>NC_092342.1:327281250-327650000 GCF_046630445.1 Rutidosis leptorrhynchoides | reverse complement strand
TAAAATCGGACAAGATCATATACAAACCCTAACCTAGCATGATCACCATCTTTTAGTGCTCCCAACAATTGGAGCTGAGGCTCATCTTAAAGCTTGAATACATAAAATAAATACATAAAACTTATACTATTTATTTTTTTGTAGAAAATTTGCGAGAATAAATGTCTCATCTTGTAATATTAATATACCATCAATCATTCACAGAGCATATACACTAATATTAATCTTGGAATAAAAATAGCATCTTAAGAATGGGTAAAATAAAGAAAATATATAAAAAGCCACATATCTCTCTTCACACAAGAGGCATGGATAAAGGCCTAAAACTAAAGCATCTTTCAAGAGTCTATATATGGATGAGAGACTTCCACTTCTTACTCACACATCAAATCATATCATGCAAATAATAATGTAAACGGTACAATAGTACCAACAACTAACCATATAAAATTTGTGTTTGACCTAAATCAGGAAAGCTTTCTAGTTTCTACATATATATACATATATATATATATATATATATATATATATATATATATATATATATATATATATATATATATATATATATATATATATATATATATCATGTTTCCTTCTATGGCAGCATGCTCTGTATTCAGCAACCAACAACAAATTATCGTTCCTTTAATTCGACCGACACGTATAAAAGGTAAAGAGTGGTGACAGAAGAGAGTGAGCACTCATGGCCTTTCTTGCAAATAACGAGTTTTCGAATGCTTGAAGCAATGTGTGCTCACCCTCTTCCTGTCACATCCTCTACCCTCGATCTCGATCTCTATCTACTTTTTTTTTTATTTTTGTTTGTCTTTTAAGTTGACGAATTGATTGATACATGATTAGATGATCACACAAAGCATATATATAATCCTTGTTCTTGAATATAGTTATATTAAGAAACCCAAAGTAACAAATTAAACTAATTAGATAGAAGTACATTTTTACAAGTTTACAACTTTATGTGACTGATCGAGCTATATATAATTGGTTGCTTTGTTACCTAGTATATACATTTGTAACTTGGGCTAATTCTGTATACGTCTTTTTTTTTTTTTTTTGGATGGCTAGTTAGATGGTTAGTCTCCCACACACGCAGTGACGGATTTTTGGGGTGGCAGGGGTGGGCAGTGGCCCCTCCAAAAATTTGTTCTCTTAGTGTAAATTTTATTTTTTGAGATCTAATATATAAATATCTTATATAATAGCCCCTCCAAGATTTTAGAATTTTTCTTATATAAGTTTCTAAAATGATTTTGGCCCTCCCACTAAAATCGTTCAAGATCCGTCCCTGCACACACACTAGAAGGAACCCGCTCTCGAATCTTCACACTTACGTGAACCGGATCGATTTTATTATATACCTACACCTGCCAGTAGCAAAGTCGTAGGGACCACAGCACCATAGGATGACTGTGTATAAATAATATGCGGTAAATTTCCCCCCTTGAAATCGAACCCGCACCAATCACGATGAGAGAATGCGAACCCACAGCCCAGAGGCTTGGTACCACTCAAACAATGCCTCGGTGGTAATTCTGTATACGTCTTGGTAATTAATAAGTTCATACTCCACTGATAAAATTAAACCCGGCCTCGATCATCAACTATATGGAGGTAATTAATTGTGTTCCAGTTCATATTTTTGTTCATGCATGTGTAACATATATATATATATATATATATATATATATATATATATATATATATATATATATATATATATATATAATCAAGATGGAAACATTTTTTTTGGGGGGAAGTAAATATTTTTTTTTTAATTTTGGTTTTTTCAATTTTTTTTCAGACGTCAAAATTAGGTAAAAATATGAACATTTAAAAAAGACACTTTGTGACGAATATTATTATTTTGGCGGTAAAACGCTCGAAAAAAAAATGAAAACATTCAATGCATTGAATGTTTTGATTCTGAATTTATTTGCATCGTTTTGTTTTCATCTTGTGTGAAGTATTTTTTTCAAAATTTAGCCCGATTTAGAGTTTAGGGTTTAGGGTTTAGAGTTTAGTGTTTTGAGTTTAGTCCCTAAACCCAAAACCCTCAACCCTAAACCCTAAACTCTAAACCGTTTGTGTTAAAATATTCAATCTACACCCTAATTTCTAAACCCTAATTTCTAAACCCTAATAGCTAAAAACTAATTTTTAACACCCTAATTTCTAACCCCTTAAAAAAACTCATAGTCAAAACATTCAATGCATTGAATGTTTTCATTTTTTTTCTTCGTGCGTTTTACCGCCAAAATAATAACATTCATAACAAAGTGTCTTTTTTAAATGTTCATATTTTCATGTGATCTTGATGCCTGAAAAAAATTTCAAAAAAAATTACTTCCTCACACTTCCTCTCTCTCTCTCTCTCTGTCTATATATATATATATATATATATATATATATATATATATATATATATATATATATATATATATATATATATATATATATATATAACTAGTAATATAAATCTCACTTCATAATGAGAGAAAAGCTTGAAAAACTAGCTTGATCATCACGTCATTGTTATATTTAGTCTCTGTTCCTTTTTACGAAAGAATAGAATTGAAGTAAAGAAAAATGAAAGGGAAGGAATTGTGATACTTCCAAATCGGAAGTTATAGGAATCGGGAAAATTAGGTACGATTTTTCTTTTCATTTCTCTTCTTTCTCTCATTAAAAAAACTCATGAGTACCAAATTTTTTTTATTTCTTTCCAATTAATTTCTTTTCTTCCTAAACTTAAACTTTCCACAGTTTAGTCGAGTATAAGAAGAGAAAGAATCACTATTATCTTTGGCGTTTGAGCTTATTGCTTCATGTTATTTTTCTTCATTTTAGCGAGATGATGATTATTGATGCCTTGTTAATTATTAATCAGAAAATAATTTTTTCCCAAAATATAAGGTGTCAAGTAGGGGTGTTCATCGGTTCAGTTTTCTGTTATTCGAAATATTTGGTTCGATTTTTCGGTTTTGAAACTTTTATAATTAAAACCGAAAATCAAACCGAAACCGAATTCAAACATCAAAACCGAAACCGAAACCAAACCGTAAACTAAATTTGAATTCGGTTTAGTTTCGGTTAAAACCTAATTTAAATTTGAAAATCATATTTTTACTTTTTCCCTACGAGTCGTATTAGCTTTGTAATATATCATACTAAAAAAATATATATAATACAAAATTACAAAATACAATAAGCTTATATAAACTTATAAAATATCATAATACAATTTATATTATATCTAGAAAAATAAACAAAATCAATAACTAAGAGAAAATCGATTTGAATTGGCTACATGTATAAAAATGTGAAGGGGAAGAAATTACTAAAAATATGAATTAATAATTTAAATAGAATTTCAAATCCGAATAAACATACTTTGACTTGAAAAGGTAAATTATCTACTCAAATCATATATTTAATACATGTATACAATAATATTAATATATTTATTTAATAATGTCTAAATTGAATTCTGTTTTATATTTATTTTTCTGTTAACCAAATTTAGAAATTTCAAAACCGAATAACCGAATTTTAATTCGGTTTTCGTTTTCGCTCGATCCGAAAACCATTTTATAAATTCAGTTTGGATTTTTCGACTTGATTTCGATTTGGTTTTCGGTTTAAACGGTTTAACCAAACCGATGAACACCCATATGTCAAGTTTATGTAAATCATAACTTACAGGAAGAAACAAAACTATAAAGAAGCAGTGTATATTATTATATTATGTAATTACAAAACTCAACACTTTACATGCCGTTCAAATGAGTTCATATATGTAGAATTTTTTTATCAGTTTTAAATATGCATTCAGCAAATCTAAGTGCTTGATATTTGAACACCTACAATGAGCGTTGTTTGAGACGTTCTGCCCACCACAACCCTTGCAGTTAGGCATTCTCAGTGGGGTGTTGCGAGAGCTTTCTGGTTTGAAAACGGGAGAAGAAAGATTGTTTGGAGGAGCGTCAAAATTTGTTTTTCCTTAACACTGGTGAACACATTAGATATAAACAGTTTAGTTGATCATACTTTCACAACGCTCATTCTAATAACTTTCACTTGTGTTATCGCGTCACTTACAGGTTTTGATCAACCCTTCCCATCGAGGATAATGAAGGGTTATGGTTATAAATCGATAATATTTTTCATTTTTGTTTCGATGTAGACTATATACTCAATATATATCAATGTAAACTATACATTTATTGTTTGTGTTATTATTAACATATATATAGTTTTGATTCAATAACTCTTATCAAACTTATGTGGCAATGGCTTGACGCATACGTGACATTTTGATGAAATTTTATTGGTGAAGAACGAAGTTAATGAGATTTCATAAAATTTTGTGTAATATCATAGTGGACATTTGTAACGGTACGGATGTGGTAATTTTTTTATAAAGTTAAAAAATTAACACTTTATAAATTTTTTTATAAATTTTTTTAGCATTAAATAGTTACAGTTATCTTCAACAAATCATTCTTTTTCTTATTTCGTTCTTCCTTGTCATCCAAAAATTACACATAAAATTTAAAAAATGAAAAACATTTTGTTTACGTTAATAAACATTTTGAAACTTTATAACTTACAATAAATAAATACACATCTTGAAACTTTATAACTTACAATACTATTTATTGGGACTACATAGCCTAAATGAGAATAAAAATGAAGGTATATGATATATTTAGGGATGACACTCGCGGGCAACGTGCAAGGATTTTATATACCCGCGATTCGTCCGTCACGTTGTTTTTTTTCCTCGTTGAGACCCGTTAACCGCTCGCGGATAAAAAAGTTTGGCACATGCTCGTGACCCGCTGATACCTGTGACCCCCGGATAAACTCACGAGTAATAATAATATACAACTTCGTTAATTTTTTTATAGAAACGTTAGAAAATTTTATTAATTATAAGTAATATATACAATTAACATAAAGTCAAGTTTTTTACTTATATGTAATATTATATTTTTAATCATTATCGCATTACAAGTAAAATTCTTTTTAAATTCATAATTGTATGTATAAACTCGCGGATAAATTAAAAAAAAGTCTCATGAATTAGCGGATCGGGTTTACCCGTGTATGTACCCGCGATGGGTAGTATATACCCGCGACTCGCCCGCGACCAATTGGCGGGTATTGATTTTTACCCGTACCCGTACCCGCAGGTAAGATTTTATGATTTTACCCCCATCGCGGATCGGGTACCCGCATATCACAGGTTTTTTCACGCCCATTGCCATCTCTAAATATATTTATAGTTTTAATCTAATAATAAAGATATTTTTACAATTGTCAAAACTTTATTTTTATGCAAGACCTGAAATATTTATATAAAAAATACTAACAGTTTGTGTAGTCCAAAAACAAAGGGTGTCAAAATCTATTAGCATCATTTTTAGAAAGCAAATATTATATGGTTTTGGAAAAACCAAAATTAGTAACCAACACGAGTACTACAATGGAAGAAGGAGAAAAAGAAGGAAGAATTAGCAAAACTTATGATAGAATCGAACGTTGAAAGGTCTGCACTAGTTTTGATTGGTCGGAGTAGAAGAATTACTGTGATTGTAAGGTCTCTTCATGTGAAAGTGTTTGTAAAGCGTGGTATGTCTTGAATAAAGACGTCTCAAGAAATTTACTTGGTGAAACTAATCCGAGGTTAAGAAAGAAGGCAAACGAGGCTTCCAATTCGGGCGATTATAAGCTCAAAGATAACATCAATGAATTGGATTACGGGTCGCAATTCAAAGCTTGTTTATGGGTCCTCAAGATGGAAGAGATGGTGGTTCATCGACAATCGGAGAGGATATATGTCCGTGGAGGCTTTCATGGCTTTCGATGAAATGATAACACGTTTGCCCGAAGAGAGCATACCGGGTTATTGATCTGCTAATGTGTTATCTTACAAGATAGAGAATCGGTCCGGCAACGGTTAACGGCAAATTGAAAAGGACGGGACATAGAGGTTGATTGTTGTGGTTCATCTTGTGTAATGCATTTCATTTGGTTCTTACTTTTTTCATGTAGTTTTTGGTATTGCTTGGTTAATTTGTTTTTAAGGTTTTCGGGTTGTAATGGGAGTCAGTTATAGATACTTTGGTTGCTTTCTAGGTGTAAACTTTTCCATATTCTTGTCTTTTTGTAATCCTTATTTGGGGTGTTTTTCTTTGAAAATAACATTGCTTCTATTATAAGTTTTCGTTATTTTCTCCAACAAAAAGTAATAAATTATAAATAATAAATAAATAAATTCAAATAAAAATAGAAATAAGAGTAGTATAAAAATAACTAGTTGTGGAGTCTTCGCTTCGCGCCGGGGGCTCGGTTTTGAATGCGAGTTAAAAAAAAAGTCTTGATATATTTTGTAAAATAGAATTTTTTTCGACATCTAATATTGAAGGGTTGTTCCTTTTGTGAAAGTTTCTTCTTTTAGCATTCGGGTTTTTTTTTTTAAAAAAAAAATGTTAGTTGATCTATTTTGTAAAAAAAAAATATTTTTCGACATCTTTTGGTAGCATTGAAGGGTTGGTTCTTTTACAAAGTTGCTTCTTTTATCGTTGAAGAAAAAAATTACTATAGCATAGTAGTGGCCCCTGTAGGTCCAACTGTCTGAGCGCAACGTACAAGTCGGTAAAGCGTGTTGTGTGTTATTATACAGTATTTTTGGTTTTAGTAATGAGATAAATAATAATTTAGAATTTAGAATATAGGTATAAAGTGGGAGGTTTGATTTGTATTTTAATAGAAGTTAGGGGGTTAGTTTTGTGAAAAGTGGAAATTTAAATAATACTACCTCCGTCTCATTCCAATAGGGCAGTATTCCATTTTGGGCTGTCCCATTCTGATAGTACACTTCCATAGATAGAAAGGAAAGAAGATATTTCATTGGTGAATCTGGAGACAGAAGATATTCATTGGTGGAGAAATGAAGTTAGTGGGATTTCCTAAAACTGCGTATTTTTTGTCTGTGGACTATTGGAATGAGACGGAGGGAGTACTATTCATCTCTAATAAGACACAAAAAAGGTGAAATGACGAAAATAGTTTATTCTGTTGAAGGCAAGTTTAAAAGGGTTTTTTTAGGAAGAGCTTTAGATGGATTAAAGTGTCGCACTCCTAAATGGGATCGGGGGTAACTGTGACTAACCAATACCAAATATACAAGTGTAAAGCGAGAACGACTCTAAATGAGACATTTTTATAGAAAATCAATGTATTAAAGTAGCGGAATTAAATAGTCACCAAAATGTAAATTTTAAGTGTTTAATGCAAGAACATAAATATGAATGCATTCTCCATAGCAACATAGTCCAAGTAGCAAGTAATCTTTAGCAATTACCACCTGAGACAAAACATGCTTCAAGTGTCAACTAAAATGGTTGGTGAATTTATAGGTTTATTTTAGCAAACTACCAAAGTTTTTAGACCACAAGATTTGGTTATTAAGTTTGATGTAGAGACATCGTTCAAAAGTAAGTGCCGAAGTTATGATATCGAGATTAAACATAAGTTACCCTAAACACTTTATTCGTTCGTGTCGTTGAATCATTAACATGTATCCATTGACCAACGGTCAACTAGATAGAGAGGTCGCTCGCAATTGGACTACTCACATTAACTAAGTTTGCGTTCACAAAGCAATTAACGATATCATGTAGGGATTAAGCATGAAACATAGCATGGCAGCACAGTTAAAAGTTTAAATACTTGTGTCTAAATTATAAAATAGTTTAAAAGCAGCATGTGTCTCACCCCAAAGTTTAAAATAAGTATATAAAGAAAGTTAAAAAGTGGGGCTATGAAGTTCACCTTATATAGCAGTTGAAGTTCATCCACAAGAAATGAAATGAACGGAAGTAAACAACCGGGATCTCAACCTAGAAATATAAGCTTAGTCATTAGTTTGTTCAATCCAACGAGTAAGTGCTCATAAGAGTTTGTTTAACAAGTTGTGTCCACTATGATCAAGTTTAGACATTGTACAACTTACCCAAACCTCGGTGCTATCAAGTAAGTCTAAAGATAACCAGATGCGGGGGTCAGGAACTTTCAGTTGGACATAGTCTACAACCTTTCATTTAATCCAAAACCTTATTCCCATAAGCACTCTGCGACATCATCTAGTGACCGTAAGTAGCGGTGAGATTCGTATAAGCCATACGTTATCGGTATGATTATAGTTTTCACGTTTTATGTACGTTTAGGAATGCGACACATTAATATTTTTTATGTATTATTATACTTTATAGTTTTATTAATTAGTATAATATATTAATTAATATTTAGTTGAATTAAAATGTTATAGTATAATAATAGTTTATATGTTTTATTATTATAATTATTTTATTAAACCTTTTAAATTTTATCCCTTTTTAATTATATTTTAACATTAAGTTTCAGTAACCTAAATAAGTTCTAAGTCTTTAAATTTTATCTTATCTCATGTGTTTAAACTTATCATTATCTCTTCATTATTATCTTTAATTGTTTTAATCATCATCATCTTTTATATTTTTCAATAATTATCCGCTAAATTATAATTAATAGTTTCATTAGATAATAGTTTAGATAAGTTTTATTCCTTTTTCAAATTATCCAATATATTCCATATATATTCATGTTATACATATATATACACTAATACTTTTAAACTTTCACATTATCCATAAATCCTAATTATAACTTATTAAACATCTTTACCCCTTTATCATCATAATACTTTATCATAATCATTATCTTAACTTAATCATAACATGATAGATATAACATAATCTTTAATCACTTTATATGTTACTAATATATATAATCATGATTTATGTTCTAACTTCAATATCATACATACATATAATCTTTATTTTGTTAATATTTTAATTCCTATATATATATATATATATATATATATATATATATATATATATATATATATATATGGATGGCAATGGATCGAATATGGATCGGGTGAGGCTGTATCCGTATCCATATCCATATCCATTTATTTTTTTTACTTTTCATCCATCCATATCCATATCCGTCGGGTGAAGCGGGTTAATGGATAATTATCCATATCCGTTTAAATTTATTTTATTTTTAACAATTATAAGCGGTGGTTCACTATATACGATGAAAAGTAATATTTTTAATAGTTTATGCGATCGAAAGTCACATTTTACTAATCTATATAACAAATATTCAATAGATAACCTATTAAACGTGTAAAAATATCGGCATGTAAGTTGCTTACTTTTAGTTACATGAAATCACATTTGAACCACCAAAGTACGATAAATACATTTGATTATTTAAAAAAACAAAATATAAGAATAAAGTTATATTTTTAGAGAAAATATAAAGAAAGATGAATATGAATATAATTAATGAAATATCACTACATAAATGATACTAATTTGAGTGATAAATTTATATATTTAGTTATTTCGGGTGAAAGCGGGTTCATCCATGGATGAAATTTTTTTCATCCACATCCATATCCATATCCATTTAGATCGTCCATATCCACGAATAATCGGGTGGATCGGATGGATATCCACTGGATCGGGTATCCATTGCCATCCCTATATATATATATATATATATATATATATATATATATATATATATATATATATATATATATATATATATATATATATATATATATATATATATATATATATATATATATATACATTCACACGAATGCATGCAAGCAACACTTCCTTTTCTTTTTGTTACACATTCATATCTTTAAGGACATTCCTTATTAATCATGATAATTAACGCCTACTCTTATGATTATTATTTATAAGCATCATTCTTTTATTCATAATATACACTTATAATTTTAAGGAATTGAAACAAACTAGATGTGGAGCCCTCGCTTCGCGCCGGGGGCTCCGTTTTGAATGCGAGTTAAAAAAAAAAGTCTTGATCTATTTTGTAAAAAAGAATTTTTTTCGACATCTAACATTGAAGGGTTGTTCCTTTTGTGAAAGTTGCTTCTTTTAGCGTTCAGGTTTTATTTTAAAAAAAAAAGTTAGTAAAATGGGGGTTCGATTTGTATTTTAATAAAAGTTAGGGGGTTACGTTTGTGAAATTTGAAAAAAAATATACATATAAAGTGGGAGTTCGATTTCTATTTTAATAAAAGTTAGGGGGTTAAGTTTGTGAAAATTGAATATTAGTAAAAAAAAAAAGTTAGTAAAGTGAGGGTTCGATTTGTATTTTAATAAAAGTTAGGGGGTTAAGTTTGTGAAATTTGGGAAAAAATATACGTATAAAGTGAGGGTGCGATTTGTATTTTAATAAGAGCATAAAGTGGGGGTGCGATTTGTATTTTAATAAAAGTTGGGGGGTTAAGTTTGCGAAAAGTGGAAAAAAGAATAGTACTATTCATTTGGCCTTTGCCTTTTAGATATAGGTATATTAAAAAAAAAAGTTAGTAAAGTGGGGGTTCGATTTGTATTTTAATAAAAGTTAGGGGGTTAAGTTTGTGAAATTGGGAAAAAAATATACGTATAAAGTGGAGGTGCGATTTGTATTTTAATAAGAGTATAAAGTGGGGGTGCGATTTGAATTTTAATAAAAGTTGGAGGTTAAGTTTGCGAAAAGTGGAAAAAAGAATAGTACTATTCATTTGGCATTTGCCTTTTAGATATAGGTATATAATAAAACGTATTATTACTTTATGGGTTAATGAGGTACCTTAAGTGAGTTAATATCAAGAAAAAGTGGTGTTTGTTGGTGATGACGAAGTCGAACAGCAGCATGAAGAAAACAAGAAAACAGGAGCAAAAATGGATCAAAAGTGGTGGTCTTGGTGATGGTTCAAAGGCGGACAGCAGCAAGTCAGAAACGCAGCAGAAGGGGCTGAATTGGGCGAGTCTTGGAACTGTTTTGGGTGCGCAGAAACAGCAGCAGAGGCTGCAGAATGTGGCGGACAGGAGGGGGCTGTTTTGGGAGTCGAAACACAGCAGCACAGGCTGCTACTTGGGGCGGTTTTGGTGACCAGAAAACAGCATAAAAAGAGGTGTTTGGTGGCGGTTTCAGCTGCAGCAGAAGGCTGCATAAAAAGTGGCGGATTGGGCTGTTGTGGGTGGCGGATACAGCAGCAGAGTTGCTGCAAATTTGGGTGGCGATGGGCTGCGAAAAAATGCAGCAGGTGGCGGTGGTGGGAGGCTGCAGAAGACGAGCAGCAGGAGGCGTTTTTGGAGTGGTGGTGGTTGGCTAAGGGTGGTGGTGATGGGGTTGTAAACTATCGAACAAAAAAAAAAAGAGAAGAGGAGTGTTTTGGAGTGAATTTCTTGTGGGATTTGTGAATGAAAAAGCTTAGCCTAATGGGTGTTTATATAGTGTGACATTTAGAGTTTGAAACCAATTCATCTAGCTTAAGATTAATCTAGAATTTAAGTTAGGATTAGGATAAATAAGTTGTGATTAGAGTTGCATTAGGAGTTTAAATGCTTAAAGTTTGATTAGGATTACTCATTAGATTTAGATTAGGATTAGTTTGTTAATTATCGTTAATTTTTTTTATTATTAATCCATGTTGGCCGAATTTTTCATTCATTTACATTAATATTATTTATTTATTTTTTATTTTATATAAATACATTTATATAGAATAAGTATTATATTTTTTTAACTAGTCCAAGGCTTTTATTTATTTTACTTAGTTCCCAATTGTTTCACTATTAATATAAATGTCACTTTTTGTTTATTACCTATAGATTAATAGTTATACTATCACAGAAAGGCATAAATTTTAATTAGCAGTGAGTGTCGACTAAAAGTTTACTATTTGGTCAACGTTATGCTAACTATAAATTTATGAGCTCACAAAAATCCTAAGGGAAATATAATAAAAGTAGAAGTGGAAAATTGAGGGTCGTTATAGTACCTCCCCGTTAATGAAAACTTCGTCCCGAAGTTTTTGGTAGACTTCTCGGATGCATCTGCGGATGAGAAGAGATGGGGATATTTTCGCCTCATCTGGTCTTCACGTTCCCAGGTATACTTGGGGCCTCTTCGTGAGTTCTAACGAATTTCAACAATAGGAATGTTGCTCTGTTTCAAGCGTTTAACCTCACGATCCATAACTTCTATAGGTTCTTCGATGAAGTGCGTTTTATCGTCAATGCGAAGATCATCCAAAGGAATAACAAGGGTGTCATCAGCAAGACACTTCTTCAGATTCGAGACATGAAATACATCTTGTATACTACTAAGCTCAGCAGGTAGTTCCAATCGATATGCCACGTGACCAATCCTTTCAGTAATCTTGTAAGGTCTAACAAAGCGCGGACTTAGTTTGCTTCGTTTACCAAAATGAACGATGCCTTTCCAAGGGGATACTTTAAACATGACTTTATCACCAACTTGGAATTCTAAAGGTTTCCGACGATTATCAGCATAGATCTTCATTCGATTGCGGGCAGTTTTTAATCGTTTCTTAATCTGCACGATCTTTTTGGTAGTTTCATGTATGATTTCAGGACCAGTTAGCTATCTGTCCTCTAGTTCATCCCAGCACAGTGGGGATCTACATTTTCGTGCGTATAAGGCTTCAAAAGGTGCAGCGTTGATACTTGCGTGGTAACTGTTGTAGTAAGAAAATTCAGCCAAAGGCAAATGTCTATCCCAACCTTTGCCGAAGTCGATAACATAAGCACGAAGCATATCTTCCAATATTTGAATGGTTTGTTCATTTTCACCATCGTTTTGTGGATGATAAGCAGTGCTCATGTCGAGTTGAGTTCCAAGAGCAGATTGTAAAGATTTCCAGAATCTATAAGTGAATCGACTGTCGCAATCAGATATGATAGAGATAGGGACTCCATGACGTGAGACAATCTCTTTGATATAAAGTGGTGACAATTTCTCCATTTTGTCGGTTTCTTTGATCAGTAAGAAATGTGCAAATTTAGTAAGACGATCCACTATTGAAATGTCCCGTTCTTATTGATTAAAAACGTTCCATATTAATTGATTTCGTTGCGAGGTTTTGACCTCTATATGAGACGTTTTTCAAAGACTGCATTCATTTTTAAAACAAACCATAACCTTTATTTCATAAATAAAGGTTTAAAAAGCTTTACGTAGATGATCAAATAATGATAATCTAAAATATCCTGTTTACACACGACCATTACATAATGGTTTACAATACAAATATGTTACATCGAAATCAGTTTCTTGAATGCAGTTTTTACACAATATCATACAAACATGGACTCCAAATCTTGTCCTTATTTTAGTATGCAACAGCGGAAGCTCTTAGTATTCACCTGAGAATAAATATGCTTTAAACGTCAACAAAAATGTTGGTGAGTTATAGGTTTAACCTATATATATCAAATCGTAACAATAGACCACAAGATTTCATATTTCAATACACATCCCATACATAGAGATAAAAATCATTCATATGGTGAACACCTGGTAACCGACATTAACAAGATGCATATATAAGAATATCCCCATCATTCCGGGACACCCTTCGGATATGATATAAATTTCGAAGTACTAAAGCATCCGGTACTTTGGATGGGGTTTGTTAGGCCCAATAGATCTATCTTTAGGATTCGCGTCAATTAGGGTGTCTGTTCCCTAATTCTTAGATTACCAGACTTAATAAAAAGGGGCATATTCGATTTCGATAATTCAACCATAGAATGTAGTTTCACGTACTTGTGTCTATTTTGTAAATCATTTATAAAACCTGCATGTATTCTCATCCCAAAAATATTAGATTTTAAAAGTGGGACTATAACTCACTTTCACAGATTTTTACTTCATCGGAAAGTAAGACTTGGCCACTGGTTGATTCACGAACCTATAACAATATATACATATATATCAAAGTATGTTCAAAATATATTTACAACACTTTTAATATATTTTGATGTTTTAAGTTTATTAAGTCAGATGTCCTCGTTAGTAACCTACAACTAGTTGTCCACAGTTAGATGTACAGAAATAAATCGATAAATATTATCTTGAATCAATCCACCCTCAGTGTATACGTATCTCAGTATTGATCACAACTCAAACTATATATATTTTGGAATCAACCTCAACCCTGTATAGCTAACTCCAACATTCACATATAGAGTGTCTATGGTTGTTCCGAAATATATATAGATGTGTCGACATGATAGGTCGAAATATTGTATACGTGTCTATGGTATCTCAAGATTACATAATATACAATACAAGTTGATTAAGTTATGGTTGGAATAAATTTGTTACCAATTTTCACGTAGCTAAAATGAGAAAAATTATCCAATCTTGTTTTACCCATAACTTCTTCATTTTAAATCCGTTTTGAGTGAATCAAATTGCTATGGTTTCATATTGAACTCTATTTTATGAATCTAAACAGAAAAAGTATAGGTTTATAGTCGGAAAAATAAGTTACAAGTCGTTCTTGTAAAGGTAGTCATTTCAGTCGAAAGAACGACGTCTAAATGACCATTTTAGAAAACATACTTTCACTTTGAGTTTAACCATAATTTTTGGATATAGTTTCATGTTCATAATAAAAATCATTTTCCCAGAATAACAACTTTTAAATCAAAGTTTATCATAGTTTTTAATTAACTAACCCAAAACAGCCCGCGGTGTTACTACGACGGCGTAAATCCGGTTTTACGGTGTTTTTCGTGTTTCCAGGTTTTAAATCATTAAGTTAGCATATCATATAGATATAGAACATGTGTTTAGTTGATTTTAAAAGTCAAGTTAGAAGGATTAACTTTTATTTGCGAACAAGTTTAGAATTAACTAAACTATGTTCTAGTGATTACAAGTTTAAACCTTCGAATAAGATAGCTTTATATGTATGAATCGAATGATGTTATGAACATCATTACTACCTCAAGTTCCTTGGATAAACCTACTGGAAATGAGAAAAATAGATCTAGCTTCAAAGGATCCTTGGATGGCTTGAAAGTTCTTGAAGCAGAATCATGACACGAAAACAATTTCAAGTAAGATTTCCACTCGAAATAAGATTGTTATAGTTATAGAAATTGAATTAAAGTTTGAATATGATTATTACCTTGTATTAGAAAGATAACCTACTGTAAGTAACAAAGGTTTCTTGATCTTGGATGATTACTTGGAATGGATTTAGAAAACTTGGAAGTAAACTTGCAATCTTGGAAGTATTCTTGATTTTATGAAACTAGAACTTTTGGAATTTATGAAGAACACTTAGAACTTGAAGATAGAACTTGAGAGAGATCAATTAGATGAAGAAAATTGAAGAATTAAAGTGTTTGTAGGTGTTTTTGGTCGTTGGTGTATGGATTAGATATAAAGGATATGTAATTTTCTTTTCATGTAAATAAGTCATGAATGATTACTCATATTTTTGTAATTTTATGAGATATTTCATGCTAGTTTCCAAATGATGGTTCCCACATGTGTTAGGTGACTCACATGGGCTGCTAAGAGCTGATCATTGGAGTGTATATACCAATAGTACATACATCTAAAAGCTGTGTATTGTACGAGTATGAATACGGGTGCATACGAGTAGAATTGTTGATGAAACTGAACGAGGATGTAATTGTAAGCATTTTTGTTAAGTAGAAGTATTTTGATAAGTGTCTTGAAGTCTTTCAAAAGTGTATGAATACATATTAAAACACTACATGTATATACATTTTAACTGAGTCGTTAAGTCATCATTAGTCGTTACGTGTAAATGTTGTTTTGAAACCTTTAGGTTAACGATCTTGTTGAATGTTGTTAACCCATTGTTTATTATAACAAATGAGATGTTAAATTGTTATATTATCATGATATTATGATATATAATATATCTTAGTATGATATATATACAGTTAAATGTCGTTACAATGATAATCGTTACATATATGTCTCGTTTCGAAATCATTAAGTTAGTAGTCTTATTTTTACATATGTATTTCATTGTTAATACACTTAATAATATATTTACTTATCATTTAACATAATTAACCAAGTGTATCAATATCTTAATATGATTCATATGTACCTAGTAAGACGTTGTTATAACGATAATCATTATATATATCGTTTTCGAGTTTCTTAAATTAATAGTCTCATTTTTTATGTATATAACTCATTGTTAAAATACCTAATGAGATACATACTTATAATAAAATCATATTAACTATATATATAACCATATATATGTCATCGTATAGTTTTTACAAGTTTTAACGTTCGTGAATCACCGGTCAACTTGGGTGGTCAATTGTCTATATGAAACCTATTTCAATTAATCAAGTCTTAATAAGTTTGATTGCTTAACATGTTGGAAAAACTTAATCATGTAAATAACAATTTCATTTAATATATATATATATATATATATATATATATATATATATATATATATATATATATATATATATATATATATATATATATATATATATAAACATGGAAAAGTTCGGGTCACTACAGTACCTACCCGTTAAATAAATTTCGTCCCGAAATTTTAAGCAGTTGGAGGTGTTGACGTATCTTCTGGAAATAAATGCGGGTATTTCTTCTTTATCTGATCTTCACGCTCCCAGGTGAACTTGGGTCCTCTACGAGCATTCCATCGAACCTTAACAATCGGTATCTTGTTTTGTTTAAGTCTCTTAACCTCACGATCCATTATTTCGACGGGTTCTTCAATGAATTGAAGTTTTTCATTGATTTGGATTTCGTCCAACGGAATAGTGAGATCTTCTTTAGCAAAACATTTCTTCAAATTTGAGACGTGAAAAGTGTTATGTACAGCCGCGAGTTGTTGAGGTAGCTCCAGTTGGTAAGCTACTGGTCCGACACGATCTATAATCTTGAATGGTCCAATGTACCTTGGATTTAGTTTCCCCCGTTTACCAAATCGAACAACGCCTTTCCAAGGTGAAACCTTAAGCATGATCATTTCTCCAATTTCAAACTCTATATCTTTTCTTTTACTGTCCGCGTAGCTCTTTTGTCGACTCTGGGCGGTTTTCAATCTTTGTTGAATTTGGATGATTTTCTCGGTAGTTTCTTGTATTATCTCCGGACCCGTAATCTGTCTATCCCCCACTTCACTCCAACAAATTGGAGACCTGCACTTTCTACCATAAAGTGCTTCAAACGGCGCCATCTCAATGCTTGAATGGTAGCTGTTGTTGTAGGAAAATTCTGCTAACGGTAGATGTCGATCCCAACTGTTTCCGAAATCAATAACACAAGCTCGTAGCATGTCTTCAAGCGTTTGTATCGTCCTTTCACTCTGCCCATCAGTTTGTAGATGATAGGCAGTACTCATGTCTAGACGAGTTCCCAATGCTTGCTGTAATGTCTGCCAGAATCTTGAAATAAATCTGCCATCCCTATCAGAGATAATAGAGATTGGTATTCCATGTCTGGAGACGACTTCCTTCAAATACAGTCGTGCTAACTTCTCCATCTTGTCATCTTCTCTTATTGGCAGGAAGTGTGCTGACTTGGTGAGACGATCAACTATTACCCAAATAGTATCATAACCACTTGCAGTCCTTGGCAATTTAGTAATGAAATCCATGGTAATGTTTTCCCATTTCCATTCCAGGATTTCAGGTTGTTGTAGTAGACCTGATGGTTTCTGATGTTCAGCTTTGACCTTAGAACACGTCAAACATTCTCCTACATATTTAGCAATATCGGCTTTCATACCTGGCCACCAAAAATGTTTCTTAAGATCCTTGTACATCTTCCCCGTTTCAGGATGTATTGAGTATCTGGTTTTATGAGCTTCTCTAAGTACCATTTCTCTCATATCTCCAAATTTTGGTACCCAAATTCTTTCAGCCCTATACCGAGTTCCGTCTTCCCGAATATTAAGATGCTTCTCCGATCCTTTGGGTATTTCATCCTTTAAATTTCCCTCTTTTAAAACTCCTTGTTGCGCCTCCTTTATTTGAGTAGTAAGGTTAGTGTGAATCATTATATTCATAGATTTTACTCGAATGGGTTCTCTGTCCTTTCTGCTCAAGGCGTCGGCTACCACATTTGCCTTCCCCGGGTGGTAACGAATCTCAAAGTCGTAATCATTCAACAATTCAATCCACCTACGCTGCCTCATATTCAGTTGTTTCTGATTAAATATGTGTTGAAGACTTTTGTGGTCGGTATATATAATACTTTTGACCCCATATAAGTAGTGCCTCCAAGTCTTTAATGCAAAAACAACCGCGCCTAATTCCAAATCATGCGTCGTATAATTTTGCTCGTGAATCTTCAATTGTCTAGACGCATAAGCAATCACCTTCTTCCGTTGCATTAATACACAACCGAGACCTTGCTTTGATGCGTCACAATAAATCACAAAATCATCATTCCCTTCAGGCAATGACAATATAGGTGCCGTAGTTAGCTTTTTCTTCAATAATTGAAACGCCTTCTCTTGTTCATCCTTCCATTCAAATTTCTTCCCTTTATGCGTTAACGCAGTCAAGGGTTTTGCTATTTTGGAGAAATCTTGGATGAATCTTCTGTAGTAACCAGCCAATCCTAAAAATTAACGTATATGCTTCGGAGTTTTTGAGGTTTCCCACTTTTCAACGGTTTCGATCTTTGCCGGGTCCACCTGGATACCTTCTTTGTTCACTATGTGACCGAGGAATTGAACTTCTTCCAACCAAAATGCACACTTTGAAAACTTAGCGTACAGTTTTTCTTTCCTCAATACTTCTAGCACTTTTCTCAAATGTTCTTCTTGCTCTTGATCATTCTTTGAGTAAATAAGTATGTCATCGATGAAAACAATGACAAACTTGTCAAGATATGGCCCACACACTCGGTTCATAAGGTCCATGAACACAGCTGGTGCGTTAGTCAATCCAAACGGCATAACCATAAACTCGTAATTACCATAACGCGTCCTAAAAGCAGTTTTTGAAATATCATCCTCCTTTACTCGCATTTGATGATATCCAGAACGTAAATCGATCTTCGAATAAACCGACGAGCCTTGTAGTTGATCAAATAAGTCGTCAATTCTCGGCAGTGGATAACGGTTTTTGATGGTAAGTTTGTTCAACTCTCTGTAGTCGATACACAACCTAAATGTACCATCCTTCTTCTTGACAAACAAAACAGGAGCTCCCCATGGTGATGTGCTTGGTCGAATGAAACCACGTTCTAATAGTTCTTGCAGTTGGCTTTGCAGTTCTTTCATCTCGCTGGGTGCGAGTGTATAAGGAGTACGAGCTATTGGTGCAGCTCCTGGTACAAGATCTATTTGAAATTCAACAGATCGATGTGGAGGTAGTCCCGGTAATTCTTTCGGAAATACATCGGGAAATTCTTTTGCGACGGGAACATCATTGATGCTCTTTTCTTCAGTTTGTACTTTCTCGACGTGTACTAGAACAGCATAGCAACCTTTTCTTATTAGTTTTTGTGCCTTCAAATTACTAACAAGATGTAGCTTCATGTTGCCCTTTTCTCCGTACACCATTAAGGGTTCTCCTTCTTCTCGTACAATGCGAATTGCATTTTTATAACATACGATCTCTGCTTTCACCATCTTCAGCCAGTCCATGCCAACTATTACATCAAAACTCCCTAACTCTACTGGTATCAAATCAATCTTAAATATTTCGCTACCCAGTTTAATTTCTCGATTCCGGCATATATTATCTGCTGAAATTAATTTACCGTTTGCTAATTCGAGTAAAAATTTACTATCCAACGGCGTCAATGGACAACTTAATTTAGCACAAAAATCTCTACTCATATAGCTTCTATCCGCACCCGAATCAAATAAAACGTAAGCAGATTTATTGTCAATAAGAAACGTACCCGTAACAAGCTCCGGGTCTTCCTGTGCCTCTGCCGCATTAATATTGAAAACTCTTCCGCGACCTTGTCCATTCGTGTTCTCCTGGTTCGGGCAATTTCTAATAATGTGGCCCGGTTTTCCACATTTATAACAAACTACATTGGCATAACTTGCTCCGACACTACTTGCTCCGCCATTACTCGTTCCGACACCATTTGTTCCTTTCGTTCTGTTAACCCCTGGTCCGTAGACCTCACACTTTGCCGCACTATGACCATTTCTTTTACACTTGTTGCAAAATTTGGTGCAGAACCCCGAGTGATACTTTTCACACCTTTGGCATAGCTGCTTCTGATTGTTGTTGTTGTTGCGGTTGTTATTGTTGTTGGGATGATTGTTGTAGTTGCTGTTGTTGTAGTTGTTGTTGTTGTTGTTGTTGTTGTTGTTGTTGTTGTTGTTGGGCCGTTTGTTGTAGTTGCGATTGATGTTGTGATTGTTGGGATAATTGTTGCGATTATTATTGTAATTGATGTTGTTGTTGTATTGGTGATTCTTATCACCGTTTTCCTCCCACTTTCTTTTGACTTGCTTCACATTGGCCTCTTCAGCCGTCTATTCTTTAATTCTTTCCTCAATCTGGTTCACTAGTTTGTGAGCCATTCTACATGCCTGTTGTATGGAGGCGGGCTCGTGTGAACTTATATCTTCTTGGATTCTTTCCGGTAATCCTTTCACAAACGCGTCGATCTTCTCTTCCTCATCTTCGAACGCTCCCGGACACAATAGGCATATTTCTGTGAATCGTCTTTCGTACGTGGTAATATCAAGTCCTTGGGTTCGTAACCCTCTAAGTTCTGTCTTGAGCTTATTGACCTTGGTTCTGGGACGGTACTTCTCGTTCATCAAGTGCTTGAATGCTGACCACGGTAGTGCGTACGCATCATCTTATCCCACTTGCTCTAGATAGGTATTCCACCATGTTAACGCAGAACCTGTGAAGGTATGCGTAGCGTACTTTACTTTGTCCTCTTCAGTACACTTACTTATGGCAAACACCGATTCGACCTTCTCGGTCCACCGTTTCAATCCGATCGGTCCTTCGGTTCCATCAAATTCCAAAGGTTTGCAGGCAGTGAATTCTTTGTAGGTGCATCCTACACGATTTCCTGTACTACTAGATCCAAGGTTATTGTTGGTATGTAGCGCAGCCTGTACTGCGGCTATGTTTGAAGCTAGAAAAGTACGGAATTCCTCTTCATTCATATTCACGGTGTGTCGAGTAGTCGGTGCCATTTCCTTCAAAATAGTCAAATGAAACAAGTTATCATACAGAATATTAAGAGTAGTTAATAGTATTTCGTAGCATAATATGAACTCATTTATAAAAGCTTTTTCTTCATATTAGCGTTTTATAAGTTTAAATTCGGGTAGTACCTACCCGTTAAGTTCATACTTAGTAGCTAATATACAATTCAACTACTACAATTCTATATGAAAAGCTGATTATAATAATATTTCGCGTTCAAACTTTTATACAATATTTTACAAACTTACAATACCGCTTATTTTACATAAAGCATGAAATATAGCACACAATAACTTTGATACAAGATAGTTGTAAAGATAATTCTAGCTAGTACACAAGTCGTTCAGCAAAGGCAATAAAGACACATAATTCATACGTCCAGAAACAAGTCATGCATTCTGGTTTTACTGGGACAACTTCCCATCCTTGGTCTTGTGGAACATAACCATTATGGCCGTTGATAAGACAGCGTGTTGTAATGTCGTCAAAGGGACGAGGGTTACGTAATGACCAACAGTCTCGTAATAACCTAAAAACCTCATTTCTTACCCCAATTACCGACTTCGTCACTTATGGGAACGTTTTGCTTAATAGTTGTAGCCCGATGTTCTTTTTCTCACTTTGGTGAGAAGCGAACATTACTAACCCGTAAGCATAGCATGCTTCTTTATGTTGCATGTTAGCCGCTTTTTCTAAATCATGAAGTCCTATATTCGGATACATTGAGTCAAAATAATTTCTTAACCCGTTGCGTAAAATAGCATTTGGGTTCCCCGCAATATATGCGTCAAAGTAAACACATCGTAACTTATGGGTTTCCCAATGTGATATCCCCCATCTTTCAAACGAAAGTCTCTTATAAACCAAGACATTCTTGGAACGTTCTTCGAATGTATTACAAACTGATTTCGCCGTAAATAGTTGTGCCGAAGAATTCTGACCGACTCTAGACAAGATTTCATCAATCATGTCTCCGGGTAGGTCTCTTAAAATATTGGGTTGTCTATCCATTTTGTGTTTTTATACTGTAAAATAGACAAGAGTTAGATTCATAAAAAAATACTTATTAATACAAGCAATTTTTACATATATCATAAAGCATAAGCACACTATATTACATATATTACACCACACAAATACAACTATCTTATTCCGACTCGCACGTTTCTTCTTCTTCAATTTTGGTTCGTTTTGCCAAGTTTCTAGGGATATATGATGTTCCCCTAATACGAGCTGTCGTTTTCCACAACGGTTTAGAAAAACCTGTTGGTTTAGAGGTTCCCGGGTCATTGTTACAACTTAAGGGCTTCGGGGGTTGACGATACATATAAAGTTCATCGGGGTTGGAATTAGATTTCTCTATTTTTATGCCCTTTCCCTTATTATTTTCTTTTGCCTTTTTAAATTCAGTTGGGGTAATTTCTATAACATCATCGGAATTCTCGTCGGAATCTGATTCATAGGAGAATTGGTAATCCTCCCAATATTTTGCTTCCTTGGCGGAAACACCATTGACCATAATTAACCTTGGTCGGTTGGTTGAGGATTTTCTTTTACTTAACCGTTTTATTATTTCCCCCACCGGTTCTATTTCCTCCTCCGGTTCCTCCTCTTCCGGTTCTGATTCTTCTTCCGGTTCTGATTCTTCTTCCGGTTCTTCTTCGGGAACTTGTGAATCAGTCAAATATATATTCGACTCTTCGTTATTATTAGGTGAGTCAATGGGATTTGTGCTAGAGGTAGACATCTATCACACAATATCAAACATATTAAGAGATTAATATATCACATAATATATACATGTTAATAATATATAGTTTCCAACAAAAATGTTAAGCAATCATTTTTTAAGAAAACACGGTCGAAGTCCAGACTCACTAATGCATCCTAACAAACTCGATAAGACACACTAATGCAAATTTTCTGGTTCTCTAAGACCAACGCTCGGATACCAACTGAAATGTCCCGTTCTTATTGATTAAAAACGTTCCATATTAATTGATTTCGTTGCGAGGTTTTGACCTCTATATGAGACGTTTTTCAAAGACTGCATTCATTTTTAAAACAAACCATAACCTTTATTTCATAAATAAAGGTTTAAAAAGCTTTACGTAGATGATCAAATAATGATAATCTAAAATATCCTGTTTACACACGACCATTACATAATGGTTTACAATACAAATATGTTACATCGAAATCAGTTTCTTGAATGCAGTTTTTACACAATATCATACAAACATGGACTCCAAATCTTGTCCTTATTTTAGTATGCAACAGCGAAAGCTCTTAGTATTCATCTGAGAATAAACATGCTTTAAACGTCAACAAAAATGTTGGTGAGTTATAGGTTTAACCTATATATATCAAATCGTAACAATAGACCACAAGATTTCATATTTCAATACACATCCCATACATAGAGATAAAAATCATTCATATGGTGAACACCTGGTAACCGAAATTAACAAGATGCATATATAAGAATATCCCCATCATTCCGGGACACCCTTCGAATATGATATAAATTTCGAAGTACTAAAGCATCTGGTACTTTGGATGGGGTTTGTTAGGCCCAATAGATCTATCTTTAGGATTCGCGTCAATTAGGGTGTCTGTTCCCTAATTCTTAGATTACCAGACTTAATAAAAAGGGGCATATTCGATTTCGATAATTCAACCATAGAATGTAGTTTCACGTACTTGTGTCTATTTTGTAAATCATTTATAAAACCTGCATGTATTCTCATCCCAAAAATATTAGATTTTAAAAGTGGGACTATAACTCACTTTCACAGATTTTTACTTCGTCGGGAAGTAAGACTTGGCCACTGGTTGATTCACGAACCTATAACAATATATACATATATATCAAAGTATGTTCAAAATATATTTACAACACTTTTAATATATTTTGATGTTTTAAGTTTATTAAGTCAGATGTCCTCGTTAGTAACCTACAACTAGTTGTTCACAGTTAGATGTACAGAAATAAATCGATAAATATTATCTTGAATCAATCCACGACCCAGTGTATACGTATCTCAGTATTGATCACAACTCAAACTATATATATTTTGGAATCAACCTCAACCCTGTATAGCTAACTCCAACATTCACATATAGAGTGTCTATGGTTGTTCCGAAATATATATAGATGTGTCGACATGATAGGTCGAAACATTGTATACGTGTCTATGGTATCTCAAAATTACATAATATACAATACAAGTTGATTAAGTTATGGTTGGAATAGATTTGTTACCAATTTTCACGTAGCTAAAATGAGAAAAATTATCCAATCTTGTTTTACCCATAACTTCTTCATTTTAAATCCGTTTTGAGTGAATCAAATTGCTATGGTTTCATATTGAACTCTATTTTATGAATCTAAACAGAAAAAATATAGGTTTATAGTCAGAAAAATAAGTTACAAGTCGTTCTTGTAAAGGTAGTCATTTCAGTCGAAAGAACGACGTCTAGATGACCATTTTAGAAAACATACTTCCACTTTGAGTTTAACCATAATTTTTGGATATAGTTTCATGTTCATAATAAAAATCATTTTCCCAGAATAACAACTTTTAAATCAAAGTTTATCATAGTTTTTAATTAACTAACCCAAAACAGCCCGCGGTGTTACTACAACGGCGTAAATCAAGTTTTACGGTGTTTTTCGTGTTTCCAGGTTTTAAATCATTAAGTTAGCATATCATATAGATATAGAACATGTGTTTAGTTGATTTTAAAAGTCAAGTTAGAAGGATTAACTTTTATTTGCGAACAAGTTTAGAATTAACTAAACTATGTTTTAGTGATTACATGTTTAAACCTTCGAATAAGATAGCTTTATATGTATGAATCGAATGATGTTATGAACATCATTACTACCTCAAGTTCCTTGGATAAACCTACTGGAAATGAGAAAAATAGATCTAGCTTCAAAGGATCCTTGGATGGCTTGAAAGTTCTTGAAGCAGAATCATGACACGAAAACAATTTCAAGTAAGATTTCCACTCGAAATAAGATTGTTATAGTTATAGAAATTGAATTAAAGTTTGAACATGATTATTACCTTGTATTAGAAAGATAACCTACTGTAAGTAACAAAGGTTTCTTGATCTTGGATGATTACTTGGAATGGATTTAGAAAACTTGGAAGTAAACTTGCAATCTTGGAAGTATTCTTGATTTTATGAAACTAGAACTTTTGGAATTTATGAAGAACACTTAGAACTTGAAGATAGAACTTGAGAGAGATCAATTAGATGAAGAAAATTGAAGAATTAAAGTGTTTGTAGGTGTTTTTGGTCGTTGGCGTATGGATTAGATATAAAGGATATGTAATTTTGTTTTCATGTAAATAAGTCATGAATGATTACTCATATTTTTGTAATTTTATGAGATATTTCATGCTAGTTGCCAAATGATGGTTCCCACATATGTTAGGTGACTCACATGGGCTGCTAAGAGCTGATCATTGGAGTGTATATACCAATAGTACATACATCTAAAAGCTGTGTATTGTACGAGTACGAATACGGGTGCATACGAGTAGAATTGTTGATGAAACTGAACGAGGATGTAATTGTAAGCATTTTTGTTAAGTAGAAGTATTTTGATAAGTGTCTCGAAGTCTTTCAAAAGTGTATGAATACATATTAAAACACTACATGTATATACATTTTAACTGAGTCGTTAAGTCATCGTTAGTCGTTACATGTAAATGTTGTTTTGAAACCTTTAGGTTAACGATCTTGTTGAATGTTGTTAACCCATTGTTTATTATAACAAATGAGATGTTAAATTGTTATATTATCATGATATTATGATATATAATATATCTTAGTATGATATATATACAGTTAAATGTCGTTACAACGATAATCGTTACATATATGTCTCGTTTCGAAATCATTAAGTTAGTAGTCTTATTTTTACATATGTATTTCATTGTTAATACACTTAATAATATATTTACTTATCATTTAACATAATTAACCAAGTGTATCAATATCTTAATATGATTCATATGTGCCTAGTAAGACGTTGTTATAACGATAATCGTTATATATATCGTTTTAGAGTTTCTTAAATTAATAGTCTCATTTTTTATGTATATAACTCATTGTTAAAATACCTAATGAGATACATACTTATAATAAAATCATGTTAACTATATATATATAACCATATATATATGTCATCGTATAGTTTTTACAAGTTTTAACGTTCGTGAATCACCGGTCAACTTGGGTGGTCAATTGTCTATATGAAACCTATTTCAATTAATCAAGTCTTAATAAGTTTGATTGCTTAACATGTTAGAAACACTTAATCATGTAAATAACAATTTCATTTAATATATATATATAAACATGGAAAAGTTCGGGTCACTACAACTATGACCCAAATAGTATCATTGCCACTAGAAATCTTGGGCAATTTAGTAATAACGTCCATAGCGATACATTCCCACTTCCACTACAGAATTCCCGGTTGTTGAAGTAAACCAGACGGCTTTTGATGCTCAGTGTTAACTTTCAAACAAGTAAGACACTTGCTCACATACTCAGCAATATCAGATTTCAGATTAGGCCACCAATAAAACTCTTTCACATCGTGATACATTTTACTAGAGTCGGGGTGAATAGAATACCTAGTCTTATGTGCTTCATCCAAGACTAGTTCTCAAAGATTTCTAAAGATTGGGACCCAAATTCGATTATTGAAATACCGTGTTCCATTTCCCTTGAGTTCAAGTTGACTTTCGAGAACTTCAGTCCTTCGTGTTGGACATTTTCTTCCCTCAATGCCTCCAGTTGTACTTCGCGGATTTGAGATGTAAGATTTGTATGAATAACCGTGTTCAAAGATCGGACTCAAATCGATTTGACACGATCCTTTCTACTAAGGGCATCAACAACTACATTTGCCTTACCAGGATGATGCTTAAGCTCGCAGTCATAGTCATTTAATAACTCGACCCAACGCCTTTGTATCATGTTCAGTTGCTTCTGGTCAAAGATATGTTGAAGGCTTTTATGATCGGTAAACACCGTGAATTTAATTCCATAGAGGTACTGTCTCCACATCTTCAACGCGAATACCATATCTCCTAACTCCAGGTCATGTGTGGTATAGTTCTTTTCATGTTTCTTTAGTTGTCTTGATGCGTAGGTAATAACATTGTTACATTGCATCAAAATACATCCAAAACCTTGGTTCGAGGCATCACAATAGATTACAAAATTGTCAGGGCCATCGAGTAATGATAGAAACGGGGTTGTGGTCAATTTGTCCTTTAGAACCTTAAAAGCAGACTCCTGTTCTTTGGACCACTCGAACTTCTTCCCCTTATGAGTTAGCTTGGTGAGAGGTTTGACTAGAATAGAAAAGTCTTTGATAAACCTTCGGTAATAACCAACAAGTCCCAAGAATTGACGAATATGCTTCGCACTCTTAGGAACTTCCCAGTTCTGAATAGTAGTGATTTTTGCCGGATCGACATGTATTGCTTCACTATCATCTACATGTCCGAGAAATTGTACGGTTCGCAGCCAAAATTCACACTTGAAGAACTTGGCATATAGTTGTTCCTTCTTTAAGAGCTGTAGAATCAGCCGTATGTGTTGTTCATGTTCTTTCTCGTTCTTGGAATAGATTAAAATATCATCGATGAAAACGATCACGAATTGGTCAAGATAAGGTTTGCATACACGGTTCATAAGATCCATGAATACAGCAGGAGCATTGGTTAACCAAAAGGCATGACAAGAAACTCATAGTGTCCATAACGAGTTCGGAAAGCAGTCTTAGAAACATCAGTCTCCTTGACTCTCAGTTGATGATAACCCGACCTAAGATCAATCTTTGATTTGAATACTTGACCCTTGCAACTGGTCAAACAGGTCATCAATACGCGAATGTGGATAACGATTCTTGATGGTTAGCTTGTTGAGTTCACGGTATTCAATACACATCATCAGCGTGCCAACTTTCTTCTTGACAAAAAGAACGGGTGCTTCCCACAGAGACAAGCTAGGACGAATGAAACCTTTTTCTTTTCTAAAAGTTCCTGGAGTTGGTTGAATAGTTCCTTCATCTCTGATAGAGCTAAGCGGTATGGTGCCTTTGCAATAAATGCAGCACCGGGAGTTAAATCAATTTGAAACTCAACCTATCTTTGAGGAGGGAGACCAGGGAGCTCTTCAGGAAAAATCTCAAGAAAGTCTCTAACCACCGGTACATCTTCAATGTATTTTTCTTTCGGTTCGACTTCCTTATCATAAGCCAAAATGGCTTGATATCCCTTCATCAGATACTTACGGGTTTTGATACAGGAAATGATGTTAATTTTAGAACAACCTATCTCCCCTGTAGACTTTGAAATGCCTACTGGTCATAACTAGTATTGGAGTCGGAAAGCTGACAATAAGTTCCCTTATTATATACTCATTGATTTCTTGATTCCGTCATTCACAAAGATTTCATAATAACTTGAGCATGAATGATCCGATGTTCACATAGACAAGTATGAAGACATGCTAATGCAGTGGCTTTTGACTATGTGATGATCATTGAAAATCAATTTATCAAGTTCTCGTTAAATCTGTGATTATTGTCGGGATGGTATGAATTTCCCCAATGAGTAAGGGTGACGTACGGACATGGTGTCACTTTCCTATTGTTAGAACCATTAGTATATGACCATTTAATGATACATCTAACATGCTTATATCACCGAGGCGAAATCATAAGATTTTTTAGAAAAATAGTTAACGATTCAAAGGTCGCAACTTATTGTTTAGGTACAACAAATCACACGATGTTTGACCTTAGGTAACGTAATGACAATCATATCAATACTACCTTTGATCATATGGAGCGTGTGAGGGATCACGTGCTTTGCAATATGGTGAAGAATACATATATATATATATATATATATATATATATATATATATATATATATATATATATATATATATAAGCCTTTACTGGCCCGAAATGTGGATACACTAGAGTATGATGGGGTTCTTTTAATTGCTATGGTAGTTTTCAGATGTGATTAGGGTGAGTTCACCTCAAGCTGCAGCCCGCGAGAAAATGGAAAAACTTCAGGTGGTGTATTTAACCCTAGATTTTGAATTGACAGTGATCAATTATTATTTGGGTATGACACATCACTACTCGCATGGTGCCAAGTAATGAATGCATGACCGCGAAAAGTTTTCCTGGGCTATGGTTATCAAAAGATACTTGTTGGAAGGTCCTATTCTTCATGAGATTATGCCCGTAAGATATTGACCGTCTTGGCACAGAGAACGTAATAGTGAATGTGGTGTTTATAATATCGTTGTTTAAGAGGCATGCTTCGAGGAAATTATGGGAGCGTCACTTCAGGTAGCTTAAGAATATGCATCCTTTCTTCCAGTGAAGGAGCGTGAATATTAAGCGTTAAAGATAAAGAGATAGGTTGTTTGAGAAAGAAAGAATGCAAAGTTTTACAACCTTTATGGTATATGAGGGATTGTTAATCTACTCATGGGTATGAGGTAGATAGTTTGGTTGAAACAAGCTCTTCGTATATCTACAAATCAGATAATGATTACCCTTCATGTAATAACATTGAGATTCTCGAATGAATGGCTTGAGAATTTTTCTTTGATTCACCTTAATTCTATTCCATATATCATAATATTGGAATTTCTATATGAATTACCATAATATAATTGTAGTGACCCGAACTTTTCCATGTTTATATATATTAATTGAGATTGATATTTACATGATTAAATGTTTCCAACATGTAAGCAATCAAACTTGTTAAGACTTGATTAATTGAAATATGTTTCATATAGACAATTGACCACCCAAGTTGACCGGTGATTCACGAACGTTAAAACTTGTAAAAACTATATGATGACATATATATGGATATATATATATATATATATATATATATATATATATATATATATATATATATATATATATATATATATATATATAGTTAACATGATACTATGATAAGTAAACATATCATTAAGTATATTAACAATGAACTACATATATAAAAACAAGACTACTAACTTAATGATTTTTAAACGAGACATATATGTAACGATTATCGTTGTAAAGTCATTTAATGTATATATATCATATTAAGAGATATTCATACATGATAATATCATGATAATATAATAATTTAAAATCTCATTTGATATTATAAACATTGGGTTAACAACATTTAACAAGATCGTTAACCTAAAGGTTTCAAAACAACACTTACATGTAACGACTGACGATGACTTAACGACTCAGTTAAAATGTATATACATGTAGTGTTTTAATATGTATTTATAAACTTTTGAAAGACTTCAATACACTTATCAAAATACTTCTACTTAACAAAAATGCTTACAATTACATCCTCGTTCAGTTTCATCATCAATTCTACTCGTATGCACCCGTATTCGTGCTCGTACAATACATAGCTTTTAGATGTATGTACTATTGGTATATACACTCCAATTATCAGCTCTTAGCAGCCCATGTGAGTCACCTAACACATGTGGGAACCATCATTTGGCAACTAGCATGAAATATCTCATAAAATTACAAAAATATGAGTAATCATTCATGACTTATTTACATGAAAACAAAATTACATATCCTTTATATCTAATCCATACACCAACGACCAAAAACACCTACAAACACTTTCATTCTTCAATTTTCTTTATCTAATTGATCTCTCTCAAGTTCTATCTTCAAGTTCTAAGTGTTCTTCATAAATTCTACAAGTTCTAGTTACATAAAATCAAGAATACTTTCAAGTTTGCTAGCTCACTTCCAATCTTGTAAGGTGATCATCCAACCTCAAGAAATCTTTGTTTATTATAGTAGGTTATCATTCTAATACAAGGTAATAATCATATTCAAACTTTGGTTCAATTTCTATAACTATAACAATCTTATTTCAAGTGATGATCTTACTTGAACTTGTTTTCGTGTCATGATTCTGCTTCAAGAACTTCGAGCCATCCAAGGATCCGTTGAAGCTAGATCCATTTTTCTCTTTTCCAGTAGGTTTATCCAAGGAACTTAAGGTAGTAATGATGTTCATAACATCATTCGATTCATACATATAAAGCTATCTTATTCGAAGGTTTAAACTTGTAATCACTAGAACATAGTTTAGTTAATTCTAAACTTGTTCGCAAACAAAAGTTAATCCTTCTAACTTGACTTTTAAAATCAACTAAACACATGTTCTATATCTATATGATATGCTAACTTAATGATTTAAAACCTGGAAACACGAAAAACACCGTAAAACCGGATTTACGCCGTCGTAGTAACACCGCGGGCTGTTTTGGGTTAGTTAATTAAAAACTATGATAAACTTTGAGTTAAAAGTTGTTATTCTGAGAAAATGATTTTTATTATGAACATGAAACTATATCCAAAAATTATGGTTAAACTCAAAGTGGAAGTATGTTTTCTAAAATGGTCATCTAGACGTCGTTCTTTCGACTGAAATGACTACCTTTACAAAAACGACTTGTAACTTATTTTTCCGACTATAAACCTATACATTTTCTGTTTAGATTCATAAAATAGAGTTCAATATGAAACCATAGCAATTTGATTCACTCAAAACGGATTTAAAATGAAGAAGTTATGGGTAAAACAAGATTGGATAATTTTTCTCATTTTAGCTACGTGAAAATTGGTAACAAATCTATTCCAACCATAACTTAATCAACTTGTATTGTATATTATGTAATCTTGAGATACCATAGACACGTATACAATGTTTCGACCTATCATGTCGACACATCTATATATATTTCGGAACAACCATAGACACTCTATATGTGAATGTTGGAGTTAGCTATACAGGGTTGAGGTTGATTCCAAAATATATATAGTTTGAGTTATGATCAATACTGAGATACGTATACACTGGGTCGTGGATTGATTCAAGATAATATTTATCAATTTATTTCTGTACATCTAACTGTGGACAACTAGTTGTAGGTTACTAACGAGGACAGCTGACTTAATAAACTTAAAACATCAAAATATATTAAAAGTGTTGTAAATATATTTTGAACATACTTTGATATATATGTATATATTGTTATAGGTTCGTGAATCAACCAGTGGCCAAGTCTTACTTCCCGACGAAGTAAAAATCTGTGAAAGTGAGTTATAGTCCCACTTTTAAAATCTAATATTTTTGGGATGAGAATACATGCAGGTTTTATAAATGATTTACAAAATAGACACAAGTACGTGAAACTACATTCTATGGTTGAATTATCGAAATCGAATATGCCCCTTTTTATTAAGTCTGGTAATCTAAGAATTAGGGAACAGACACCCTAATTGACGTGAATCCTAAAGATAGATCTATCGGGCCCAACAAGCCCCATCCAAAGTACCGGATGCTTTAGTACTTCGAAATTTATATCATATCCGAAGGGTGTCCCGGAATGATGGGGATATTCTTATATATGCATCTTGTTAATGTCGGTTACCAGGTGTTCACCATATGAATGACTTTTATCTCTATGTATGGGATGTGTATTGAAATATGAAATCTTGTGGTCTATTATTATGATTTGATATATATAGGTTAAACCTATAACTCACCAACATTTTTGTTGACGTTTTAAGCATGTTTATTCTCAGGTGATTATTAAGAGCTTCCGCTGTCGCATACTTAAATAAGGACGAGATTTGGAGTCCATGTTTGTATGATATTGTGTAAAAACTGCATTCAAGAAACTTATTTTGTTGTAACATATTTGTATTGTAAACCATTATGTAATGGTCGTGTGTAAACAGGATATTTTAGATTATCATTATTTGATAATCTACGTAAAGTTTTTTAAACCTTTATTGATGAAATAAAGGTTATGGTTTGTTTTAAAATGAATGCAGTCTTTGAAAAACGTCTCATATAGAGGTCAAAACCTCGCAACGAAATCAATTAATATGGAACGTTTTTAATCAATAAGAACGGGACATTTCAGTTGGTATCCGAGCGTTGGTCTTAGAGAACCAGAATTTTGCATTAGTGTGTCTTATCGAGTTTGTTAGGATGCATTAGTGAGTCTGGACTTCGACCGTGTTTACTTGAAAAATGATTGCTTAACAAATTTTGTTGGAAACTATATATTTTTAACATGTGAATATTATGTGATACATTAATCTCTTAACGCGTTTGATATTATGTGATAGATGTCTACCTCTAGAACAAGTCCCATTGACTCACCTAATAATAATGAAGAGTCAAATGTAAATTGGAATGATTCGTGGACTGATTCACAAGTTCCCGAAGAGGAACCGGAAGAAGAGTCGGAACCGGAAGAAGAATCGGAACCGGAAGAAGAAATAGAACCGGTGGGGTAAATAATAAAACGGTTAAGTAAAAGAGAATCCTCAACCAACCGACCAAGGTTAATTATGGTCAATGGTGTTTCCGCCAAGGAAGCAAAATATTGGAAGGATTACCAATTCTCCGATGAATCGGATTCCGACGAGAATTCTGATGATGTTATAGAAATTACCCCAACTGAATTTAAAAAGGCAAAAGAAAATAATAAGGGAAAGGGCATAAAAATAGAGAAATCTAATTCCAACCCCGATGAACTTTATATGTATCGTCAACCCCCGAAGTCCTTAAGTTGTAACAATGACCCGGGAACCTCTAAACCACCAGGTTTTTCTAAACCGTTGTGGAAAACGAAAGTTAGTATTAGGGAAACATCATATATCCCTAGAAACTTGTCAAAACGAACTAAAACCGAAGAAGAAGAAACGAGCGAGTCGGAATAAGATAGTTGTATTCGTGTGGTGTAATATATGTAATATAGTGTGCTTATGCTTTATGATATATGTAAAAATTGCTTGTATTAATAAGTATTTTTTTATGAATCTAACTCTTGTCTATTTTACAGTTTAAAAACACAAAATGGATAGACAACCCAATATTTTAAGAGACCTACCCGGAGACATGATTGATGAAATCTTGTCTAGAGTTGGTCAGAATTCCTCGGCACAACTATTTAAGGCGAGATCAGTTTGTAAGACATTCGAAGAACGTTCCAAGAATGTCTTGGTTTATAAGAGACTTTCGTTTGAAAGATGGGGGATATCACATTGGGAAACCCATAAGTTACGATGTGTTTACTTTGACGCATATATTGCGGGGAACCCAAATGCTATTTTACGCAACGGGTTAAGAAATTATTTTGACTCAATATATCCGAATATTGGACTTCGTGATTTAGAAAAAGCAGCTAACATGCAACATAAAGAAGCATGTTATGCTTACGGATTAGTAATGTTCGCTTCTCACCAAAGTGAGAACAAGAACATCGGGCTACAACTATTAAACAAAACGTTTCCACAAGTGACGGAGTCGGTAATTGGGGTAAGAAATGAGGTTTTTAGATTGTTACGGGACTGTTGGACATTACGTAACCCTCGTCCTTTTGACGACGTTACAACACGCTGTCTTATCAACGGCCATAACGGTTATGTTCCACAAGACCAAGGATGGGAAGTAATCCTAGTAAAACCAGAATGCATGACTTGTTTCTGGACGTATGAATTACGTGTCTTTATTGCCTTTGCTGAACGACTTGTGTACTAGCTAGAATTATCTTCACAACTATCTTGCATCAAAGTTATTGTGTGCTATATTTCATGCTTTATGTAAAATAAGCGGTATTGTAAGTTTGTAAAATATTGTATAAAAGTTTGAACGCGAAATATTATTATAATCAGTTTTTCATATAGAATTGTAGTAGTTGAATTGTATATTAGCTACTAAGTATGAACTTAACGGGTAGGTACTACCCGAATTTAAACTTATAAAACGCTAATATGAAGAAAAAGCTTTTATAAATGAGTTCATATTATGCTACGAAATACTATTAACTACTCTTAATATTCTGTATGATTAACTTGTTCCATTTGACTATTTTGAAGGAAATGGCACTGACTACTCGACACACCGTGAATATGAATGAAGAGGAATTCCGTACTTTTCTAGCTTCAAACATAGCTGCAGTACAGGCTGCGCTGCATACCAACAATAACCTTGGATCTAGCAGTACAGGAAATCGTGTAGGATGCACCTACAAAGAATTCACTGCCTGCAAACCTTTGGAATTTGATGGAACCGAAGGACCGATCGGATTGAAACGGTGGACCGAGAAGGTCGAATCGGTGTTTGCCATAAGTAAGTGTACTGAAGAGGACAAAGTGAAGTACGCTACGCATACCTTCACAGGTTCTGCGTTAACATGGTGGAATACCTATCTAGAGCAAGTGGGACAAGACGATGCGTACGCACTACCGTGGTCAGCATTCAAGCACTTGATGAACGAGAAATACCGTCCCAGAACCGAGGTCAATAAGCTCAAGACAGAACTTAGAGGGTTACGAACCTAAGGATTTGATATTACCATGTACGAAAGACGATTCATAGAATTGTGCCTATTGTGTCCGGGAGCATTCGAAGATGAGGAAGAGAAGATCGACGCGTTTGTGAAAGGATTACCGGAAAGAATCCAAGAAGATATAAGTTCACACGAGCCCGCCTCTATACAACAGGCATGTAGAATGGCTCACAAACTAGTGAACCAGATTGAGGAAAGAATTAAAGAACAGACGGCTGAAGAGGCCAATGTGAAGCAAGTCAAAAGAAAGTGGGAGGAAAATGGTGATAAGAATCACCAATACAACAACAACAGCAATTACAACAATAATCGCAACAATTATCCCAACAATCGCAACATCAATCGCAACTACAACAAACGGCCCAACAACAACAACAACAACAACAACAACAACAGCAACTACAACAATCATCCCAACAACAATAATAACCGCAACAACAATAACAAGCAGAAGCAGCTATGCCAAAGGTGTGAAAAGTATCACTCGGGGTTCTGCACCAAATTTTGCAACAAGTGTAAAAGAAATGGTCATAGCGCGGCGAAGTGTGAGGTCTATGGACCAGGGGCTAATAGAACGAAAGGAACAAATGGTGTCAGAACGAGTAATGGTGGAGCAAGTAGTGTCGGAGCAAGTTATGCCAATGTAGTTTGTTATAAATGTGGAAAACCGGGCCACATTATTAGAAATTTCCCAAACCAGGAGAACACGAATGGATAAGGCCGTGGAAGAGTTTTCAATATTAATGCGGCAGAGGCACAGGAAGACCCGGAGATTGTTACAGGTACGTTTCTTATTGACAATAAATCTGCTTACGTTTTATTTGATTCGGGTGCGGATAGAAGCTATATGAGTAGAGATTTTTGTGCTAAATTAAGTTGTCCATTGACGCCTTTGGATAGTAAATTTTTACTCGAATTAGCAAATGGTAAATTAATTTCAGCAGATAATATATGTCGGAATCGAGAAATTAAACTGGTTAGCGAAACATTTAAGATTGATTTGATACCAGTAGAGTTAGGGAGTTTTGATGTGATAATCGGTATGGACTGGTTGAAAGAAGTGAAAGCAGAGATCGTCTGTTACAAAAATGCAATTCGCATTATACGAGAAAAAGGAAAACCCTTAATGGTGTACGGAGAAAAGGGCAACACGAAGCTACATCTTATTAGTAATTTGAAGGCACAAAAACTAATAAGAAAAGGTTGCTATGCTGTTCTAGCACACGTCGAGAAAGTACAAACTGAAGAAAAGAGCATCAATGATGTTCCCATTGCAAAAGAATTTCCCGATGTATTTCCGAAAGAATTACCGGGATTACCCCCATATCGATCCGTTGAATTTCAAATAGATCTTGTACCAGGAGCTGCACCAATAGCTCGTGCTCCTTACAGACTCGCACACAGCGAGATGAAAGAACTGCAAAGCCAATTACAAGAACTTTTAGAGCGTGGTTTCATTCGGCCAAGCACATCACCGTGGGGAGCTCCTGTTTTGTTTGTCAAGAAGAAAGATGGTACATTCAGGTTGTGTATCGACTACCGAGAGTTGAACAAACTTACCATCAAGAACCGCTACCCACTACCGAGAATCGATGACTTATTTGATCAACTACAAGGCTCGTCTGTTTATTCAAAGATTGACTTACGTTCCGGGTATCATCAAATGCGGGTGAAAGAAGATGATATTCCAAAGACTGCTTTCAGAACACGTTACGGTCATTACGAGTTTATGGTCATGCCGTTTTGTTTAACTAATGCACCAGCTGTGTTCATGGACCTTATGAACCGAGTGTGTGGACCATACCTTGACAAGTTTGTCATTGTTTTCATTGATGACATACTTATTTACTCAAAGAATGACCAAGAACACGGTGAACATTTGAGAAAGGTGTTAGAAGTATTGAGGAAGGAAGAATTGTACGCTAAGTTTTCAAAGTGTGCATTTTGGTTGGAAGAAGTTCAATTCCTCGGTCACATAGTGAACAAAGAAGGTATTAAGGTGGATCCGGCAAAGATAGAAACTGTTGAAAAGTGGGAAACCCCAAAAACTCCGAAACACATACGCCAGTTTCTAGGACTAGCCGGTTACTACAGAAGGTTCATCCAAGACTTTTCCAGAATAGCAAAACCCTTGACTGCATTAACGCATAAAGGGAAGAAATTTGAATGGAATGATGAACAAGAGAAAGCGTTTCAGTTATTGAAGAAAAAGCTAACTACGGCACCTATATTGTCATTGCCTGAAGGGAATGATGATTTTGTGATTTATTGTGACGCATCAAAGCAAGGTCTCGGTTGTGTATTAATGCAACGAACGAAGGTGATTGCTTATGCGTCTAGAGAATTGAAGATTCACGAACAAAATTATACGACGCATGATTTGGAATTAGGCGCGGTTGTTTTTGCATTAAAGACTTGGAGGCACTACTTATATGGGGTTAAAAGTATTATATATACCGACCACAAAAGTCTTCAACACATATTTAATCAGAAACAATTGAATATGAGGCAGCGTAGGTGGATTGAATTATTGAATGATTACGACTTTGAGATTCGTTACCACCCGGGGAAGGCAAATGTGGTAGCCGATGCCTTGAGCAGGAAGGATAGAGAACCTATTCGAGTAAAATCTATGAATATAATGATTCAAAATAACCTTACTACTCAAATAAAGGAGGCGCAACAAGGAGTTTTAAAAGAGGGAAATTTAAAGGATGAAATACCCAAAGGATCGGAGAAGCATCTTAATATTCGGGAAGACGGAACCCGGTATAGGGCTGAAAGGATTTGGGTACCAAAATTTGGAGATACGAGAGAAATGGTACTTAGAGAAGCTCATAAAACCAGATACTCAATACATCCTGGAACGGGGAAGATGTACAAGGATCTCAAGAAACATTTTTGGTAGCCGGGTATGAAATTCGATGTTGTTAAATACGTAGGAGAATGTTTGACGTGTTCTAAGGTCAAAGCTGAGCATCAGAAACCATCAGGTCTACTTCAACAACCCGAAATCCCAGAATGGAAATGGGAAAACATTACCATGGATTTCATCACTAAATTGCCAAGGACTGCAAGTGGTTTTGATACTATTTGGGTAATAGTTGATCGGCTCACCAAATCAGCACACTTCCTGCCAATAAGAGAAGATGACAAGATGGAGAAGTTAGCACGACTGTATTTGAAGGAGGTCATCTCCAGACATGGAATACCAATCTCTATTATCTCTGATAGGGATGGCAGATTTATTTCAAGATTCTGGCAGACATTACAGCAAGCATTAGGAACTCGTCTAGACATGAGTACTGCCTATCATCAACAAACTGATGGGCAGAGCGAAAGGACGATACAAACGCTTGAAGACATGCTACGAGCATGTGTTATTGATTTCGGAAACAGTTGGGATCGGCATCTACCGTTAGCAGAATTTTCCTACAACAACAGCTACCATTCAAGCATTGAGATGGCACCGTTTGAAGCACTTTATGGTAGAAAGTGCAGGTCTCCGATTTGTTGGAGTGAAGTGGGGGATAGACAGATTACGGGTCCGGAGATTATACAAGAAACTACCGAGAAGATCATCCAAATTCAACAACGGTTGAAAACCGCCCAAAGTCGACAAAAGAGCTACGCTGACATTAAAAGAAAAGATATAGAATTTGAAATTGGAGAGATGGTCATGCTTAAAGTTGCACCTTGGAAAGGCGTTGTTCGATTTGGTAAACGAGGGAAATTAAATCCAAGGTATATTGGACCATTCAAGATTATTGATCGTGTCGGACCAGTAGCTTACCGACTTGAGTTACCTCAACAACTCGCGGCTGTACATAACACTTTCCACGTCTCGAATTTGAAGAAATGTTTTGCTAAAGAAGATCTCACTATTCCGTTAGATGAAATCTAAATCAACGAAAAACTCCAATTCATCGAAGAACCCGTCGAAATAATGGATCGTGAGGTTAAAAGACTTAAGCAAAACAAGATACCAATTGTTAAGGTTCGATGGAATGCTCGTAGAGGACCTGAGTTCACCTGGGAGCGTGAAGATCAGATGAAGAAGAAATACCCGCATCTATTTCCAGAAGATTCGTCAACACCTTCAACAGCTTAAAATTTCGGGACGAAATTTATTTAACGGGTAGGTACTGTAGTGACCCGAACTTTTCCATGTTTATATATATTAATTGAGATTGATATTTACATGATTAAATGTTTCCAACATGTAAGCAATCAAACTTGTTAAGACTTGATTAATTGAAATATGTTTCATATAGACAATTGACCACCCAAGTTGACCGGTGATTCACGAACGTTAAAACTTGTAAAAACTATATGATGACATATATATGGATATATATATATATATAGTTAACATGATACTATGATAAGTAAACATATCATTAAGTATATTAACAATGAACTACATATATAAAAACAAGACTACTAACTTAATGATTTTTAAACGAGACATATATGTAACGATTATCGTTGTAAAGTCATTTAATGTATATATATCATATTAAGAGATATTCATACATGATAATATCATGATAATATAATAATTTAAAATCTCATTTGATATTATAAATATTGGGTTAACAACATTTAACAAGATCATTAACCTAAAGGTTTCAAAACAACACTTACATGTAACGACTGACGATGACTTAACGACTCAGTTAAAATGTATATACATGTAGTGTTTTAATATGTATTTATACACTTTTGAAAGACTTCAATACACTTATCAAAATACTTCTACTTAACAAAAATGCTTACAATTACATCCTCGTTCAGTTTCATCATCAATTCTACTCGTATGCACCCGTATTCGTACTCGTACAATACACAGCTTTTAGATGTATGTACTATTGGTATATACACTCTAATTATCAGCTCTTAGCAGCCCATGTGAGTCACCTAACACATGTGGGAACCATCATTTGGCAACTAGCATGAAATATCTCATAAAATTACAAAAATATGAGTAATCATTCATGACTTATTTACATGAAAACAAAATTACATATCCTTTATATCTAATCCATACACCAACGACCAAAAACACCTACAAACACTTTCATTCTTCAATTTTCTTTATCTAATTTATCTCTCTCAAGTTCTATCTTCAAGTTCTAAGTGTTCTTCATAAATTCTACAAGTTCTAGTTACATAAAATCAAGAATACTTTCAAGTTTGCTAGCTCACTTCCAATCTTGTAAGGTGATCATCCAACCTCAAGAAATCTTTGTTTCTTACAGTAGGTTATCATTCTAATACAAGGTAATAATCATATTCAAACTTTGGTTCAATTTCTATAACTATAACAATCTTATTTCAAGTGATGATCTTACTTGAACTTGTTTTCGTGTCATGATTCTGCTTCAAGAACTTCGAGCCATCCAAGGATCCGTTGAAGCTAGATCCATTTTTCTCTTTTCCAGTAGGTTTATATAAGGAACTTAAGGTAGTAATGATGTTCATAACATCATTCGATTCATACATATAAAGTTATCTTATTCGAAGGTTTAAACTTGTAATCACTAGAACATAGTTTAGTTAATTCTAAACTTGTTCGCAAACAAAAGTTAATCCTTCTAACTTGACTTTTAAAATCAACTAAACACATGTTATATATCTATATGATATGCTAACTTAATGATTTAAAACCTGGAAAGACGAAAAACACCGTAAAACCGGATTTACGCCGTCGTAGTAACACCGCGGGCTGTTTTGGGTTAGTTAATTAAAAACTATGATAAACTTTGAGTTAAAAGTTGTTATTCTGAGAAAATGATTTTTATTATGAACATGAAACTATATCCAAAAATTATGGTTAAACTCAAAGTGGAAGTATGTTTTCTAAAATGGTCATATAGACGTCGTTCTTTCGACTAAAATGACTACCTTTACAAAAACAACTTGTAACTTATTTTTCCGACTATAAACCTATAATTTTTCTGTTTAGATTCATAAAATATAGTTCAATATGAAACCATAGCAATTTGATTCACTCAAAACGGATTTAAAATGAAGAAGTTATGGATAAAACAAGATTGGATAATTTTTCTCATTTTAGCTACGTGAAAATTGGTAACAAATCTATTCCAACCATAACTTAATCAACTTGTATTGTATATTATGTAATCTTGAGATACCATAGACACGTATACAATGTTTCGACCTATCATGTCGACACATCTATATATATTTCGGAACAACCATAGACACTCTATATGTGAATGTTGGAGTTAGCTATACAGGGTTGAGGTTGATTCCAAAATATATATAGTTTGAGTTGTGATCAATACTGAGATACGTATACAATGGGTCGTGGATTGATTAAAGATAATATTTATCAATTTATTTCTGTACATCTAACTGTGGACAACTAGTTGTAGGTTACTAACGAGGACAGCTGACTTAATAAACTTAAAACATCAAAATATATTAAAAGTGTTGTAAATATATTTTGAACATACTTTGATATATATGTATATATTGTTATAGGTTCGTGAATCAACCAGTGGCCAAGTCTTACTTCCCGACGAAGTAAAAATCTGTGAAAGTGAGTTATAGTCCCACTTTTAAAATCTAATATTTTTGGGATGAGAATACATGCAGGTTTTATAAATGATTTACAAAATAGACACAAGTACGTGAAACTACATTCTATGGTTGAATTATCAAAATCGAATATGCCCCTTTTTATTAAGTCTGGTAATCTAAGAATTAGGGAACAGACACCCTAATTGACACGAATCCTAAAGATAGATCTATCGGGCCCAACAAGCCCCATCCAAAGTACCGGATGCTTTAGTACTTCGAAATTTATATCATATCCGAAGGGTGTCCCGGAATGATGGGGATATTCTTATATATGCATCTTGTTAATGTCGTTTACCAGGTGTTCACCATATGAATGACTTTTATCTCTATGTATGGGATGTGTATTGAAATATGAAATCTTGTGGTCTATTATTATGATTTGATATATATAGGTTAAACCTATAACTCACCAACATTTTTGTTGACGTTTTAAGCATGTTTATTCTCAGGTGATTATTAAGAGCTTCCGCTGTCGCATACTTAAATAAGGACGAGATTTGGAGTCCATGTTTGTATGATATTGTGTAAAAACTGCATTCAAGAAACTTATTTTGTTGTAACATATTTGTATTGTAAACCATTATGTAATGGTCGTGTGTAAACAGGATATTTTAGATTATCATTATTTGATAATCTACGTAAAGTTTTTTAAACCTTTATTGATGAAATACAGGTTATGGTTTGTTTTAAAATGAATGCAGTCTTTGAAAAACGTCTCATATAGAGGTCAAAACCTCGCAACGAAATCAATTAATATGGAACGTTTTTAATCAATAAGAACGGGACATTTCAATAATCACGTTGGTCAGACGTCATTATATTTCACTAATTCATATTTCCACTTTAATATCACCCCGTAATATGACGACCCTAATTTTTCCATTTCTGTTTCAACTGTTCAAAACTCCACTCTATAAAAGGACCCCTTTAGCCCTTGATCCTCATTCACAAATTACATACCAAAAATCACACAAACCCTCTCCCTTGTGCTTGTTTATTTGGCAGATTTTGAGCACCCTCATCACCATTCTAGTCGACCTAAACAACCCTCCAAATCATCACCAACAAACCGCCACCACTACAGTTAGTTCGGCTGCCATCACAGCCCTTCACCGTCACAAATTACAGCAGTTTCTGCTATGATTTTCGAGCCACAACAGGCTCCAGTTGCTGCTGTATTTCGCCATCAAAACAACCCCTCCAAGTCGATTTCTGTTGCTGCATTGTTGCTGCACCTGTCAGTGCCGGTCCTGAGTGTTCTGTTGCCCGGGGCGAATCGATCAAATAATGCCCCCTACTCTATTTATAAACAAGTGTTCGAAAGCTAATCAACTTATACTAACTCATTTTCACGTTAATTCTTTTTTAAATAAATTTAGTGTGACAATTTGAAGAGATAAACTACGATAAAAGTGATGACTTCGAGTCTAGTTAAAATTTTTATAGTGTCTTTTTCTTTTTCATACGTGATTTAATTAATGCGTAAATTATAAAAGAAAAATATCAAGTAATGTAACATGTGTCTAAATTATTAGACTATTACTTGATCTATCATGAAATATGTCCTTAATTCTATTTTTCTTTTGTTTCAAAATAATTGTCTACCTTTAAAAAAGACAATCAATTTTACATTTTTATTCTTAAACATTTTCTCAAAAATTGACATCTTATAAAGATTCATTTTTATACTATACCAAAATTTGTCTGTGACACACCAATAAAATAGGACTTTCAAAAAAGGATTTTTATTCCTTAAAGAAAATTTTAAATTAAAAAAATATAAAAATCAAGTAATACTATGGAGTATTATATTAAGAAATTAGTAAACTTATTTTATGAATTCACATTATTATGGCACCTCTATTGCTAGACTAGAATTTCAAAATTCACATGATTGTACAATACGCTATATCTGTTGTACATTATATTGGATTTTAATAAAATTAACACATCTAGCAAATGAAAAAAAACTTACAATATAAAGGAACAAAAGATTTTTTCTTTTTCCAAATTTGGACTTTTCTTTCTTCCTCTCCCTTCCTCCATGAAATTTCTCCTTTGAACTTACAAAAAAAACTCAATTACAGTTAAAAAAAAACTCAACTCCAGATTTGATGCCCCTTAAAATGTGATGCCTAGGTGCGGTCGCCCCTGTGGCCCTACCCTAGGGCCGGCCCTGGCACCTGTTGCTGGTTCTGTCGTGAACTAGGACACCTAAGAAACCCTTTGTTTGGCTCGTGATTACTGTTGTAATTCAGTTCCTGTTTCAGTCCATATTCATCACTTTTTTTCTTGATCTCTATCTTCCAAAGGTATCCCTAAACCTTAGTTAATTATAATTTTAAGTTGTTCTAGTAAATATAATTATAATGATATTGAACATGGTTAAAAGATAAAAGAATATGATTATTGAGATTAAGTTGTTAAACTATAAGTATAATGATTAAGTATGAATGTTGATCATGAAATAGCTAAATAAATATGTAAAAGTATCATGGATTAATGGTTAATGATGATTAATAAGTTTAAGGTTGTTGAATTATGATTATGATTATGAATAAATTATGAAACTAGTTTATGAGTATGATTAATAAGATTGAGCTTGATGAATTAAAAGAATGATAAAAGATTATGATTATAAGAACAAGTATTATGAATAAGATGTATTATAATTATGAACATGCTATTGAAGCTAGTTATTAAGATAATGATGACTAAAAATTAAAGATTATGAATGTGAATAATTAATATGATTCATGATTATGATAAATAGGTTATGATTTTATGTACATGAAAAGATTAGTGTTAATATATGAAAGAGGATTAGTAAATAATAATGATAATAATACACGTGCATGCATGCATGCATGCGTACGTATGTACATGTATATGTAGTAGATATACTCGTGTGTGTATATGTATATATATACATGCGTGTATATATATGTGTAGGTATGTATGTATATGTACGTGTGTATATATGTATGAGCATGTGTATATGTATCGTGTATATATTATAAGTAATTATAAAAGTTGATAAGTAATAGTATGTGTATATATATATATATATATTTACCACCTTTTTATTTATATATATGTAACACTTACATAGAATATATACATGTATATCGTATAGTTATAAAGAATATATATGTATGTATCACATATGTGTATATTCATATATGTAACACATATAATGATGAGATTACATAATGGTTGATTAATTAAAGAATAATAATATTATTACTGATATTGCTTTAAACATACATATTATTCGACGCAATATCATTTATATTTCATAGGTTTTTACCATCTACAAAGACATTCAATGAGCATTTCACGAGAAAAACAATAAAAGTAGACAAGAGCTTGCTATTCGAAGAAACGACGATAAAACGATAGTTTTAACCAAATTTATATCAAGAAACGTTTATCCGAATGAAATTACAAGATAATTGAAGAAAAGAGTTCAAATGGAAAGTGCCAAGTCAATTTAACGTCAACACGGGATCAACAAAGAACAAACGAAAAAGAAAAATAAAGAAAACTGCCATCAACTCATACGCGAATCGTGTAGGATTACACGAAACGCGTAGTAATTTGTTCTTACACGAATCGTGTAGCCTCTACACGAAACGCGTAATATTAGGCCGAGTTTAATCATTAGCCAGAAATGGGGCGGCTGCTTTTTGGAGATAAAAACTAATTATTTTAGAACTGAGATACAGCAATGAAGTCACTATCACCTACTACATCTTGTAGGCTTTAAATACGGAGTACTAGTTGAATATGAAGGACACAAATTTTTATACACACATACAAATTATTGTCATTTATTACTCTGTATCATTTTCATTTTAATCTCAAGGTTCAATATTTAGGATAGTTTCAAATATTAAGGGTGTATTATTCGTGATTAAGGGTGTTATTGTACGCGTGAAAGGGGTGTTATTATTGTAATTTTCTACCGTTTGAAGTTAATGAAAGTGAAGATATTTTAGTAAGTTTACTCTGTTAAAATTATCGTTGTTATTATGTTTGCATATCCATATTTTTATGTTTACCCTAGCGTAATGAATAGCTAAATTTTCATAGTGTTTGCTTAGATGTAGAGCCCCTAGTGAAATGGATTGTTACCATTTGTAAAAGTTAAAAATGTAACTTTAGTATTTTTAATATTGAGCCTAGTTAAAAGAACCATTTTTATGTAATTAGGTATTTAACCCTTGCCACTTAATTTATTAAATTTAAAATAACGAAAGTTGTTTTTATTTACATAAATTAAGCTTCAACATTAAAAATGATCTAGACGAATTTATGGATAAGTTATTAACACCAATTTAGAAATAAACTTCGGTGGTTTGGGTAATATCAATAATTATATGACAGTGAAATTGTAAAAAGGGAAACCGTTACGATTTGGGTATTGGCGAAAGTCAAAACTAGGCTAGATCTCAATTTAAATACTTAAGGAATAGTAGCTATCTAAAAAGAATCCGATGAAAATTAGATTTTATTTAGTTAGTCTTAACCTTATATTTATTCGAAAGAAAAATATAAAGTTTATTACTAAAACATTTTAAATAGGGCGTAAACTCAAAACAATCCATGGACCTAGGGGTGACACATTTAAGTAAACACTCCCATTTATCCCATTATTATTTCTTGTAAACGTATTATTATTATTATTTACGAATTATTATTTTAAAATATAAAAACAATACATAAAAACATTTAAATCCGTAACAGACTCTTTGTCACATCGTATAAGTCATACGCGAATCGTGTATGGTATACGCGAAACGCGTATGCCTGTAAATCAAACTGTACGATCAGAATCACACAATTCGCGTAGGTTTTAAATTATACGCGATACGCGTATAAATACGCGAAACGCGTAAGGTAATAACGCGGCTACATTACCAGTTAGGGTAAAATTAGGGTTTTAATTATTTAATTATTTATATTTAGGTTATTACTATATAATTAATATTAGTTATTATAAAATACCTTAATACATGTTTTAACCTTATAATTAGTGTTAATTAAAAGTTTATAACTTATAATTAGTTTGTAATTAGTTAAATTACTATTCCTAATAATTTATATTAATATAATTAAAACTTGTCATTTAGTTAATTTAAATAAGTTTATATTATAATTACTCAAAACAAAATTCTAAACATATAGTTTTATTAAAAATTACTATTTTACTAATTACCATCTAGTAATATAATTAATGCATCAAAATTAGCATAATTTCATTTAGTTCCTTTTTAAGTTATTTATTGTAATCTTGTAATTTTATTTATGAAGTAAATTAGTTAAGTTATTTTCTGTTACTGTTATATTATAAATTCCTAATCCAAAACCCCCTTTAACTAAGTTTGACATCAAAGACTATTAAAAACCATTAAACACTCCATCTCCCTGTGGAACGAATCGGATTTACCAACAAACTAAACTACACGGATAGGACTAGCTGCCTATATATGTGTGAAATCAACCTGGATTCAATAAAATACTACATATACAATAAATCAATTCGTGTAACAAAACAACTCAAATCCGTTCATAAATAAAGGTTACGATCCAGCACATCAACTTTTTGGCGCCGCTGCCGGGGAGTTGGCAGTTAAATAAATAGATAATTTTTCTGATTCGTAGTAGTAGTTGGATTTGTACGTGGACCGGGTTGTTGGATCACCAATTTTATTGGTCAATAGAAGGATCCTGCCCCTCTGCTGCATCTTTTGGCTATTCAAAACGTGGGCAAAATCAGAAGGAAAATCTGTTTGTTTAAGGGTTTTTATCATTGTTTTTATGTTATTCGATCCTCTCGAGGAAATTCATTTCCAAGAAAGTTCAAAGTTTTTGAATAAATCCTTTAATTCTTTGTACAATTTCCCAAATTGTATGATCCGTTCAATCCTAAACTCGTTAAACTTAATCCGGAACCTCAAAGAATTAATAAAGGACAAAAACAACAAAAAGAAATAGGAAGTACTAGTAATTTTAAAACACCGAAAAACACTAAAAAAGAGAAACAAATAGGTAACCCTAGATAAACCTTTAGTGAAGTGATCTCATAATAGAAATTAATGTATGAACTTACGTTCCTCCAACGCTGAATTAACTCCTTCACATCCTGAACCCGAAAGAAAATTCCACGAACGCTTAAGAGCTCAAGAAGTAGAATCTCTTGCTATAAATTTAGAGTCACTTTCCTTAGAATCCGACTCTGAACCAATAATTCAACCAATCATAGAGCCGATTATTAAAGAAGAAGAAATGGCTGATACAAATCAAACGATGGAAGCATTAATGAAGGACACAAGAAAAGGTCAAGGCCACGCAATCATCCAACCCACGATGAGTGATGGCTTTGAAATAAAAGGTCAATTTTTACACATGGTAACTAATACATGTCAATTCGGTGGAGCCCCAAATGAGGATGCTAACGAGCATCTTCGTAAGTTTGTAAGCATTTGCAAGCTTTTCAAAATCAAAGATGTCACCGATGAAGTTGCATGTTTAAAAATCTTTCCATGGTCCTTAAAAGATGATGCAAGAGATTGGCTAGACTCATTACCAGAAGGTTATATTGAAAACTGGAATGATATGATGGATAAATTTTTGTCAGAATTCTTTCCTGCTTCAAAAGCAGCAAAATTACAAAGTGACATAAATCACTTTAAACAAAAGCCTAATGAAACTCTTTATGAAGCTTGGACCCGATTCAATAAAATGCTTCGAATATGTCCTCAACACGGGTTGAATACATTCCAAAAGGTCCAAATATTCTATAAAGGAGTCAATGTGGCAACTAGAAAAGATATAGATGTTGCAGCCGGTGGTTCGATCATGAAGAAAACACCTGAAGACGCTCACACAATCATTGCTGATTTAGCTTCCCATTCTCATAATTGGCATCAAGAAATAGAATTTTCTAGATCATCAAATGTTGCTAGTATTGAAAGCAATGATGAAATTGCTTCTTTAAAAGTTCAAATAGCAAATCAAGCAAGGCAAATCGAGAAAGTAACCAAGGAAATGCATGCTATCAGAGTAGGATGTGAACTGTGCCAAGGTCCCCATCTTACTAGAGATTGTGATCAAAGTACAATGGAAGAACAAGCAAATTTCTTAGGTTACTTACGAAAAGGTGAAATGAACTTCAGTGATTTTCCAGCTATAGAAGCAAACAACCGAAAATATCCTCCTATAAACAGCTATCAAGTAGGAGGACCTTCAGGATCAAATAATAATAACTATCAAAATAATAATAACTATCAAGGAGGAAATCCAGGTTACCAAAATAACCGGAATTTCCCAAATCAAAATCAAAGAAATCCGCCACCAGGTTATAATAACCGAAATCAACCTCAACGAAATTATCAAAATAATTTCCAACACAATCAGCCACAATCACTAGCACTTATGCAACCACAACCATTAGCAATTATGCAACCTCAACCTGAGAGGAAATCTGGTTTAGAAGATCTCTTAAGAGATTTTATGGTTAAGCACGAGCAAAATGCAGAGCTCCAAACTCAGCAAATCCGAAATCAACAAGCCACAATACAAAACTTAGAAAGGAATGTTGGAAGGATATCACAGTTACTATCAGAGAGACCACCAGGTACTCTCCCCTCAAATACTCAAGTGAATCCCAACAACCCCCAAACAAGGAACGAGCATGTAAATGCTATAACTACTAGAAGTGGTTTAACTACTAAACCGGAGACTCTTAAGTCCCCGGAAGTTCCTTTATGTCCTTCTGTTTTACAAATACCGGTTGATAATGAGCAAGTTGATAAAGAACAAGAGAAAGATGATCCACCTGAGGTCATACCAAAGAAAAGTGAAGAACCACCAGTAAAGGTGCATAAGGAACCTATTCCTTACCCAAAAGCATTAAAGAAGGACAGACTCGCAAGGCGATATGAGAAATTTGCGGACATGATTAAGCAAATTAGCATTAACATGCCACTCGCGGAGGTTCTTAGGGATATGCCCAATTACGGGAAGTTTTTAAAGGATCTCATATCCTCGAAGGGTAAATACCACGACGTTTCTGCCACATTCCTCCATGAGGAATGTTCGGCCATCTTAAAGAAACAAAATGTACCTCTAAAATTAGGAGACCCTGGTAGTTTTATCATACCATGTATGATGGGTGATTCGGTGGTTTACGATGCACTAGCCGACCTAGGTGCAAGTGTTAACCTAATGCCTTACTCGTTATATTTAAAACTTGACTTAGGAGACTTAAAACCAACCCGAATGGGTATTCGATTAGCAAATCAATCATTTGATACTCCCATAGGTATAGCCAAGGATATACTTGTAAAAGTTGGCTCACTTATCTTTCCCGTCGACTTTGTTATTCTAGAAATGCAAGAGGACACAAAAGTTCCTATCATTTTAGGACGTCCTTTCCTAAACACTGCAGATGCTATCATTAATGTCCAAAAAGAACAATTGAGTCTAGGTGTGGGAAACGAGAGAATAATTTGTCACATTGACAAAGCCATGAAAAGACCCACTTCTACCGATGACTCTTGTTTTCAAATTGATGTTATAGATCTTTGTGTCGAGAATGAATTGAAGGAGCTACTTGAAATTGATATCTCGGGGTTAGCCCCGGTAAGTGAGAATGAATACTTCAATATTGATAAAGATTTTGATGAGTTGATGAAGGTGGTCACGGATGATGAGACCATAATAGAAGAAATTCCCATGGAAGAGGAATCGTTTGAGGAAATCAAAAATGAAGATAGATTTCGTATAAAAAATTCCTTAGAAGAACCACCCGTACTAGAGCTTAAAGAGCTACCCAAACACTTGGAGTATGCTTATCTCGAAGGTACATCTAAATTACCAGTAATTATTGCTTCACATCTTTCAGATAATGAGAAGGATAAGCTAATTTCTGTATTAAAAACCCATAAAAAGGCTATAGCCTGGAAAACAACCGACATTCCGGGAATAAACCCGTCTTATTGTACACATAAAATTCTCCTTGAGAATGACTACAAACCCGTAGTACAAAGACAACGCAGGCTAAATCCCAACATGAAAGAGGTTGTTAAAAAGGAGATCGTCAAGCTTCTTGACGCCGGGTTAATCTACCCCATCTCCGATAGTCCATGGGTTAGTCCAGTACAAGTAGTACCCAAAAAGGGGGGTACAACCGTTATATTAAATGAAAAGGACGAACTCGTCCCAACTAGAACAGTTACCGGCTGGAGAGTCTGTATTGATTACAGACGTCTAAATGATGCCACAAGAAAGGATCATTTCCCGTTACCTTTTATTGATCAAATGCTTGAACGATTAGCGGGAAAAGAATATTATTGCTTTTTAGACGGTTTCTCCGGTTACTTCCAAATTCCAATTGATCCCAACGACCAAGAAAAGACCACATTCACTTGTCCTTTCGGTACCTTTGCCTATCGCCGCATGCCGTTTGGTTTATGCAATGCACCCGGAACCTTTCAAAGGTGCATGATGGCAATCTTTGATGATATGGTAGAGGATTGTATGGAAGTCTTGATGGATGACTTTTCCGTGTTTGGAGACTCCTTTGAATCGTGTCTTTTCAATCTAGAACGTATGCTTATCCGATGTGAGAAAGCAAACTTGGTCCTAAATTGGGAAAAATGCCACTTCATGGTGAAGGAGGGCATTGTACTTGGTCACAAAATATCTCGTGCGGGAATAGAGGTAGATAAAGCTAAAATTGAAGTTATCTCTAAGCTACCTAAACCATCAAATGTTAAAGCAATTAGAAGCTTTCTTGGTCACGCAGGATTCTATAGGCGATTTATCAAAGATTTTTCTAAAATCGCCCGCCCATTGACCAAGCTTCTTGAAAAGGATGCTCCATTTGACTTTGACACTAATTGCGAGAATGCATTCTCGATTCTAAAGTCAAAACTCACACAAGCTCCCATTATGGTATCTCCAGATTGGAGTATGCCATTTGAGCTAATGTGTGACGCAAGCGACTATGCTTTAGGTGCTGTTTTAGGACAACGTCCCGATAATCATTTTCTTCCGATTTATTATGCAAGTAAAACTCTAACGGGAGCCCAAATTAATTATACCACCACGGAAAAAGAACTCCTAGCGGTTGTTTATGCATTTGATAAATTTCGGTCATATTTGGTGTTGTCCAAGACCATTGTTTACATGGACCATTCGGCACTTAGGTATTTATTCTCGAAACTAGATGCAAAACATCGTCTCATACGTTGGGTTCTTTTACTTCAAGAATTTGACATTGAGATACGTGACAAGAAAGGAGCTGAGAATCTAGCTGCCGATCATTTATCCCGACTTGAAAACCCCGAATTAGATAAACTTGATGACACAATCATCAAGGACACATTTCCTGACGAATCTCTAATGAGGGTTGAAAAAGAATCTGAAATCCCATGGTTTGCCCATTTTGCAAACTATCTTGCTTTAGGCATTCTACAAAAAGGACTTACTTATCAGCAAAAGAAGAAATTCTTTGCGGATTTAAAGTCTTATTTCTGGGAATACCCAGACCTATTTCGTGTTGGTGCGGATCAAATAATTCTCCGTTGTGTGTACGGACAAGAAGCTCAACAAATTCTTGAGCATTGCCATCAAGGGCCAACCGGCGGTCATTTCGGACCAAGCCACACTGCAAGAAAAATCCTTGAATCGGGCTTTTATTGGCCCACGATCTTTAAAGATGCCCATGATTTCGTTCGGACTTGTAACGCGTGCCAATGAACGGGTAACATCACGAAAAAGGATGAGATGCCTCAAACCGGCATCCAAGTTTGTGAAATCTTTGACATTTGGGGAATCGATTTCATGGGACCCTTTCCAAATTCACATAAGTGCAAGTACATACTAGTAGCCGTTGACTATGTATCCAAGTGGGCTGAAGCAAAAGTTTTGCCTACAAATGATGCTAGGGTGGTGGTAAACTTCTTGAAAAATCTCTTCTCACGCTTTGGAATCCCAAAAGCACTCATATCCGACCGAGGAACACATTTTACCAACAACCTTCTTGAAAAGGTGTTGAAGAAGTATGGCGTAACTCATCGTTTCTCTACTTCGTACCACCCGCAAACAAGTGGTCAAGTGGAGAACACGAATCGTGCTTTAAAACGCATACTTGAAAAGACGATTAATAACAACCCTAAAATCTGGCAACGCAAGTTAGATGACGCGTTGTGGGCTTTTAGGACTGCGTATAAAACACCAATAGGTACCACACCATTTAGACTTGTATACGGTAAAGCGTGTCATCTACCTGTTGAAGTTGAACACAAGACGTACTGGGCTATGAGAGAATGTAATACTGACCTTGTACAAGCCGGAGAAAATAGGTTATCACAACTTAACGAACTAGATGAATTAAGATTACAAGCCTACGAAAATTCTAAAACATATAAAGAAAAAACTAAAGTATGGCACGATGCACGATTAAAAAAGAAAGAATTTGAACAAGGGGATAAAGTATTGGTATTCCAATCACGTTTCAAGTTTTCACCTGGTAAACTTAGATCCCGATGGAATGGGCCATATATAATAAAACAGGTTTTTCCATCTGGATATGCAGAGTTGTATGGTAAAGACGGTGGAACTTTCAAAGTGAACGGACACAGACTCAAGTTATACTTTGAAGAAATCAATACTACGGAAAGAGACGAAACCACCTTCTACCCTAAGGACAAATAAATTCAGGGTAACTCTAAGGTTTTAAACTCCATTCTCGATTTTTATTCTTATCTTTAAGAGTGGGGTTAGATTGGTCTTTCCCTAGCAGACCCTAAAGAACTAGTCTTCTCCCTCCATTCTACCTTTTTAATTTCTTTTTGTTTTTATTGTGTAATTTCAAGATGCGCAGTCAGTATATCTACAACCATTTCATTTTAAAGTGCGATAAGATTTTACTGAGGGATGTGGTGTTAGATATTAAGAAAAGATGCGATAAGGAGAGGAAAGAAGAAAGACAGAAACTAAATGAGACAAACTATGCAAGAGGAAAATCTAAATCAGCTAAAAGGCGTAGAGCACGTCATTTGGGTAAATGTGTGAAATGTGGAAAACCGACTCACTCCGGAGATTGCCCAAAGAACCAAACGGACTCTAATTACGAGTACGTAACCTTATGCCGAGAAGGGCCTTTAAAATGTGCAGAAGAAAACCTCTTAAACCAGCGAGGTTACGCCTACGAAGCAATGGGGAGCGAAATAATGCGACTCCACTACGAGGCGAGCCAACGAGGCTTCACTCTTTAAATCTTTTTCTCGCCAATTGTGTGTTTGTGCATTTTTTTTGTGTGTAATGTTTTGGTGTGTTTGGTTTGTTTTTGTTTATTGTATGTTCTATTAAAACGATCTACCATTTAAAAGTGATGAACCTTGAGTTCAATATGTTTTCATTAAAAACGATAAATGTTAAGTGTTACAACTGAATTATCGTTTTTCAAATTGCACGAAATTTCTTATTGGATTCATAAGATATCTGTTAAATAGTAAACCACGAAAATAAAATAAAAAAAAAAAATCCTTTCTACTAAATTGAAGGTGAAACGCCTTGAGTTTAACTTGTTTCTTTGAAAATGAAAATGTTTAGGTGTCACAACTGAATTTTCATTCTTCAAAATTGCACAGAATTATTTTTTGTTAAATTCTAAAAGTCTATAGTAGATTGAAAAAATATACCTTTTTATCAATAACCGTAAAAATATATAACTTGTAAATCTTTGTCGTGGATAATGATAGGTTTGACGACCGAATTTATCTCTACCTAATCGATAGGAAACAAAGTTTTAAGTTTGAAAATTAGTTGATTTAGGGGTATACAAAAAAAAATAGAGTGTATTTTAATTTGTGTAATTTTTATTTTTCATGTACTTAAAATTAAAAATGTTAATAATTTTAACACAAAAATAGAGTTATTTTATTTTATTTTAAATTTGTTTTCGAAAAACTTTAAAAACTTTAACTTTTAATGGATTGAATTTTATAAATTGAAATTAAAAATTTATAAACGGATTAAGATCAGGTGTAACAACCGAATTTCCGTTACAAATATAAATCTATAAAAGATATTTTAAAATCAATTGTTTATAAGTTGAAAGAAAAAAAAATTGAGACAAAGCATACGCGAATCGTGTAGACCTACACGAAACGCGTGGAAGACAAAGCTTACGCGAAACGCGTAGACCTACGCGAAACGCGTAAGGTCAAAAGTAGCTGAACATAACAGACGGGCAGAGGGCTGTTCTTCACACACTCTCTTTCATTTTTTTTCTGCTGTGGACGAGAAGAAAGCACAAAAACTCGAAAATCACACCCAAAAACTTAAATTAACACTTCCAATCTTCTCCAATTCTTCAATCTTTCAACATGCCTAGATTGGTAAGGGTTCTAAACCCATTTTACTTAGTGTTCTTCAAGTTTTTCATTATTTTTCTTTATAGCTTTAATCCGATTTATATGCATGTTTTTGTTGAATTTTGCTTGTTTAATGCTATATCTATGTTGTTAGTAGGATAATAAACCCGATTAGCATAAAAAAATGATGTTTAATTGGTTATTGAAAATTAGGGTTTATACAAAATTGGGGAAAATTAGGAAATTGATACTGAGGTGTGTTAATTTGGTTGTAATTAGTTGTTTTTGAGTGTTTTGTTAGTAGTTAGAACTTTTGAACATGATTTTGATTGTTTGACTGTGTGATTTTTAATTTTAGCCTAAATTTGTTAATTTTTTGCAAGTTCATTTTAATGAATCAAGTATGAACTTTAATGCTGTTAAGGATTATTTAGAAGCTGAAATACACGCAATGTGATTGAATTGAATTCGATATACTTAGAAAAATTGCGTGTTTTCACTTGTGAATTAAACTTTGCATATGAAACTTGATTTTTGAATTATGATTTTTGGTTTGTTTCTGCTTTATTTTGAATTATAGAACTAAATCTTCCAATGTTGTTGAAATAGATTGATTCATGTGGTGATGAAACAAGCTTGTTTGTTGAATTTAAACTCTTTGCTAACATTGACACATCCTATTGGGATGATTTCCTTGTTTTTAAAATGTTATGCAGGGACCATTTAGAATGAGGGCATTTAACCAACAACAAGCACAAGATCAAGTTACCCCCGAAATGGAACAACAACTCTTGAACCTACACCCGATCCTGCAATTTCCTAACGAAGTACATCAAAGGGTGCAAAAAGTTAAGGATTTACTCATTCTGGTAAATCGAACCATCTCTCCAGTTTACGTTGTTGATTGGGATCCCTTAGGAGACCCAGTCAATTTAGATACACCGATAAGGGAAATTTTAACCCAAAGTTTCACGAATGAATTTGGGAAAATTAGATATTATAATGACTTTGAGAGATTGTTTAGGTTAAATTCTCCTGTATACAGAGAATGGTGTTTAGAATTTTATTCTACCGTTAGGATGAATATACACCCGGAAAATATCGAAGATACTAGTTTCCTACAATTTAGATTGGGTGGTATAGATAGAGTAATGTCCCTAGGCGACATGACTATGGCTTTAGGGATTTATGACGGTAATGAGATGAATGCTCCAGGTTTTTGGGAATATTTTTTTACAGGAGCTAGGTATACAGGAGATTATGATTCTTTGAGTGTCTGGCGCTCTTTTTCCCAAAAGAATACTTATGTAGTAGGCCAAGAATCATACCTTAAGATCACTGATGTTCGCTATCGAATAATTCATAAATTTATAGCGAACACAATTAACCAAAGGGCATTCCTTAATACAGATAAGATTAATTATGTTGACCTTTGGTATTTGGATGCAATTAGAGATAGGGATACATTTATTAGTATACCCTATGGAGTGGCCTACTTTTTAGCCCATTTTGGTAAGGGTGCTCGAGGATCCAGTGACATGTCGGGGGGTCACTATGTCACGTGTTTGGCAGCCTGGTTCGGTCTCGACCCGAACGAATTTGACCCTCCAATCCAACCAATAGATCAACCGGTTCGTAATTTGGGATTGGAGGTGTATAGGACAGCTAAGGCTATACGTGTAAGGGGTGGGGTACGTAGTTTAAGGCAACAGGAAGTTGCTGCTCACGCACCTATGGAGGAGGATGATGAACCCGCGAGGGAAGCAAGGAGGAGACGCAGAGAGACAGATCAGGCTAGCTCGTCTCATACAGGTACTTCTGATTTCGATATGCTCTAAAACTCGTTTAACGCATTGAGTTTAGATGTACGTAATTCATATCAAAACTGGGGAGCGAGATCAGAAGATCAGTACACTGCTTTATCTCGGCAATTAGGGGACATTAGGCATACCCAGCTAGATCAATATAATATGCTGTCTAACATCCGATATGATCAGAGGGGAATGGGAAATCAATTAGAGTGGGCGCACCAACAGGCATATCTATACGCGTCTAACCCGCAAGCTTACGCACCCTCAGCCTTTCCATCATATCCCCCATGGCAATCACCCGATGACCCTCTACCTCCACCCTATGACCATAACGCCGCCATAGCCGCGAGTCAGGATGCATATAGGCGTTTCTACGAGGAACAACGCCTAAACGAGCAACGGCAGCGACAGCAACAGGAGGAGGGCGAACGAGGAGGACCATTTTGGAGCCCATTTGACTAGTTCTATTGTTTTGATCATTTTTATTTTTATGGTGTGTAATAACATAATTGAATGGTGTGTATTGATATTTTTTATACTTCTTATGTTTTATTATATATTAGTAAGAAATTAGTGTGGGGTAATATTGTTTTGTATGATTGAAGTACAACCCCATGTTTGTATGTTTTTAACATGGTTTTGACAGGTACAGAAGAAAATGCAATTACACGAAACGAAACATCGAATTACATTGTGATACAAACGTTGGATAAAATCATAGGTAAAACAATTTGAAAATCCAAATGGGTTAACAAAGGAAGTTCCAAATCTTCACACTATTTGTCCTCTCAAATTTATACATTATTATCTGATTTTATGTAATGAGGGCATTACATAATCTTAAGTGTGGGGTGGGAATATATAAATTCCCGAGAACTTATAATTTGGTGATTTTTATCAAGATTTATAAAATTTTTAAACAAATATATCAAATGAATTTTTAAGGTAACTACGAGCAATTAAAGATCAGGTGTCAAAAACCGAAATTGTTGTCTCAATACATTAAAAACGCATAAGTTTCTTTGTTTAAAACCTATAAAAGAAAACCAAGTATAACAAGAATTTATAAAACCTTATGTTGAGAACCATATATCACATGTTTCTATGAAGTTATTGCAGATATCATTGCTTTGGAACGTATAAACCTGAATATTCCACTATTACGAGTAATAGAGGATGAATCAAGTCCATCCCGTAAGGAAGTAAGGTCTTCCAAATTGACACACTTGCTAACTTATGTTAGAAGATGTAGTCCAGAACAGCTGTAGGTTGACGAAAAATCTTGAAAAGTCATCCCTAAAATCGGCTGGAAATCCACCTAACCTCAGCATCAAACAGGGTTTTTGGTGGTCAGACTTATCCTAACCATGAGAAGGATATGTTTCGTACAATGGGGGGGCACAATGCAAATTAGCTTTTAAGACTAATGAATCTAATCCCCAGATGAATAATCTCCGTAAAGATTAACCGCATCTATGTTTGACCGCGGTCAACATACATATGCCATAACAAATTGAGGTGTGCAAACTCATGGTTCACCGATGATATTTGGACACGATATAATTTTGTTCTAAAACTTATGCTATTTTATGAATTATATTTGTGTAAAACCATTTTTTTTTTTGGACATTCGGCTTCAAGTTCCATGATACTACAATCATGGGGGCGAATAGCTTGCTAATCGCCGACTGAGACTTCAGTTTTCAGTTACCCTCAACCGGAATTTGAGGTTAAAACCGGAAAACGTGTCTAGTGTAAAAACTAGCATGACATTTTATAAAATCATAAAACGTTTCCACAAGGTCCAATTTTCCCTAAGGATCCAAATTTTTAAACCCTAATCACGAGTTTCATGTTTGTTTCTGTTGTCAGAATTTCGTTTCGTGTGCGTGTGATCCAATAAATACTGTGTTGTGTAATATATTTCATATAGCGTGTGTTTCATTTCGTGTAGTGTGTGTTGTGTGATCTAATGTTCGATAATAAAGATATATATAATGTTCTAATTCTGTTCAAAGATGTAATTGCTTGAGGACAAGCAACGTTCAAGTGTGGGGTATTTTGATATTGCTTTAAACATACATATTATTCGACGCAATATCATTTATATTTCATAGGTTTTTACCATCTACAAAGACATTCAATGAGCATTTCATGAGAAAAACAGTAAAAGTAGACAAGAGCTTGCTATTCGAAGAAACGACGATAAAACGATAGTTTTAACCAAATTTATATCAAGAAACGTTTATCCGAATGAAAGTACAAGATAATTGAAGAAAAGAGTTCAAATGGAAAGTGCCAAATCAATTTAACGTCAACACGGGATCAACAAAGAACAAACGAAAAAGAAAAATAAAGAAAACTGCCATCAACTCATACGCGAATCGTGTAGGATTACACGAAACGCGTAGTAATTTGTTCTTACACGAATCGTGTAGCCTCTACACGAAACGCGTAATATTAGGCCGAGTTTAATCATTAGCCAGAAATGGGGCGGCTGCTTTTTGGAGATAAAAACTAATTCTTTTAGAACTGAGATACAGCAATGAAGTCACTATCACCTACTACATCTTGTAGGCTTTAAATACGGAGTACTAGTTGAATATGAAGGACACAAATTTTTATACACACATACAAATTATTGTCATTTATTACTCTGTATCATTTTCATTTTAATCTCAAGGTTCAATATTTAGGATAGTTTCAAATATTAAGGGTGTATTATTCGTGATTAAGGGTGTTATTGTACGCGTGAAAGGGGTGTTATTATTGTAATTTTCTACCGTTTGAAGTTAATGAAAGTGAAGATATTTTAGTAAGTTTACTCTGTTAAAATTATCGTTGTTATTATGTTTGCATATCCATATTTTTATGTTTACCCTAGCGTAATGAATAGCTAAATTTTCATAGTGTTTGCTTAGATGTAGAGCCCCTAGTGAAATGGATTGTTACCATTTGTAAAAGTTAAAAATGTAACTTTAGTATTTTTAATATTGAGCCTAGTTAAAAGAACCATTTTTATGTAATTAGGTATTTAACCCTTGCCACTTAATTTATTAAATTTAAAATAACGAAAGTTGTTTTTATTTACATAAATTAAGCTTCAACATTAAAAATGATCTAGACGAATTTATGGATAAGTTATTAACACCAATTTAGAAATAAACTTCGGTGGTTTGGGTAATATCAATAATTATATGACAGTAAAATTGTAAAAAGGGAAACCGTTACGATTTGGGTATTGGCGAAAGTCAAAACTAGGCTAGATCTCAATTTAAATACTTAAGGAATAGTAGCTATCTAAAAAGAATCCGATGAAAATTAGATTTTATTTAGTTAGTCTTAACCTTATATTTATTCGAAAGAAAAATATAAAGTTTATTACTAAAACATTTTAAATAGGGCGTAAACTCAAAACAATCCATGGACCTAGGGGTGACACATTTAAGTAAACACTCCCATTTATCCCATTATTATTTCTTGTAAACGTATTATTATCATTATTTACGAATTATTATTTTAAAATATAAAAACAATACATAAAAACATTTAAATCCGTAACAGACTCTTTGTCACATCGTATAAGTCAAACGCGAATCGTGTATGGTATACGCGAAACGCGTATGCCTGTAAATCAAACTGTACGATCAGAATCACACAATTCGCGTAGGTTTTAAATTATACGCGATACGCGTATAAATACGCGAAACGCGTAAGGTAATAACGCGGCTACAGTACCAGTTAGGGTAAAATTAGGGTTTTAATTATTTAATTATTTATATTTAGGTTATTACTATATAATTAATATTAGTTATTATAAAATACCTTAATACATGTTTTAACCTTATAATTAGTGTTAATTAAAAGTTTATAACTTATAATTAGTTTGTAATTAGTTAAATTACTATTCCTAATAATTTATATTAATATAATTAAAACTTGTCATTTAGTTAATTTAAATAAGTTTATATTATAATTACTCAAAACAAAATTCTAAACATATAGTTTTATTAAAAATTACTATTTTACTAATTACCATCTAGTAATATAATTAATGCATCAAAATTAGCATAATTTCATTTAGTTCCTTTTTAAGTTATTTATTGTAATCTTGTAATTTTATTTATGAAGTAAATTAGTTAAGTTATTTTCTGTTACTGTTATATTATAAATTCCTAATCCAAAACCCCCTTTAACTAAGTTTGACATCAAAGACTATTAAAAACCATTAAACACTCCATCTCCCTGTGGAACGAATCGGATTTACCAACAAACTAAACTACACGGATAGGACTAGTTGCCTATATATGTGTGAAATCAACCTGGATTCAATAAAATACTACATATACAATAAATCAATTCGTGTAACAAAACAACTCAAATCCGTTCATAAATAAAGGTTACGATCCAGCACATCAATTACTATAACTTGTAAACCTATCTATATGGTAATACCTTAATCACACTAAGTTATATTATCACCTATATATAATTATTAAGTACATTAATAATTCGTTGTGTGTATACACCTATAACGTGAAGGTTATAATTAAAGATAACGTACAAAGTCTACAAACATCACCGCTACTTGTGGCCTAGGGTGGTCCTTGTTGCCATTATGGGAACCGCTTGTGGGTCAAGAGTCCTGGGCGCCCGGTAACAACAGATCATCAGAGTGACTTGGATGATAGCAACGAAGTTTGGGCAAGATTGTACAACATCTTTGTGAAGAATTATAACCCGAACTTCTTAAACTAGAAACTTACTATAAGTGGAAGCTTTCTATAAATGGTATGTTTCCAAAAATAGAAACTTTTGAGAAATAGGAACTTTTCTCGAAAACCGTCACTGTTAATAAAGTTGCTATATTAATAAACAAACTTTATGTCTGTTAGACATTAACTAATTGAACATTATATATCTAGGTTGAGATCTCCGATTACATACTCCATTCATACTACTTGCGTGGAATAACTTACTTGCTACTAAGGTGAACTTCATAGCCCCTCTTTTTACTATTTGTTAATTGTTTTATAAACTTTTGGGTGAGACACGTGCTTGCTTTTAAACTGTTTTACGATTAGACAAAAGTACTCAAACTTTATTAGTTCAAACTGTGCTATGACATGCTTTGTTTCATGCTAAATCCCTACCATGATATCGTTAATTGCTACTTTGAAACGCGAACTTAGTTATTGTGAGTAGGCCTACTAAGAGTGACGTCTCTACCCATTGGCGTGATCGTCAAGGGGGTACATAATAATGATTCAACGACACTGACAGTTCAAGGTGTCATAGGGTAACTTTGTTTAGTCTCGATATCATATACCTCAGTACTACTAACGAATTGATAAAACTTTATAACTAAATCTTGTGGTCTAAAACTTTAATGATTATATAAACCTATTATGTTCACTAAACCATTGTGTTGACATTTTAAGCATGTTTGTCTCAGGTGAACATTAGCTTATGTGCTGCCCTATGATGCTTAGCTAGCTGTTACGTTGGAGTCCATACATTTAGAACTTATCATTTGTTATTTACACATGAATTTCATTATGTAAACATTATTACGTTTCCGCTGCAAATCAAATTTTGTTTTATTAAAACGTCTCATTTAGAGTCGTTCTCACTTTACACTTGTGTTATGATATTGTGAAGTCATATTTTCCCCGGCCCTATTTGGGGGTATGACAGAGTGGTATCAGAGCCAGTTTGTTATAGAGAACCAGGATTGCATTTTATGTGTGCCTTATGTGTTATTTAGGGTGCCTTAGCAATCTTTAGGAGTATAACCTTTCCTGGCTTAGTTTTAGTACCTTTCTTATTTGTCTATATTCTTGCCTAGTTTTAAGTACTTTCTTTTTGCTTGCCTTATCCTTTGCCTAACACCAACATAACTATGTTTTGAAGAAACATGGCTAGTGGCGAATCAAGCAACACAACTCCCAACGTCACCTTAAGTTCTGTCCAATTTCAACAACTGTTGGCTGCCGTGTAAAGCAATGGCAACAATGGCGTACCGCGAAATCTTTCGACTATTTGTTCACATCAAAATTTCATGAACTACCAGCCCCTTACATACAAGAGTACTGAAAGACCTGGGTTTAGTAATATGGAAATGGTGAATACTGATCTCATGAGCTACACCAACCGATTCCAAGAATTTGCTTTCATGAATCCTCACATGACTACTCCCGAGAATCTAGGGATCCAATGCTACATCAGTGGATTACCTAATGGCGTCCGGAGAGATGTTACCTTGATGTCATATCCCAGGTAAATGTTCCCCGTAGCATTATATTGTCCGCTTTGCCCGTAGGCGCACGGATTTTTCTTGGCGACCAAACATGACAAGCACTTTCCCAGGAGGTCACCCATCCTAGTAGTGCTCTCGCCTGAGCACGCTTAACTGCAGAGTTCTCATGGGATCTGCTGCATTTGTGGTCCCAAACCGCGTCATGCTAGGAAAGGTCTCCACACCCTTATAAGGCATGCTTCGTTCCCCTCTTCAACTGATGTGGGACGGATGTAACACGGATGTTACAATCCTCCCCCTAATAGGACACAGCGTCCTCACTGTGCACGTTTGGTTCGGGGCCTGGCTCTGATACCATCTGTCATATCCCAGGTAAACGTTCCCTGTAGCATGATATTGTCCGCTTTGCCCGTAGGCGCACGGATTTTTCTTAGCGACCAAACACGACAAGCACTTTCCCAGGAGGTCACCCATCCTGGTAGTGCTCTCGCCTGAGCACGCTTAACTGCAGAGTTCTCATGGGATCCGCTTTGCCAGTAGGCGCACGGATTTTACTTGGCAACCACACATGATGAGCACTTTCCCAGGAGGTCACCCATCCTAGTAGTACTCTCACCTGAGCACGCTTAACTGCAGAGTTTTCATGAGATCTGCTGCGCTTGTGGTCTCAAAACGCGTCATGCTAGGAAAGATCTCCACACCCTTATAAGGCATGCTTCGTTCCCCTCTCCAACCGATGTGGGACGGATGTAACACGGATGTTACACTTGACGAACCCAAGCACCATACAAGAAGCCGCTTGCATGGCAATCTATTTCATCGACGAACATAAGAAGAAAGAAGGTGCAAAAAGGAAGAGGGAATGAATGAAGCGAGAAAATTCTAAGGGAAAATTTAACAAGCTTTATAAGGGAAACCGTCCTTATTGCAAAAGATGTGAGAAACATCATGAAGGATGGTGTAAGGCTAAGTGCACCAAGTGTAAGAAGGTGGGTCACATAGCCAAAAATTGTAAAGTTACAAATCCATCAACCAATACTCCTGCAACAAAGGCAAATACAACTGTTCCTACTTGCAATAAATGTGGAAAGGTATGGAATTTTAAGTCTCAATGTCCGAATTGGAAGAAGGATGAAGAGGCACAAGGAAGAGTATTTGGTGTCTATAGAGTCCTTTGAAGACTATCATAGTGTTCTTTATGTTTTAGTACATCTATACTTTGGTTACTAGTTTGAAAAATTTTGTTAGGATTTGTTTGAGACACCTTGATTATCTTTCTCCTTTAAATGAATGAATAAAATTTCCATTTTCTTTTCTTTCAATTTTTGTATAAACCCCATTTCCTAGGGAGATAAATTTTGACTAGATGACATTAGTAGAAAGTTGATTACCAAAATTTCAACTTGATGGAGTGATAGAAGTATGATTTAGTCTAATATAATGACTCCTGATCAACGTAGTTATATTATGAAAAGTAGTGCAAAAATCCTAATGGATCATGATGGAAATAAGGTCTGATCAACCTTAGGACCATTGTGTACCATTACCTACTCCTTATCTCTATATTGTCAACTAAAAATATCAACCTTAGATATTATATTATCTTTCGCTTTCAAATTATCCACGCCCGGTGCTGCACCTATTGTAAAGGCACCATACCACTTAGCTCCATCCGAAATGAAGGAATTATCCAACCAACTCTAAGAACTTTTGGAGAAAGGTTCATTCGTCCTAGCTCGTCTCCGTGGGGAGCACCCGTTCTATTTGTTAAGAAGAAAGATGGCACGTTGGGAATGTGTATTGATTACCGAGAACTCAACAAGCTAACCATCAAGAATCATTATCCACTCCCGCGTATTGATGACCTGTTTGACCAACTGCAAGAGTCAAGTATCTATTCGAAGATTGATCTTAGGTCGGGTTATCATCAATTGAGAGTCAAGGAGACTGATGTTTCTAAGGCTGCTTTCCGAACTCGTTATGGATACTATGAGTTTCTTGTCATGCCTTTTGGTTAACCAATGCTCCTACTGTATTCATGGATCTTATGAACCGTGTATGCAAATCTTATCTTGACCAATTCGTGATCATTTTCATCGATGATATTTTAATCTATTCCAAGAACGAGAAAGAGCATGAATAACACATACGGTTGATTCTAGAGCTCTTAAAGAAGGAACAACTGTATGCCAAGTTTCCAAGTGTGAATTTTGGCTGCGAACCGTATAATTTCTCAGACATGTAGTTGATAGTGAAGGAATACATGTCGATCCGGCAAAAACCACGCTAACAAAATCCTAGCTAACTGTTTCTAGCTAACTGATTACATTTTATTTATCGCAGATTATTTATCGCAATTTAATTATCGCAATTTTATTTATCGTCATTTAATTTCTGTTATTTACTTTACGCACTTTATTTATCGTCATTTAATTTCTGTTATTTATTTTACGCACTTTAAATATCGGGTCACGATACATATTAATTAATTCGAATATTATATATTAAACTATATATGAATTATTAGACTGTTAACTGTGGACTATCGACTGTGGACTAATAACATTGGACAATTAAAATGAATTAAAATATTGATTATAATATATGAAACTAAACATTTCTTCAAGTTTGCCACTTGATTTCATCTTAAACCTCATTTGTATCTTGATATTTACAAACAGCGTTCAAATCTTTCATGATTCTTGAAAACACCGCAATCTAGAGGATGAACCAACCGCATTTCATCTACGGAAGAAAAGATTTATGCATATAGTTATGCACATGAAAACACTCGGAATCTGGGTAAACGTTTAACACGTATCTGTGCTAATTCCTTTAGCGTTATTATTACCCAAAATAACTTGGTAATTCCTTTCAAATTAGCAAATTTTGTCACAGCTCCAGCAAGTCAACTTCGACTTTTCGTTCGAAACAACCGTATTATAACCTTGATATATACGTTGTCTTTTCGCCTTCGTTACCAGAGAACCTTTTATATTTCACCATATTACCATCAGTGATTAATCATCTAAAAACACAATTCTCTTGAAATCACCTCAGATTGATAACCAATGATTCAGATATGGTAGCATTAAATGCAGAGGAAACAGCAAAAATCGTAAAGGGTCTAAACGACCAAGAGTTTGATGATAAAGAAAGGAGTGTTAGGAACGCTCGATAGAAAATTTGGTACTGAAAAACAGATTGAGCTAACCATGAAGGAGACCAAGGACAAATACAAGGACCAAACCCTATATTCAAAGAATCCAGGAAATTCTGGATCCGATGGAATCTTTAGAGAATATCTTGCTCCATACTCATGTTAAATCTTGTGGAAATCTTTCTTCATCAACCTTCGATCTTAGAAATTCTGAAAAATATCATCATAAATATCTTCCATATTTCTGAGGATATTTTCATAAATATTCTCGTTCGAAAATATATACCTCTTCGTGTTTTCGGTATTTCATTATATTGGAAACTTCTGTAAAATCTAAGTATAAATTATGAATGAATTGTGGAGAAGTGTTGGGAATTGAAACATGGGTTAGTATAATATAATAATGCCCGCCCAACGTGATTATATTACAGTAAGTCATGCTGAGTTTCTAATGAAACGTGATGATGGTTCACAGTAGATCATACCATTATCATGTGCCATGTTACATAACTCTTTTATTCTAATTAACCTCTGAACATATCAAGAAAGTATATTCTTGATAGTTCTATTCTCAGTGATTCTGGTAATTTGACAAAAATCAAATCGTGCCATTACGTTCTTTCTTATTTAGAACATTAAGTTCATTCGAAACTTCATACTTATGAATTCTTGACTATTACTTACTTTACCAGAATTCGAGAGGAGAATAAAAAGTCAAAGAGCTCCAGAATATAAGAGAAAATATAAGGCCCAATAACAACATGGAGGTCACAAAAGGTGGATATGAATACGAATAGCAATATAAAGACTCGGGAGAACTAAAAACAATATAAACCCAAGAGCATAGTAGAAGTAGACAGATTTATCCGGTGGAAGTTGGAAAAGGAGAATGATTGTTGCGATAGTCAGGATAAGGACAAGGATCAGAACTGGATTAAGCATTTTCACAATCTTTTTGAATTTGGAGATTGAGTATAGGAGTAGTAAAAGTAATGGAACGAAAAAAGTATAATTTATAATGGAAATATCAGATAGACTAATCAAGGCAGATCACCGTAATTAATTATAGAGGTTTTAATTTCTTTACTCGCCAAAGAATCTAATCTTTTAGATTTCAAAGATTTTTTTTTAAATCCCTTGAATTCCGGAATTCAACCAAGACAACGTCAAAAATTAAAGCCGCACCTTATTTTCTAAATTCAAACGGGAGTACGTCAAAAGTAAAGACGAATATCTATTACCTTATCTCAATTTTTTGTGATAATTTCACTCATACGCTTCGAGTAATCGAATTATTTCATCCAAAATATTCAATGGTGGTAAAAAAACATTTTTATTGTTAGCCATGACCACCTCACTCAAATTTCGGGACGAAATTTCTTTAACGGGTAGGTACTGTGACGACCCGGAAATTTCTGATCAAATTTAAACTTAATCATTATATGGTTTCGACACGATAAGCAAAGTCTGTAATGTTGAGTCTCAAAATTTTTGAACAATCTTATGAATTCAATTAACCTTTGACTTTTACCGACGATTCACGAACAATTGTGTGTAAATAAATTTGTAAATAGATATATATCAGAATATAAATTTAAGTGTATATATAATATTTTGAATTAATAAGATACACTTTAATCAATTAGAATTAAAAATGAAAAATAATATACAATTTGCTATTAAAATGAATATATATATATATATATATATATATATATATATATATACGAATTATATACATAAGTAATATATTGTAATATATATTCAATATATGTTATTATATAATTGGTAAATATGATATAATTAATAAATTATAATATTAATATGTTAAATATAATTTACAAGTTAAAAATATGGTTGTTATAGTAATATTATTACTTTCATTATTACTATTAATATTAATATCAACATCAGAATTATTAATATTATTATTATTATTGCTATAAATATAATTAAAAGGTTATGACTATCAAAATAAAGATGTTAAATATAAATATTATTATAAGAATAACTAAGACTATAATTTTAGTTATTATTATGGTTATTTATTATTATTACTAACAATTATCATTTTCATTTAAAAAATATTATTATCATTATTTTATTACATTTATCATTATCCTTATTGTTATTATCATATTATTATTATTTTTAATATTATTATTAATAATATTGAAAAGTATTATTATTATTATTATTAATATTTATTATTAATTAATCAAAATATTCGAAAATGATGCTGGAATCCGTTAGCCATCACAATCAATTTCCATTTTTTTCCTGAATTTCTATTTGCCATGATTGAAAATCGACATATATTACTATTACTCATTTGTCATCTTTATTTTCTTGTTTTGCGTCAACATCTTGTATCAATCAATCACCCACTTTTCAAATAAAGAATCTAACATTTCTATTATCTATATCTATCTATTCTTTCTATCTTTACCTATCCATATATTAGATACATACATATACATTCACTACATTAAAAAATCAGGAATCATTCTGTGCTAATCACTAACCCTTCTTCTTCGTGATAACCACTTCACCTCCTCCGATCACCTTCATCTTGAGACCATCACCACCACAGACCCTTGTCGACTGCTATCACTATGGTCTTTATATTTTCAGTCGAGCAATACCAAAGTTGAAGCTACCATTATATCTTCGATCCCGTTAATTCAAAACAACCAAAACATGAAACACCATTAGCTCGACTTGCACCTCCAATACTGCTTAATTTCTGTTTCGTAGCCCACACCTCAACCACCGTACCTCCACCACCTCTTAAACACCACAAAACACCATACCAAATCATCACTACCCTTACTGTATATTTTTTTTAAAAAAAAAACTGCATTCAGTTTTTCTGCTTCTCTTCGCTGCATAACACCAACATCATCAAACAGCCTGCAGCTTTCTGCTGTGTACTGCTACTGCATATTCAATTTTTTTTCTTTTTTTGAACTTTTAATTGCAGCCTGCTTCTATACGATATGAGTCGATGTATGTTTCCCATTTCAGTCTCGCAACCAACCAACACCGAAACCACTGCTACAGCTACGTGTTTTCTTTCTTTTTTGTTTTCGTTCAGAAACAGCAAGAGTGATGAGGATGATCGTGTTGATAAATGAGGAAGACGGTGAATAGTGATGATGATTTAAGGATGATAATGATGATAGATAAGTTTGGTGATACATGTTACATAATGAATCGTATTTTTTTTATTGTGAATAATATCAAATAATGATGTTGAATGATATAAGATCATGATGATGATGGTGGGTCTGTGATGTTAGGATAATTGATAAAGGTGATGATGTTAAATGGATATATAAATGATGATGATATGAAAGTTCAAGAAGAATTAGGAAAACAGAAAATAGGGTTTCTATATATTTAAAACGTGATTTAATTCAGGAAATACGGAATGGAGGAATGGTTGGATTTTTTGTCAAGTGAGCGAGACGACCAGGGTTCGATTCTAGGCTGGAACATTTTTTTCCTTTTAACAATAAATCTAGTTTTGCCTGCTATTGGGCTACGTATCTTGTGTTGTTGGGCTGAAGAGAGAAGGGAAATAGAAATACGGGTTAAATAGAATTAGAAGGGGAACTAAATCAGAAATGCAAGGCAGAGGGACTGGTTGGATGTGTTGTGGGTTTAGTGAGAGGTCGAGTGTTCGAGCCCAATCAAGGGCATTTTTTTAAAAGCCATTTTAAACACTTTTAAGGTAGTATCTTATTCCTATTATTATTATTATTATTATTATTATTATTATTATTATTATTATTATTATTATTATTATTATTATTATTATTATTATTATTATTATTATTATTATTATTATTATTATTATTATTATTTTTATTAATTATTATGATTATCATTATTATTATCATATCATTATTAATATAAGTGTAATTATTATTTTAATCATTAATATTAAAAAGTATCATTTTTATTATTAAAATTATCATATTAGTTATTAGAATTATCATTAAAAGTATCATTTTTATATTATTGTTATTATTATTAATTTTATCATTATTAACATTATTATCATAACTATTACTATTATTATTATTATTATTATTATTATTATTATTATTATTATTATTATTATTATTTTCAAATCTAATAATTATTATTATATTCATTATGTTATTATTATTATTTTTACAAACAAAAGATATCTAAATAAAAATACATATTTATTACATATATTATAAGTATACTAATATCAGATTTTTAATATATTAACTAATATAATATTATTTACATTAATATCACATTTATTAAAGTATATATATCATAAGGGTATTATGAAAAATAATAAAGATTAATATAATTAAAAAATAAGGATATTAATCTATGTATATATATATATATATATATATATATATATATATATATATATATATATATATTAAGAACTATATATATAAATTTAATTGATCAATATTACCATGTGTTAATATATATACTTGATAATATGTTCGAAAATCCGAGGCCAACCCTACACTTGTTCAATATCGTCATATGTATTTTTACTACAAAATACAGTATTGTGAGTTCATTTGATTCCCTTTTACTCTTTACATTTTTGGGACTGAGAATACATGCGCTGTTTTTATAACTGCTTTATTAAATGCTTTTGAAATATATTTTGAACTGCGAATACATGAAATGCTTTTATAAATGTTTGACGAGATAGACACAAGCAAAACATTCCTCGAATGAATTATTATGCAGACAGAAGTTCTGCGGATTATTATTGAATTATGTGGACCTGATAATTGCCACCATTGAATTATGTGGACATGATAATTGCCACCGTTGAATTATGTGAACATGATAATTGCCACCGTTGAATTATGTGGACATGATAATTGCCACCATTGAATTATGTGGACATGATAATTGCCACCAATTGATGTGAATGTTATGTATCGAGAGAATGATTTTTATACACAGGTTATGTGTATTAGTTTTTGTGCACGAGATATGTGTACGGTTACTAAGATTTATGAAAGATGATTTCGTACACGAGAAAGGTGTACTGTATTTAAAAGATATTGCATGTACATTACAGGTGGGTATAGGATTCGGGCCCATTTGTACCATGCAGGATTTAAATCTTGTGGTCTATCAAAATGATGAATTTTTTTTGTTTTATGATAAATCAATGAACTCACCAACCTTTTGGTTGACACTTTTAAGCATGTTTATTTTCAGGTATGAAAGAAATCTTCCGCTGTGCATTTTCTCGTATTACATTGAGTCGTTCATGGCATATAGAGTTCAGAACCTCGCAATGGGACCAACTGTTGAAGACTTCGTCCGGATGGATTTGGACGGGTCACTACATCATGGCCGTAGGTTTTTAGGGGACAAAAGGGGGGGACAACTTTACTTTTTGGTTAATGGTTGTCTAAAGTTGGTGCTTATGTTGGGATCCCATGCAACATTAGAGATAATGGTGAGCAAAAATGCTAGTATGTTGGCTCTTATAAATGGGCATTTGTCTTACATATAAATGGGTCATAATCCATTAATAATTGGGCTAATTAAATAGTCTACTAGCTAGAGTAGGGTGGGCTTAAGTCCAACAAGGTAAAAAGTTGAATAAGACTAACTAGTGTGTTCTAGTAAATTACTAAGCGTAATTAAGCACCCAAAAACCCAAGTAATTGTTATTAGGAAATAACAATTAGTATTACGTAGTCATAATATTCCGATTATGACAAAAGTTAAACGTGTACCAAGTACATAGCTCGTTTCAAACGTCAAGTGACACTAACGATCGTAAAAGCTTTTGGAGAACAAATTAAATGATTACACACTTAATAGCACGTTGTAAGATATTAACGAAAGTAATTATCATGAAATAAGATCCCAGAGCATAAACTAGCTCAGTACGTACATATACACAGTTTCGTGAAAGCACAAAGCACAAAAGCAAGTCGAAAAAGCCGGGTCATTACATTACCCACCTGTTAAAGAAAATTTCGTCCCTAAATTTTGAGGAGTGACCAACAATGGTACTATATTTGAATAAGAAGGAGCGTATCAAAGTTCCGAGAGACTCGTAGGCTCAGAAATGAGTTATTTACCTTGAAAGGTACTTGGGCGTATAAAAGTAAGAATAGGTTTATGCCATTAATTAAGTCTCTTGTCCGAAGAGATCAACAAATTGATTTCGTTTCTGGTTAACATGAGTATGTCGTCTGAATATATATATCCACAAAAGGAATGATGATGTTTTCAGCCTTATAGGCATCTTCAGTAAGCTGGATGCATGAAATGCATCATGAATATTACCAAACTCATCTAAAACATTGAGCGCTCATGTCGCAATATAAACTGCCAGGTAGAATGGAAAACATGGCGATCACAACATACTGTATGTGAACTTATCCTTGGATGGAATGAATGCACAGATCCATAATGTAACTTTATCCTTTCAGTTACATGTTGAAGTTATGGTTAGCATCAACTAGAACAACATATAGTTGCAACCAATGAAGGAAGAAATTCGTAGAGTAATCACATCAGTGTCGTAGATGTTTTAAGTAGTCCCCTTCCAAAAGGATAACAAGACTCATAGATTCTTAAAGTATCTTACATTACATTTCCGAAATAAAATCGCACGTGAGGTGTGATCTTTGAACGAGTGTGAACTCTTCGATCGGTTTGTTCTGAATTTATCCTTATACTTAAGGGGATGCGTAGATGAGAAGATACGTGAACCCTAGGTCATAAAGAATGGTTTACTTCAAGTGAAAAGAATCTCAAAAATGATTTCTTGTGCCTCAACATACTAGATCATAGAGATGATGTTTACGGGGGTGTTGCGATTAGCCGTGAAATGTTGAGAGTAGAAACCCACCTAGTACCTTTCCTACGATGGGGTGACCACCGAGCGTACCTCGGAAAACTGATTCATCGGTCCGTGTTTTTGCCATATATAACCTTAAAAGGAACATTTTACGGGCGCAAAGTGTGACAACCCGGAAATTTCCAACCAAATTTAAACTTTAATCTTTATATGTTTTCGACACGATAAGCAATATTTGTTAAGTTAAATTGCAAGAATTTTAAACTATGTTCATACATTCATTCAACCTCGACCAAGTTCCAATGATTCACGAACCATTAAACGAATATGATTATATATGTATATGTGTATATATATATTATAACTTGAAACGTAAATAAAATATTAGATTAAATACTTTATATGATTGTATCTGTTTCAAAATGTTTATCAATGGAATTAGAAGATAAGATCAAATGATTGAATTATCATATATATTGAATTATGATTACAAGTCTCTGTTGAAAGGCCCACGTTGATTTGAGAAATCTTTCCATTTTAACAATATTCGGAAAAAGGTAAAGTGATTTATAAATAAGAATAAATTGTCAATCATTGAGAACTAGACAAAGGATAGTGGAAGATTGAATCTCATAAAGACTCGATTGATCTATTTAGTTTTAAACGTACAAAAAGGTTTTCAGTTTAAAAAGAACTTTATTATTAAAACGTATATAACTTTTATAAATATCTAGAACCACTTTTGACAACTCATTACTTAACTAGTATGATAAAGATAACGATATTTATATTTATATTTTATTTTATTAAATATATATAATGATTTAAATTAATATTATATATATTTATACGCGTATTATACGTACATAGTTTTATACTTTTACTATACTTAAACTTACCTTTACTTTATTTTTACTTTACTTTAACTTTAATAATTCACTTTAATAATTCATACTTTAATAATTCACTTTAATAATTCATACTTTAATAATTCACTTTAATAATTCATACTTTAATAATTCACTTTAATAATTCATAATTTAATAATTCACTTTAATAATTCAAAAATTTATTATAAATAGAATTCAATAGGTTTCATTATTTCATAGAAACTTGAAAATATTTTTCTCTAAACTCTCTCAATCGATTTACATATATATATTTATTCCGTATTATTTCAAGATATTATTAGTATACATAAAATATTACGACGGAGTGCTGTCCGAGTGATTTCGAAATTGTTTTTCGAGTAGGATAGGATTAAGGAAATTATGGGTTATAGCTATGGAGGTGATTGAGTATGGTTCATGGGTATGCTCGTGAGGTCAATATAGTGTTTATCATTTCCGTTGCGTCTACGTACCTTTCCTGCAATATTGAATCTCAATATTGATACGTGAGTACTCATAATTTAACTTTTACATACTAATAGTGTATCCCTGACTAGTGCTCAAGTATTTAGGATTATGCATGCTTGTACTTTTGATATTGCCCTTAAACAGGTTAGGTTGAATATTGAATTAGTTACACTTGCGGTTGAGATAAGGTATAAGATATGCATGTCTTTGGAAAGCTAGCGAAAAATTAAGAACTTTTCCTTTAGATATCGAATGGTTTCGATGAACGGATTAGAAGTTATAATCAATTGAATTTTCGATATTTTTATTAAAAATGATTATTATTATCGTCGTTTTTATCGTCGTTCTAGTTTTATCTTATTATTATCATTATTAGTATCTTTATCAATAAAAGGGATTTATCATTAAAAATTGTTATTTTTTTTATTATTACTATCGTTATTATCGTTAAAGTTATAATTAGTATTATTATTATTATCCAATTATTATTATTATTATTATTATTATTATTATTATTAGTATTATTATTATTATTATTATCATTATTAATATATATATCATTATTTAAAAATGGTTATTGTTATTGTTATTATTATTATTACTATATTATCATTAAGATAATTATTAGTATTATCGTTAATAATGTTATAGTAACTATCATTATTAATATTAGTGTAATTAAAACAAATATTTGTAACACCTAATTATTTTGATTACTATTATTATCATTATTATGAACACGATATAAAAGACGATTAAAAGCTATTAAATGAAACGATTAGGAAATAATGAGTAAGAGTATCATGATGAAATTAAAATATTATAAGATATTGATTTAGATAAAATTATCGTTCTTATTATTTTTATCATTACTACTATTATAAAAAGTATCGTTAGTATTAAAACTATCATTTTAATAAAAATTATTATTTTAATAGAAATGTCATTGTTACTATAAAATATCATTATTATTATTATTTTAAATAGAATTATTATTTTAAAGATCATATTAAAAATTATCGTAAATATTAAAGTTATCATAATTAGAATTATCGTTTTATCATAATGTCATCTTAGTAATTATAAATATTGATATTTTTATAATAATAATTATTATTACAAATTAATACAACTTTTACTTACTATCATTATAGATATTATTTTATCAAATAAATATGTGATACAAACATATTTTACTACGTGTAATAACTTACTTTAATAATATCTATCATATTATCTTTATGATATTAAATGAACCCTATAAATTTTATTACTTAATATATATATAAAAGTATATTTTATTACATAAATTTAATATAAAATTTTATTTATTAATAAATAAATTATATTATTACTCTAATAAATCTTTTAAAAATATTTAACAATATAAAACGACAATATTTAAACTATATATTAATCATGTATAGATTTTTGGAAATTATTTTGAGTCAAATTTACTTTTGTTGACTTTTGCATATTAGTCTCGAGCATTAGGATTGTGATACACTATGACTTGACCTAATTTGTTAGACAAATATTGACCAACACATAATTATATATAATTAATTTAGGTTCGTGAATCCGAGGCCAACCTTGCACTTGTTCAATGACGTTATATGTATTTTTACTACGAAATACAGTATGGTGAGTTTCATTTGCCTTTTTACCCTTTATATTTTTGGGACTGAGAATACATGCGCTTTTATAAATGTTTGACGAAATAGACACAAGTAATTAAAACTAAATTCTATGGTTGAATTATCGAAATCGAATATGCCCCTTTTTATTAAAGTCTGGTAATCTAAGAATTAGGGAACAGACACCCTAATTGACGCGAATCCTAAAGATAGATCTATTGGGCCTAACAAACCCCATCCAAAGTACCGGATGCTTTAGTACTTCGAAATTTATATCATGTCCGAAGGAGGATCCCGGAATGATAGGGGATATTCTTATATGTATCTAGTTAATGTCAGTTACCAGGTGTTCACCATATGAATGATTATTTTTGTCTCTATGCATGGGACGTATATTTATGAGAACTGGAAATGAAATTCTTGTGGTCTATTAAAATGATGAAAATAAATGATTATGATAAACTAATGAACTCACCAACCTTTTGGTTGACACTTTAAAGCATGTTTATTCTCAGGTGTTAAAGAAATCTTCCGCTGTGCATTTGCTCATTTTAAAGATATTACTTGGAGTCTTTCATAGCATATTTCGAAGAACGTTGCATTCGAGTCATTGAGTTCATCAAAGATTATTATTAAATTAATTTATAGTTAGATAGTGGATATTATGAAATGGTATGCATGCCTGTCAATTTTCAATGTAAAGAAAGTTTGTCTTTTAAAAACGAATGCAATATTTGTAAAATATATTATATAGAGGTCAAATACCTCGCAATGTAATCAACTATTGTGAATCGTTTATAATGTATATGAACGGGTCCTTTCTGTTGGTATCAGAGCGGTGGTCTTAGCGAACCATGTCTGCATTAGTGTGTCTAACTGATAAGTCGTTAGGATGCATTAGTGAGTCTGGACTTCGACCGTGTCTGCATGTCAAAAGTTTTGCTTATCATTTTTAGTCGGAAATCATCTGCTTATCATTCTTAGGAAATTACCTGCTTATCATTACTAGTCTAGACACGTCTTGCTACATTAATTGCATGAGTAGTGTATAGACAAAATTCATATCTTAGCGTATCTGCTAAATCATATCTTATCGTATCTGTTACTTTAAACTTTACCTGACATATCCCGCAAATTCCTCCGTAATCTACGAAATCTTTTGTTCTATATCAATGAATATTCTATGTAATTAGAATACCATACGATAACTGAAAATCATTTCATATCGAAAAATCCTTATTCAATCATACGAAATGAAATTCATCATTAATTCAAGTTCCTCGGATTCCGAAATGGAATCCCACTCCAGCTCTGAAAGCAGTGTGACCGGAATGGATCAACCAATCAGCCATCATCTATTCTGGATGAATTGGGGATGGGTTCATAGCCTCCTCAATCATTGGAGACAAGAAGAAGGTGATCCCTTCCATCCACCCCATTGCCCTCTTAACGAAGAACCTGAAGCACTTACCGGCGAACCAATCCAAAACACCATTTTCTCTCTCATTTCCAGAGTATCTCGTCACGATTATATACTACATCAAATTCTAGATTATATTTATCCGCTCATCCGAACCGACAATCACCCCGGTATAATAGAAGAAGTCAACGAGCTTCGCGCTCGGGTAGTGGCTTTGGAGAATATGGTGCAAAGATTACAAACACCGGCAGCAACACCAGCAGCATAACCAGTACCACCATCATCAACGCCAACAGTACCATTACCACCTCCAACCACAACCACGTCGTAAACCTCAACTTCACAATATGTCCCACGAGCATCAACGTCATACGCACCATAGATACCAAGGAGTACCAACAACAATAACTGATGAAGTATTAATTCATAACTTCATTGGAGAAACATTCCGCGGCGATTATGTAATCTCTAAAGTCTTCGAGATTATCTAATGTAGCCCTAACCATAAATCAGTTAAACGAACCAAAATGATAGAAGGAAGAGTAGAAACACTGACAAAAATGGTGTGTGATTAACAAGCTAAACTTGCTTTACCAACAGCATCAACAGTACCGTCAGCGTTACCAGCATCGTCAGCACAGTCAACATCCGAATCAACAACACCGATAACATCACAAACTCCGTCAGTTCAAGAATCACTGTGGACATCATTACGAATCAATAACGTGTATATTGTATCAACGAGTTATGAAGAATTAACTCATTCCCTCTGAAGAAATTATATGTATATTATATATATATATATATATATATATATATATATATATATATATATATATATATATATATATATATATATATATATATATATATATATATATATATATATATATATATATATTGAAATAAATCTTTCCGTGCTAAGCTATTGTGTGTGAATCTTCCTTCGGCCGCAACTTAACCAGCGTTAACTACAATCTCTGTCGCAATTCAACAAATTCCAATTCATAATAAATCAAGTATATATTTGATTTTACACTTTCATCATCGATGTACCCGAAACTTTTCAGATAACATCATTCGTACTTTGCGAAATTCACAAGAATTCCACGAACCGAACATCATACATCAACAAATAATGAAGTATTGATTCATAATTTCAATGTCATTAAAGAAATACTGCGTAAAAGTTATGTACTTTTTAAAGCCTTTGGGGATTATTCAATTCTAGTTCCAACCGTAAATCAAATGAGTTTAATTTAACATTAACTCATTAAATCTATGTTACATCTGAAGAAAATATACATATATATATTTTCATAAAGACTGTAATAAAATTCTCTTGTACAAAATATTAATTGTGAATTTTTTTTAACGGGTAGGTAATACCCGAGAGATATATAAATTCACAATTAATATGTTACATTCTTCGAATCTGATTCAGCAAATTATCCATTATACTCCCTACTTTCACAACAATATACATTCTTTTATAGAAATCAAAACAACCATACTCATCAAAATTTAATTACATATTCTGATTTTGAAATCTCAAAATTTAACTTGAGATATGACCAAAATCATCACTCTTAGATCCTTACATCTTTCACAAGCTATATTTTGACTTCAAAACTGTGTTAGAACATCAAACGTATGTTAACGATTACAATCTGTGTTCAAACCCTTCGAAAATTTCTGAAGACACTTCGAATGATGAGCAATCGAGATGATGATCCAACCACATGTTACCCACAGTTATGTACCCGAAAAACTCTTGAAACCAAAGTAAAAGTTTAAACAACATATCCGCGTCAGATTCTTTGGCATTTATTAGCAAAAATAACTTTGCGACTCCTATTCAAAGTAGCCAGTTTTGTCACAGCTCCAGCAAGTCAACTTCGACTTTTCAGTCAGACTAACCTTATTATAACCTTGAGATATACACCATCTTTACCAGGGAACCTTTTACATTCCACCACATTATTAGCAGATGTACCAACAACTTCATTACCCTTTGACTTTAGCCTCTCCAAAAAGTCATTATAATTATTCATTGAAACCCCATCATTTACTCATTCGCATCTTGTAATGAGAATTGCCATACGAATCATTGGGAATTAGCAATCAGTATTTTGAAATCTCGCAGGATGTCTACGCCAATAGTTATATGTGTATATATAACGTCTATCTTCTGGACTTAATTTGAATGTGAAGTTTCTGAAAAACACTCCGAACTACGAATTGGTTCTCCGAAAAAAAAAATGCTGATAAAGCAGCAAAAACTATAAACGACTTTAAACAGTAAAAGCTGGATGATAATGATGAAGTGTGCTGGCAAAGCGCAGAAAAAGAGAAGTTTTGGAACTGAAAAACGGATTGAGCAAAGTAGGAAGGAGGCTGTGGATAAATTACAAAGACTGAACCTGACTTCAAGGATCCAAATGATTCAGTACCTGCTGAAGTCATTAACGAATACCTTGCTCCTGACTCTAAACTCCTGCGGACAATATTCTTCATCATCCTCTGATATTAGAAATTCTAAAATATCATCATATCTTTCATTATAAATATCCTCCATATTTCTGAAGATATTTTCTTAATTTTTCTTATTTGAAATCATTTACCTCTTTGCGCTATCTGTATTACATCATAAAAGAAACTATTTTAGTTTCTAAATTCTGAAACATTCAAGTTTAAAATAGGAATATTTTGAAGTAATGTTGGGAACTGAAGCATGAATTAGTATAATATAATGACACTTGATCAATGTGATTATATTACAGTAAGTCATGCTGAGTTTCTAAATGGAACGTGATGATTCACAGATCATAACATCATCATGTGCCATGTTATACGACTCTTGTATTCTATTTAACCTCTAAAATATCAAGAAAATATTTCTTGATGAATCGGCTTTTTCCAAGGTATTCTAGTAATTTAACAAGTCAAGATCGTGCCATCACAATTTCCTTCCTAGAACATTAACAATGTTCATTCCGAAATTCATATCTGTGAATTCTGGACCATTACAAGCGGTGCTTAATCACAAGAAGAAGAAACGAAAGGACAAAACTCCGAAATAGAAATTAGGGTATAAATTGCAGCAACTAAAAGAGAGCATTAACTATGAATGATAATGATTATAGAAGACAGAAGCAAAGACTTTGAAATATAAGGGAACATATAAATCCTAACGACAAACCAGAAATTATAAACCATATATATCGATGCATATAGCAATATAAAGACACGGGAGAACTAGAAACACTATAAACCCAAGAGTATAGTAGAAGTAAATAGATTCTTCCGGCGGTAGATGAAAAAGAAGAATTACCGATATGAAAGTTAGAAGTATATCGAGAATCAGAACTGGATGGAGCATATTGATGAATACTTTAAAATATGAGTTGAGGGGGATAGAATAGAAGGTGATGAAACATGACTAGGAACTTAGAAATCAACAGAGAACTCACACAATGGCAAAATAAGTGAATCAAACCCTCTAGTGAATAGGTTAAGTTTTTTTTTTGATTAATTTAGTCAAACCACAACTAAATCAAGTGTGATTAGATCAACACCTAGAGCTATTATTCACCACCTGGGTGATTTGGACTGAGAGAGAATCGGAGGAGCTCACTAGATCTGAATGTGTGTAACAAATGAGAGGCTTAACCTAAAATGAAGAGCATAAGACTTTATATACCCCTGCTGTTGACTCACCCATACGATTCATTCATCACACATATGAGTTGGCTTCATCAGCCGTACGGGTGATCACTCACTCGTGTCTTCTCATTTAGGTTGTAATTGTGACTTAGCTCAGCATTAACCGTGCGTATGAGCCTGTCAGCCGTACTAGTGAGGCTTCACTCATACGTCTGACTAAGTCTAACATAGTCAAACATCTAAATCTCGTTCCTGCAGTTCCTGTAACCACATACAAACACGGATAGGATAATAACGAGCAATCATGGTGGCCTGTAAACTGTTGTACCTGCAATGGACGTGGGTAGATGTCTAGGGACTTACATAAAATGCATCAACAGAAGGTGTGAGTTGTAAGAAAACGAAGGAGGTGAATTTATAAGAAAATCTCCGACAGAACAATTAAAATGGACGATCGCATTTAAAGCGGATCCTAATTCCCTTGATTACCGGAGAGTCAAATCTTATTAAGAAGATTTTTCTCAAATCCCTTGAAATCTGGGAATCAATCATATCTACGTCAAATGATAAGATGAATCTACACTTACTCATTTCACTCTTCTATGTTAGCTTCATTCGTACTCTTCATATAAATGGATTGTTTATCTAAATTATTCGCTGATGATAAAACTCTAATTTTCAGCCCGTATGCATCATGAAAACATACTTATTATCATTCACAACCTTTCCACTCAAATTTCAGGACAAAATTTCTTTAACGGGTAGGTACTGTGACAACCCGAAAATTTCCAACCAAATTTAAACTTTAATCTTTATATGTTTCCGACACGATAAGCAATATTTGTTAAGTTAAATTGCAAGAATTTTAAACTATGTTCATACATTCATTCAACCTCGACCAAGTTCCAACAATTCACGAACCATTAAATGAATATGATTATATATGTATATGTGTATATATATTATAACTTGAAACGTAAACAAAATATTAGATTAAATACTTTATATGATTGTATCTGTTTCAAAATGTTTATCAATGGAATTAGAAGATAAGATCAAATGATTGAATTATCAGATATATTAAATTATGATTACAAGTCTCTGTTGAAAGGCCCACGTTGATTTGAGAAATCTTTCCATTTTAACAATATTTGGAAAATAGTAAAGTGATTTATAAATAAGAATAAATTGTCAATCATTGAGAACTAGACAAAGGATAGTGGAAGATTGAATCTCATAAAGACTCGATTGATCTATTTAGTTTCAAACGTACAAAAACGTTTTCAGTTTAAAACGAACTTTATTATTAAAACGTATATAACTTTTATAAATATCTAGAACCACTTTTGACAACTCATTACTTAACTAGTATGATAAAGATAACGATATTTATATTTATATTTTATTTTATTAAATATATATAATGATTTAAATTAATATTATATATATTTATACGCGTATTATACGTACATAGTTTTATACTTTTACTATACTTAAACTTTTCCTTTACTTTATTTTTACTTTACTTTAACTTTAATAATTCACTTTAATAATTCATACTTTAATAATTCACTTTAATAATTCATACTTTAATAATTCACTTTAATAATTCACTTTAATAATTCATACTTTAATAATTCACTTTAATAATTCATACTTTAATAATTTACTTTATTAATTTAAAAATCTATTATAAATAGAATTCAATAGGTTTCATTATTTCATAGAAATTTGAAAATATTTTTCTCTAAACTCTCTCAATCGATTTACATATATATATTTACTCCGTATTATTTCAAGATATTATTAGTATACATAAAATATTACGACGGAGTGCTGTCCGAGTGATTTCGAAATTGTTTTTCGAGTAGGATAGGATTAAGGAAATTATGGGTTATAGCTATGGAGGTGATTGAGTATGGTTCATGGGTATGCTCGTGAGGTCAATATAGTGTTTATCATTTCCGTTGCGTCTACGTACCTTTCCTGCAATATTGAATCTCAATATTGATACGTGAGTACTCATAATTTAACTTTTACATACTAATAGTGTATCCCTGACTAGTGCTCGAGTATTTAGGATTATGCATGCTTGTACTTTTGATATTGCCCTTAAACAGGTTAGGTTGGATATTGAATTATTTACACTTGCGGTTGAGATAAGGTATAAGATATGCATGTCTTTGGAAAGCTAGCGAAAAATTAAGAACTTTTCCTTTAGATATCGAATGGTTTCGATAAACGGATTAGAAGTTATAATCAATTGAATTTTCGATATTTTTATTAAAAATGATTATTATTATCGTCTTTTTTATCGTCGTTCTAGTTTTATCTTATTATTATCATTATTATTATCTTTATCAATAAAAGGGATTTATCATTAAAAATTGTTATTTTTTTTATTATTACTATCGTTATTATCGTTAAAGTTATAATTAGTATTATTATTATTATCCAATTATTATTATTATTATTATTATTAGTATTATTATTATTATTATTATCATTATTAATATATATATCATTATTTAAAAATGGTTATTGTTATTGTTATTATTATTATTACTATATTATCATTAAGATAATTATTAGTATTATCGTTAATAATGTTATAGTAACTATCATTATTAATATTAGTGTAATTAAAACAAATATTTGTAACACCTAATTATTTTGATTACTATTATTATCATTATTATGAACACGATATAAAAGACGATTAAAAGCTATTAAACGAAACGATTAGGAAATAATGAGTAAGAGTATCATGATAAAATTAAAATATTATAAGATATTGATTTAGATAAAATTATCGTTCTTATTATTTTTATCATTACTATTATTATTAAAAGTATCGTTAGTATTAAAACTATCATTTTAACAAAAATTATCATTTTAATAGAAATGTCATTGTTACTATAAAATATCATTATTATTATTATTTTAAATAGAATTATTATTTTAAAGATAATATTAAAAATTATCGTAAATATTAAAGTTATCATAATTAGAAATATCGTTTTATCATAATGTCATCTTAGTAATTATAAATATTGATATTTTTATAATAATAATTATTATTACAAAATAATACAACTTTTACTTACTATCATTATAGATATTATTTTATCAAATAAATATGTGATACAAACATATTTTACTACGTGTAATAACTTACTTTAATAATATCTATCATATTATCTTTATGATATTAAATGAACCCTATAAATTTTATTACTTAATATATATAAAAGTATATTTTATTACATAAATTTAATATAAAATTTTATTTATTAATAAATAAATTATATTATTACTCTAATAAATCTTTTAAAAATATTTAAAAATATAAAACGACGATATTTAAACTATATATTAATCATGTATAGATTTTTGGAAATTATTTTGAGTCAAATTTACTTTTGTTGAATTTTGCATATTAGTCTCGAGCATTAGGATTGTGATACACTATGACTTGACCTAATTTGTTAGACAAATATTGACCAACACATAATTATATATAATTAATTTAGGTTCGTGAATCCGAGGCTAGCCTTGCACTTGTTCAATGACGTTATATGTATTTTTACTACGAAATACGGTATGGTGAGTTTCATTTACCTTTTTACCCTTTATATTTTTGGGACTGAGAATACATGCACTTTTATAAATGTTTGACGAAATAGACACAAGTAATTGAAACTACATTCTATGGTTGAATTATCGAAATCGAATATGCCCCTTTTTATTAAAGTCTGGTAATCTAAGAATTAGGGAACATACACCCTAATTGACGTGAATCCTAAAGATAGATCTATTGGGCCTAACAAACCCCATCCAAAGTACCGGATGCTTTAGTACTTCGAAATTTATATCATGTCCGAAGGAGGATCCCGGAATGATAGGGGATATTCTTATATGTATCTAGTTAATGTCGGTTACCAGGTGTTCACCATATGAATGATTATTTTTGTCTCTATGCATGGGACGTATATTTATGAGAATTGGAAATGAAATTCTTGTGGTCTATTAAAATGATGAAAATAAATGATTATGATAAACTAATGAACTCACCAACCTTTTGGTTGACACTTTAAAGCATGTTTATTCTCAGGTGTTAAAGAAATCTTTCGCTGTACATTTGCTCATTTTAAAGATATTACTTGGAGTCTTTCATAGCATATTTCGAAGAAGGTTGCATTCGAGTCATTGAGTTCATCAAAGATTATTATTAAATCAATTTATAGTTGGATAGTGGATATTATGAAATGGTATGCATGCCTGTCAATTTTCAATGTAAAGAAAGTTTGTCTTTTAAAAACGAATGCAATGTTTGTAAAATATATCATATAGAGGTCAAATACCTCGCAATGTAATCAACTGTTGTGAATCATTTATAATGTATATGAACGGGTCCTTTATGAAAGAATTCCTAACAAATTTTATAAATGTACCATTCAAAGTGGCTCAAGAGTTTTTATCAAAGATCTTTATGGTAAGCTTCATCCCTAACGGAGGGCGAGAAGAATTGTGGTCCATACATGGTGTAGTCTAATACGAAAACCTTTAATAAAAATCAACCAAGGAAGTTTTGAAAACCCTCTAAACGTTTGATGTGATAACATAAACGGAACGAAGTTCCTAGTAAATTTGGAAGTATGTACAACGTGTACCATTTTGTACAAAACTATTTGACTTAAGTTAAACAACTCAATAAAGGAGTGATTTTTAAATAATTTGAAGGTATAACTTAGTATGTACTAACCAAAATAAGTAAAGGTAAATTTATTAACTTAATTATATACATACATGATTTTACAAATTGCATAAGTGACAGAAAAATTTTATTACTTTCATTTGTCCATAAATCTCGTGAGGACCACGTAAATAAACAACGTGTAAAAAATTTGATAGACATAGTTTTTCGTATTTCAGAGGTTACGAGTTGAAAAATATTGAGTGAAAAATTTTTGAATCATCGGGTGACATGTTATTAGGTAATGAAAAATAATGAATTAAATGTAGTTTTGATAATTATCAGGACATAATTCTTTGGGCCAAAAATGTTCGCGTGCGAAGCCATTGCTAAAAGTGAGGTATGAAGGATAGAGCATGAGGATGAGAAGTTAATCGTTTCTTGACCTTGCAAAATGCCAAACAGGTTATGACCAATATTAGAGTCGAAATACTGATGGTGTTAATATCACTAAATGAGAATCCCCTGAAATAAGTCAGGACTTAGAGTTATGTCAGAAAGAGCATCGTTCTAACAAGTGTGACAAATAAGATCTTTGGGGTAACGCAAAAATTTTGAATGGTTTAAGTATTAGTGGATGCCCAAAGGCTCTGCATGGCATGACGGTAAGTGCCTTCATCACATACACACACACACACACATGAATCTCTCGATTTCGGCGGTTGTAGAGTCTTCATGATGACTTGGATATGAATAAGACGGAAAATTTTATATAACAAGCAACGAAAATTTTATAGAAATCGTTTAAGGTGACAATGTAAGAAAAGAAACAAAGTTCTTAGTAATATAGACTATTCTAAGTAGAACATCTTTTGATTAAAAGAATTTATTTGTAAAAGTGAAAGTAAAATTTCACATGTATTAGTAAAAAATAAGTAATTATTTACTTTATTATATATAAAATATATGGTTTCTAAAACTTGTATGAATGGAAATAAAATAAATTTATTTTTATAAAACTTTAAGAGGATCGCACGGTAAAATAGTGTGAGTAAAATTTTGGCAAACAAAATTTTTCATATTTCGGGGGTTACAAGTTGGAAAAAGATTGATGAGGATTTGAGTAAAAGATTTTGAAAATTTTTGGGTGATATTTGAGCAAAAATGTCACGAGGTAATGAAAACTATTGAATTTAAATGTGGTTGATGACTATTAGTAAGGCATAAGTCCTTTGACCAAAAATGCTTAAGTGTAAAGTTGTTGCTTATAAGTGAGATATGAAAGGGGGAGTATGAGAATGAGAATTAACTATCCATTGATTTTGGAAATTTCGAACTGGTATGATTAGTATCGAAGTAAGAAGAATGATGGTGTGATTATCATCGATTAAGAAATCTCTCGGAATAAGTTAAGATTCAGAGTCGCGTAAGAATGAGTATCAAATAAGATTCTTGGATAGTCCTTAATTTGGAATTTGAATCGCTGGAGTGACGGGATACAATTTCCTTTATGTATCGTTATGCAAGTTTGTCCGTTGTATCGATTTCTTTTATGGCTAGAAGGTGAGCAGATTTGGTGAGACGGTCAACAATAACCCAGATAGTGTCATAACTGCCAACCGTTTTCGGTAGCTTCGTGATGAAATCCATTGTTATTCCTTTCTATCACACCCCCAGTTAGGGCATGGGCGAAATGTGATTTAATATCAAATAAACCAACATATTATAATATACGAGAACAATACTAAATGATAAAAAAAACTTTATTGAGTACGCAGCGGAAAATGAAATGTCGTTACAAAGGAATAAAGTAAATGTTCAAATGCAAAAGTAGTAAATGCGATATCTCTTGATCCTATGTCCAAGTAGCATCACATAAGTAGTAAGTAAGAAAGCTTGAATCAATCAGCACCTGAGACAAAACATGCTAAAGTGTCAACCAAAAGGTTGAGTGAAGTTCATAGGTTTAACAAATAAGTTTGACCATTGTTTTAGACCACAAGATTTAGTTTGTAAAGTTGATCTTGCAGGATCAAAAAGGTATGCCAATGCGTGATATTTAGACTAAACGTTCAAGTTTGCCCCAAAGACAAGTTGTAGTTTATACTTGTCGGTTTAATTTCATTATTAAGTAATACAATGACTTGGTCAAATGTATCGGGGACGTTACTCCTGATAGGCCTACCCCCAATAATTAAGCATGCATTCAACGAGCAATTAAAAATATCACTGTAGGAACTTAGTCGGACATAGCCGGGTATAGCATAGTTTTAACAGTTGGCACTTGTGTCTAAATTGTAAATAGTAAAAGTAGCATGTGTCTCACCCCAATAAAAGTATATAAGTTTGCTAGCAATAAAGAGTGGGGCTATGAATTCACCTTAGTAAGTAGAGAGATGAGCTAGTTATTCCTCGGAATAGAAAGTTGGATGAGTGAGCAGAAAAGTCAACCTAATGACATTTAAGAGTAGTAAGTATTTTGCCCAAGTTTAAGTTTAAGTATGTAAGTGTTTAAGTATAGTTTGTTTTACTAAGTTTCCATTCCTAGTAAGTTTCTACTTTTAGAAAGTTTCCATTTTTAGAAAGTTTCTATTTTTAGTAAGTTTCCCATTTTAGTAAGTTTATAATTAGAAAGTTTCTATTTTAAAAGTGTTTCCATTTTAGGATACTTGTCATATTAGATATACTTCCAATCACCCCTTTCCCTTCGAATGGCCATTTCAGGTCTAGGGGCTTGAGCTACAGGATCCTTTAAATCGGAAAATCCAAACCCTTCCACCTAGAGTTTCGTAGAAACCATTCGTCAAGAAAGTTCGAAGATCTATATATATCTAATATATATCCCAAAATATTTTTATGCGTTATAATATAGGTAGTATAGTATATGTGTTAATAGTAGTATAAGTGTAAGTGTTAAATAATAGTATAAGTAATATTAGGGTTTCATTAATTAATTAGGTTTAATTAATTAGAGTAGTAAATAAATGATTAGGGTTTAGTAATTAATAACTAGGGTTTAATTAATGTCTAGTGTTTAATAATTAATTAGGGTTTTAATAAATTAGGGTTAGGTTTAGGGTTTTAATTAAAGTAGTATAGTTTAGGTGTAATTAGGGTTTAGTATATATATATATGTATGTAACTCGTGTATATGTATATATATATATATAAAAATATATTTTTTTACATGTATATATATATATGTATCGATATGTATATGTATATATATAAGTTTATTTTGTTTCCTTAATTAACACAAACAAACCTCCTAATTGTTATCTAGGGTTTTGAAGATCAAACTTTCCTTTTCCTTTTTTTTCTAGTCGACATACATACATACATATTAATATATATTTTTTTTCATGTATAGATCTAGGTGTGTTTATGTATATGTTTATGAATAAGTTTATAACATGAACATGAATTAAACAAAACTCAAAGTTTATGTAAATAAGTTAGGGTTTATGTTATACCTTTGAAGATTCGAAGACGACTAACAAAGAAAAGATTAACACGATGAAGATTGAAGATCAAAGCCTTTGAAGATTCGAAGAACACCTCGAAGATTCTTGAAGAACACGAAGAACGCGAAGAACAATTGAAGATCACTTGGAAATCCCTTGAAGGTGGTGGTGGATTTCAATGGTGATGATGGTGATGGTTTCGGCTTTGAGTCGAAAATAAGAGGGAGAGGAGAGATTTTTAGGAGAGAGATTTGATTGTGATTTGGTACAATGAAAAGATTTAGGTTAGGCCTCTATTTATAGAAGAGTTAGGAAAATTCTAGAATTAGGGTTAGGGTTAGATTTACTTAGGGAACAAGTTAGACTTGAAGAGGAAGTAATGGGGATCATGGGTGCCGAAAATTAGAGGGGTATTTTAGGCAATTCACTTATTATTTTTTTAAAATTTCGGCTAGGTTAAACAAGGAGGGAGTTTTGGGATTTTTCACTTTAAACCTTATACTTTAGATTAGCTTAATAAATCCCTAAATTTGTTTAAGACTTAATTAAGTTATATACATTAAACTTTAATTTATTACCTTTTATTTACGAAAATTATTTGGCTTATTATTTTCGTATTTTATTACTTGTTGTTTATTACACAAAGTTAATTATTATATTTTATAATTCTTAATGCTTAACAATTGTTAATTAATGTTTAATTGTTAAGTTTAATTATATAGTTGGACATTTAATAAAGAAAAATATAGAATGGAAAAATTGAGGGTCGTTATACTTTCCATTTCCATTGTGGGGTTTCGGGTTGTTGAAGTAACCCATATGGCTTTTGGTGTTTGGTCTTTGACCTCAGACACTTCCCAACATAAGTAGCAATGTCCTTTTCTCATGACCTTTTGTGCCTTCATGCAACTAATAAGGTTCAGCTTCGGGCTACTTCTCTCCACGTAAACTATTAATGGCTCACCATTCTCGCGAGGTATACGAATAATCTTCTCACTATGAATAAATTTCGCTTCCATCCTTAAAATCCAGTCCGTTCCAACTATTTCATCAAAGCTTGATAACTTGATGAGTATTTGGTTAATCCTAAAGTCCATTCCAACTATTGCATCAAGCTTCCCAAATTGATGGGTGTTAGGTTAGTCTTAAGGTTTATTCCAACCAAATCTTATTATACTATCGCGAAAAATTCTATCAACCTTCTCAAATAACATCTGTTTGTGCGTAGGTAACTAATCCTTTCCAACTACTACTTTAAAACTTCCAAGTTTTGTTGACATGAGGTCATCTCCAAATGACCCACCTATTAATTTTAAGGTACTACCTTAAATTATTCCTCTATCTCTGTCAGCTTACCATTAGCTTGTCCTATAGAATACTTAACTCTCATGGTTATTAATGGCTTATTAGTCATAACACTAAGGTTCTTAGATATAAGGTTTCTATCGCTCTAGTACTAAACAACTCCGAGACAATAAAACGTTGTGACGAAACGTACCATAACTAAAATCATGATCCATGCGAGTTTCCATAGCTGAGATAATGATTGCTCTACCACAAGTAAGTCCAAGGTTTTTCCTATTTGAGAACTTTTTCCTTAAGTGTCCAGGGTGTCTATATCTATAACAGATTTTCAGGTTACCAATTCTGCAATCAAGGCCCTTCTTGTACAGTATTTGGGCTTAGTGGTTATTCCTACCTCTAACAGACCATAATGCGTATACTCAAGTGGTTCCTACCAAAATTTTCTTTGAATCAATTCATATTCCTTATCTAGTAACATTGGGACTTCTGCATGATTCACTTCAATATAATCACGCTGGCCTGGCGTCATTATATTGTACTAAATCGTACGTTCATTCCAATATCACTCCATATGGTCAGTGCAACGTGATCAATTCAAGTTCTACTCAATTTCATCTAACGGTGCTTTATCTATGCTATCTCAAAATAAAATCTACATAATTAATCTCACGGTTTCTCGGTGCGGGTGCGTAGGTTCCGTAGGCCATGCATCAATGCCTAAATGTCTCGAAAATTCTTCAAAATGTTCGGGTTCAGGTAACGTCATTAGGTTCCTTTCTAGAAATTCAATCTGGGTCTCGTGTCGAGTTGTACATGTAACAAGTAGTAATACGATATGTCTTGAGGTGACTCCCAAGTCTTTGGGTATGGCTGAGCATCAGTGGAAAACACTATGACCTTGTGAAAGGAGATGCCTTCTTGACTTCTCCAATGCCTATGAGTGTTAGGGACCTAAGTCCAGAAGTGTCGTAGTGGTGGAGAATGGAAGAGATAAGTGATGGTCATGAAAGTGTACGGGATACGAGTCATCTTGCAGAAACTGAACATCCTTCTAATGTTCATACATTTTATGTGGCTAATTAGGGTGGGCTCGGGGTGCGGTTACTCCGACAAGTCCTCGCATATCTTCTCCTCCGAGGATCAACCTTAGTGGGCGTGTATACCGAAGGGTACTCCTCCAAGATTGCGTGAAGTAATGTTTTGATCTCTGGAATGGTGGAACGATAGTAACAGGTGGATTACAATACTAATCCATAGGGTTAGACGAGCGGGAAAGGGTTCAAAAAAACATCTGAACTAGGAAATATAAATTCTCCAAGTCAGTACAGCGAAAAGTAGATGGGTAGTAAGCACGTAATCAGACATAGTAATTACAGCAGCCTAGAGCATCTACAACAGTACATAGCATGGCAGTAATAGCAGTATCAACAGAAGTATCATGCAAAAAGCAGATAGTAGCATGCAGTAGCATACAGTAAGTTCACATAGCAGTGAAAGTAGGCAGTAGCATGCAACATTAATAGTAATATCAGTATTAAGAATATTATTATATATAGCATATAGATATGTAATTTGATATGTAAAAATTGTTATATCCTTTTTATTATTAATATTACTATTATCGTAAATAATATTAATTAGTATTATTAATAATATCATTATAATCATTTTTATTGATTATTGTTAAATTTATGGAAATTATCATTTTTATTATTAATATCATCATATTATTATTATCATTATTTTAAATGTATTATTAGTATTATCTTATGAATAATATTATGATTATTATTAATAATATAATTATTATTAATTAGTATTATTACTAAAAATAATTATTTTTATCATGATCTTTATTATTTTTATCACTATTAATAATATTACTAGTATTACTTAATAGTTATAAATTTTACTAAGGATATTATTATTATTATTATTATTATTATTATTATTATTATTTATATATTTATATTTAATAATTTTTAATATTAATTATATATTTTATATATATATATATAAAGTCAAGAAAATTCGTACCATTTCATTTGATATAGCTTTCAATCTGTAGTGAACTTTGTATCTGGTCTCTAATCTTGTTTCCAGCTGAAATCGAATCACATATACAACCAAAATCTGTTGAGTGTCTAAATCTGCTTTTAATTTTTTTATTTTATTTTCCTTCTAATTAATTAGTTCTGTCGAATTAACCTTAGCTATAAAACAAGCGATAGTTTAATAATATGGATCACTTCAGTCGTTTCTTCAGTATCATTATCAATTAAAATCACTTCAACATTTGTTTGATTAATTTTACAACAGAATTTTCAAAATCAGAAACAAAGTTCCCTGTTCTTGGGTCTTTTTCTTAACAGCTTTAATCCGACTTGTATTTTGAAATGTAATAATGCAATTTCATTAAAAATATTGCACTCAAACTTTCTGCAAAGTTTCATATCTCAATTCTAAATATCGAACCTTAATTTACGAGTCAAAGTTTTATTTTTAAAAAGTCAACATTTTGTTCTTCGAGAAATTCAAGCTTATCCTAATGTTTCTGTTTCAATTAACGAGTTGGAAAGTTTCTATGAGTGATTAGAAACATATTTTATACTATAACCTTTAGCTATAACATTATGATTTGCAAAATCAAATTTTTCTTTCTTTATGTTTATAGCAACGAGCAGCAAACAGCTTTTTATTTATTTTTTTATATTTTTTTTCTTCTTTTCTTCTGTTTTGATAAAACAATTCATTCAGGTCGATCGGTTTAAATACGAGTCCTAATTCAAATCTTATTTACTTGCTGTCATGATCATGTATACTTACCGGTTGAATAATTTATGGAGAAGAAGGAGAAACATGAAAATATAAACTGGATAAATATAATTGGAGTGGGTATTATTTTAGAAATAATAAAACGGAGTAATGGTTTAGTGTGGTGTCGGGTGAGCGGGGGGTCGTGGGTTCGAGTATCGTAAGGAGCAATTCTTTTTAGACAAAGCTTTTAGGGGTATACACTCTTACTTCTTTTTCCATTATTATTATTATTATTATTAATGTTATTATTCTTATTATTATTAATATTGTTATTATTATTATTGTTAATATTTATTAATGTTATTATTACTAATTATTATGTAGTATTATAATTATTAGTATTATTACCATGATTATAGGTAATATAAAAATATTTATTATTATTAACATTAGTAATGCATTTATGATTATAAAATTTGTCATTTTAGTATTAGTTATCATTATTATCACTATTACTATATTTATTAACGACTAATATAAAGTATTATTATTAAGATTATCATTTGTAATAAGATTATTATAATTACTAATATTAAGTATTAATATCAAAAATTATTATTTTCATTACAATTATTATTAAATTATTCATTTTATTAAAAACTATAGATATTATCATTATTATGAGATTTATTATTGGAAACTATCATTAATATTATTATTAATAGAATTATAATTAATAGTATCATTTTATTAATATTAGTATTATCACCATTATTATTACAAATATTATCTGAGTATTATTAAAATACGGATTTAACAAACAAATGATATATATAAATATATTTATTATATATGACCAAACAAAAATTAATATTTTTATATATAAAAAGAATACATAATAGGATATAAGTTATTGATATAAAAATTAAATCATTAATAATAAAATATATATTTATTCGATTACAAGAATATGTATTAATATATATACAAATGACATAGGTTCGTGAATCCGAGGTCAACCCTGCATTCTTCAGTTTCGTCGTATGAATATTTTTACTACAAAATATTGTAGAGTGAGTTTCATTACTCCCTTTTTAAATGCTTTTGCAATATATATTTTTGGGACTGAGAATGCATGCGCTGCTTTTATAAATGTTTTACGAAATAGACACAAGTACTTAAAACTACATTCTATGGCTGAATTATTAAACCGAATATGCCCCTTTTTAGTCTGGTAATCTAAGAATTAGGGAACAGACACCCTAATTGATGCGAATCCTAAAGATAGATCTATTGGGCCCAACAAGCCCCATCCAAAGTACCGGATGCTTTAGTACTTCGAATTTATCATGTCCGAAGGGAGTCCCGGAATGATGGGATATTCTATATGCATCTTGTTAAGGTCGGTTACCAGGTGTTCACCATATGAATGATATTTTTGTCTCTATGTATGGGACGTATATTTATGAGAAATGGAAATGAAATTCTTGTGGTCTATTAAATTGATGAAAATGATCGATTATGATAAACTAATGAACTCACCAACCTTTTGGTTGACACTTGAAAGCATGTTTATTCTCAGGTATGAAAGAAATCTTTCGCTGTGCATTTGCTCATATTAGAGATATTACTTGGAGTCATTCATGACATATTTCAAAAGACGTTGCATTCGAGTAGTCGAGTTCATCAAGATTATTACTAAGTCAATTATAGTTGGATATATTATGAAATGGTATGCATGCCGTCAACTGTCGATGTAATGAAAGTTTGTCTTTTAAAAACGAACGCAATGTTTGTAAAATGTATCATATAGAGGTCAAGTACCTCACGATGTAACCAAATGTAATGTATTCGTCCAGATGGATTAGGACGGGTCATGAAAGTTGGTATCAGAGCGGTGGTCTTAGCGAACCAGGTCTTGCATTAGTGTGTATAACTGATAGTTGTTTAAATGCATTAGTGAGTCTGGACTTCGACCGTGTCTGCATGTCAAAAGTTTTGATTATCATTTCATGTCGGAAATCATCTGCTATTCATCCTTAGAAAATTACCTGCTTATCATTCTTAGTCTAGACACGTCTTACTGCCTCTATTGCATAGATAGTGTATAGATAAATTCATATCTTAGCGTATCTATTATTGTTACCTTTGCCTGACAGCTTCCGTAGATTCCTCTGTAACTTATGGGATTTTAGTATTATATATGCATAGGTAAATTATGTATTGAAGGGTACTAATCTACATCCTATAATCTATTTCTTATCAAAAATCCTTCATCTAATCATACGAGATGAATCCCTCAACCAGTTCGAGTCCTTAGATTCCGATAGCTATTCCGATAGTTATTCTGACAGCTATTCTGACATGGATGTTCACTTAAGCTCCGGAAATAGCATCACCGGAATGAATCAACCAATCAGCCATCATCAATTCTAGATGAATTGGGGCTGAGTTCATAGTCCACTCAATCAATGGAGACATGAAGAAGGCGATACTTTCCACCAACCAAATTTCCCTCTTGACGAAGAACCTGAAGCACTTACCGGTGAACCTGCTCGTAATACCATTTTTTCTCTCATTTCCAGAGTACCTCGTCATGATTATATACTATCTCGAATTCTAGATCTTATTCATTCCCTCGTTCCGACGGACAATCATCCCGGAATAATAGAAGAAGTCAACGAACTTCGCGCTCGAGTAATCAATTTGGAGAATATGGTGCAAAATTTACCAGCTTCAGCAACATCACCGACACCAATAGTACCATCAGTAACATCACATGTACCATCAACAATCCATGCCTCAACATCTCATTCTGTACCTCCAGCATAATCATCGTACTACATGACATCCTACATCGATTATCTTCGTTCTACGTATCGTTATACCTCATTTATCTTCGTTCGTCATGACGATTATGTAATCTCTAATGTTTTGAGATTATGTATTCAAGTTCTAACCGAAAATCAAATGAGCTTAATATCATATTAACTCATTAAATCCATGATTATATCTGAAGAAAATATATATGTATATATGTTTTCATAAAGATGGTAATTAAAAATTCTTTCATACAAACTGTTAATGGTTAAAATATTTTAACGGGTAGGTAATACCCGAGGAATATTTAGATTTCACCTTAATAAGTTACACTTTACATTCTTCGAAGCTGATTCAACAGTCATTTACTATTCTACTTACATCCACAGAAATACGAATCCGTTCACCACAGAATAACCATTTTCATTCAATTTCATATTTTGATTTTGACCTATCAGAATCCAACAAGTGGCATAATGAAGAAAACATTGGACAAAATAAAATTTGTTAGAAACAAACAAATTAACTATGAGAAAATTCTGTTAAGAATTCACGCTAACAAAATCCTAGCTAACTGTTCCTAGCTAACTGTTAATTCCGTATTACATTTTATTTATCGCAATTTATTTATCGCAATTTATATTCTCGCAATTTTACTTATCGTCATTTAAATTCTGTTATTTATTTTACGCACTTTAAATATCAGGACACGTATACAAGGTTTTGACATATCTTATCGACGCATCTATATATATTATTTGGAATAACCATAGACACTCTATATGCAGTAATGATCGAGTTAGCTATACAGGGTTGAGGTTGATTCTACAATAATATATACACTTTGAGTTGTGATCGAGTCACGATACATATTAATTAATTCGAATATTATATATGAAACTATATATGAATTATTGGACTGTTACTGTGGACTATCGACTGTGGACTAATAACATTGGACAATTAAAATGAATTAAAATATTGATTATAACATATGAAACTAAACATTTCTTCAAGTTTGCCACTTGATTTCATCTTAAACCTCATTTGTACCTTGACGATTACAATCTGCGTTCAAACCTTTCATGATTCTTGAAAACACCTCAATCGAGATGATTAACCAACCGCACTTCATCTACGAAAGAAAAGATTGATGAATATAGTTATGCACCTGAAAAACTCTCGGAAACAGAGTAAACGTTTAACACATAGCTGTACTAATTCCTTTAGTGTTATTATTACCGAAAATAACTTTGCAACTCCTGATCGAGATAGCCAGTTTTGTCACAGCTTCAACAAATCAACTTCGACTTTCATTTTGGATTAGCCTTATAATAACCTTGATATATACGTTGCCTTTTCGTCATCGTTATCGGAGAAACCTTTTATATTCCACCATATTACCAACAGATGTACCAGCAACCTCATTGCTCTTTGGCTTAAATCTCTCTGATAAATCACCATATTTATTCATTGAAACCCTATCATATACTCATCCTCATCTTGTAACGAGAACTGCCATACCAATTGCCGGGAATCAGCAATCAGTACTTTGAAAACTCACAGCATATCTATATCAACAGCTATATGTATAACATTTATCTCTTATAATTATGATCTTGCATTCTGAAATTTTGAAAAGCACCCAGCCTACGTATCAATACATTGAACTTTGATAATAATAAAAAAAAAGCTGAATGAAGCAGCAGAAAACTGTATACAACCGTAAACGACCTTAATCGTCGGAAGTTTGATGATAAAGAATAGTATGTTGGAAAAGCTCAGAAAAGTTGGAACTGGAAAACGGATTGATCTAACTACGAAGGAGAACAAGGATAAATACAAGGACCATACCTTATATTTAAAGAATCCAGGTAATTCTGAATCCATTGAAATGTTTAGAGAATATATCTTGCTCCGAAGTCATGTTAAAATCTTGCGGAAAATTTTTCTTCATCAACCTTTGAAATTTCGTCCAAAATATCATCATAAATATCTTCGATATTTCTGAGGATATTTTCATAAATATTCTCGTCCAAAATTATATACCTCTTCGTGCTTCCTGTGTTTCATTATATTGGAAACTTCTGTAAAATTTAAGTTTAATTTATGAATGAATTCTGGAGAAATGTAAAGAAATTGATGCATGAATTAGTATAATATAATGATACTTGATCAACGTGATTATATTTCAGTAAGTCATGCTGAGTTTCTAATGGAACGTGATGATTCACAGATCATACCGTCATCATGTGCCATGTTACATAACTCTTTCATTCTGCTTAACTTCTGAACATATCAAGAAAATATATTCTTGATAGTTCTATTCTCAGTGATTCAGGTAATTTGACAAATCAAATCGTGCTATTACAATCTGTGATGCCCCGTACAAAACCATCGTGTATGAATCATCAACAACAGGATCATTACAAGGTCAAATACTATATGCTGTTTCAAAATAATTTTGCATTCATGAATATTAGTGACGTCTTAACCAACATCAAATGTTTAACAACCAAAAGTATGCTTCTACGAATAGCAAGCAATAATAGTACATGACCCATAGGTCGTTACAAATACGTCGTTTCAAAAGTAATATAGTTCGAATGCAAATTAAACGTTTCATGCGGTGACATCTCTAATAAGCGCAGCGGGAGTCTACAAAGCATGACTAGTACAGCGGAAGCAAGCAAACCTTAAGCACCTAAGAAAAACATGCTTAAAAATGTCAACACAAAGGTTGATGATCTATAGTTTAAGTATAACAGTAATGTAAAGTAGGCCATGAGATTTCAGTGCTTCAACAGCATTTCAAAATAGTATGAAAAGTATATGTATAACCGTGGGCACTTGGTAACTAACTTAACGTTTATCACCCCCTAAAAGTACACTTGGTGAGTGCGTATATTTATGAAGTATTAAATACCCATTAAATACTAGCGCTACTAGCCCGAGTGGGGATGTCAAACCCTATGGATCCATATCTAAGATTCGCGTTCACCGGTTCAAAGACCAATGACTAAACGTTACCGAGCTAAGGAGAAAGTTTATGCCGTTGTATAACCCACACATATATAAAGTTTAAGTACTCGTGCCTAGTATGTAAAACGTAAAATGCGGATGTATTCTCAGTTCCCAAAATAGTTAAAGTAAAAAAGGGATGCTATAACTCACAGTGAAAAGTAGTAAAAGTCGATACGCGGGAATAGTAAGCAAAGTGGTTGGTCTGAAAAGTCCTCAACCTAAGTCAAAAGTTACTAAGTCAGTAAATCGTTCCCAAAGGTTTAAAAGTATGTAAATTATGTCTTAAGTACCATCATCATTCATCATTAAACAAAAAGTGTAAAGTAAGTTTTAAGTCAAGACTAGGGTTTGTAACAAAGGCTGAGTTCGTTCAGTCACCACGGCCTCTATACAAACTGAAATGAGGTGAGACCAGTGGCCATGGCTCCGTATATGAGTCCCCTAGGTACTAACCAATTTCCAGAACCAAACTCGTCTTCGTTTGACCGTGGTGACGGTTTAAGTGCGAGTAGGTCAGAAATTTCAGCATAACGTTAATAGGGTGTAGTGACTTTCGGGAGGCCATAGATCCTAAACCGTAACTCAGATTAAGACGAGGTCTAAAAGGAAAATTATCTACTCAAAACGAACTAACTGAAAATCAACTTTCCAGTAGCCCAGGTGGTCTGATCAGACCCGAAAAACAGTAGGTTATGTGTTTCGGTGGGTTCTTGGTGCTTGATGCTCATCACAGTTCTCATCCTTGATGCTTATAGCTTCAAGTGTACAACTCGTTGATGTGTTTGCATTATCTTAACCAAGTTTTGACCATCATAACACTAGTGCAAGTCCAAGATAAGTAGCACAACTCATTTAAGTGTTGCAAGTAGTTTGATGGACCAAAGTTACATCAAGATCTTAGATCCGACACATACATGAACTCTAAAATTAATATTAACCAAGTTTTGACTATCATGACACTAGTGTAAGTCTAAGATATGTAGCACAACACACATAAGAGTTGTATGAAGTTTGATGAACCAAAGTTACATCAAGATCTTAGATCCAACACATACATGAGTTATAAAAGTAATATTAAGCTACAAACTTGAAAGTAAACTTATATAGTCAAGATCTTAAGTTGTAGAACATAGTTCTTAGTTAGATCTTGAAGATCCTAGACCCAAAAGTCTAGATCAAGCATAAGTGTACAAAGTTATAATTAAAAAGTTTCACTTACATGTTTTTGAACTTATAAAGTTAACTTTAGTTCAAGATAAATGAGATCAATATTAACTAGTAACACTTGACCATTAAACAATAATCACGAAATTAAAAGTGCAAGAAATGAAGAAATAAATTAAATTTACAAGTAACAAGTTCATGATTGTTCATAATTTAATGATTCAAGCCAAGGCTTTGATCTTTAAGAAAGTAAATCTTAAGTTTACAAACACGAATACAAGTATGATTTTAAAACTCATGAACTTTAAATCTTTTAAAACATTAAATGTAGAACCATAAACTAGAAAGTTTAGGTTTTTGTTTGTTCTTGTAATGACAAGATAATATGAAGAATAAACTAGAAAGTTTGATTCTTACAACTAGTAAGTAAACAACAACAACAACAACAAGTAAGTAATCAACAAACAAGAACAAGTAACAAACAAGCAAAAGATGATGATGATGATGATGGTTTAGGTTTCGGTTTTTAAGACAAGAAAAAGAAAGAACATAAAGCTTATTACTTACAAGGTTAGAGAGAAAAAAGAGTAAAAAGAAATTGCAAGTAAATGTGTGTGTGTAAAAGTGAGATGAATACAAGTAATAAGTAATCAAAATTTGAAAACAAAACCACCCTTTACCCACCTAAAGTGGACAGCCAAGAGGAGTGCCAAAAGAGGAAGGTCAAGCTTCTACTTTCGTACATGGGGAGGTGGTTTGAGCTTGAAGTGGTATTAAAGCTAAGTGGCATGGGAACAATGTGTAAGTGTGCATGTAACTAGATTCCTTTGTCACTAATTAATCTTGTTTAGTCTTAAAGCATCATTAGCATAATGTTGGGCTCCTAATAGTCCATCAAGAAAAGTAGGGTAGGCTTCCAAGTCCATTAACATGAATCCCTTAATAAAAGCCCAAGTTTAAGCAAGTAGGCAACAATTAATTAAATAAAGCCCAAGTAATTAACCACATGCATTAGTTAATTAAAAATGATTAATAATAATTAATCATGAATGTAAATAATATTCGAAAATATTATTCGCGCAAAGTACGTGTGTCACAAAGACAAGTCGGGACATGTAAAGTCAAGTACGATAACAAGTAAACGTATAAAGATACATTTATTAATAATAAATATTAATAAATAAACGTTGGAAAATTCCGGGTTGTTACATTACCCACCTGTTAAAGAAAATTTCGTCCCGAAATTTTAAGCTGAGGTAGACGGAGGAGTTGGGAAAAGGTGAGGATACTTCTGCATCATTTGATCCTCTCGCTCCCAGGTAAACTCAGGTCCTCGTTTGGCATTCCATCGTACTCGGACAATCGAAATCTTATTGCATTTCAAGGTTTTGACCTCACGGTCCATAATCTCGACAGGCTCTTCCACAAAGTGGAGTTTGTCGTCAATTGTAAGTTCCTCCAATGGTATGACATGTTCCGGTTCAGCCAGACACTTCTTCAAATTCGATACATGAAAGGTAGGATGAACCGAGCTTAATTGATTCGGAAGATCCAGACGGTAAGCAACGGGTCCAATACGCTCCAAGATTTCAAAAGGACCAATGTATCGCGGGTTTAACTTCCCACGTTTTCCAAAACGGATCACACCTTTCCAAGGCGCGACCTTCAACATTACACGGCACCCACGTTGAATTCAAAGTCTTTACATTTAAGGTCGGCATAACTCTTTTGGCGATCACGGGCCGTCTTAAGTCTCGCTTGAATTTGGACAATCTTCTTAGTTGTTTCATGGACTATCTCGGGTCCGGTGATTTGCGTTTCGCCTACTTCGGCCTAACAAATAGGAGATCGGCACTTGCGGCCATACAACGCTTCAAAAGGTGCGGCATTAATACTCGAGTGATAACTGTTGTTGTAAGAGAATTCGGCTAGCGGTAAATGCCTTTCCCAAGCCTTTCCGAAATCAATAACACAAGCACGCAACATGTCCTCCAAAGTCTGAATCGTGCGTTCACTTTGTCTGTCAGTCTGTGGATGATACGCAGTACTCATGTCGAAACGAGTTCCCAAGGCTTCTTGCAAAGAACGCCAAAATCTGGAAGCAAAACGGGGATCGCGATCTAAGATGATCGATAGGGGCACACCATGACAAGATACAACCTCTTTTATGTATAGTTGAGCGAGTCTCTCCATCGTATCCATTTCCTTCATGGCTAAGAAGTGTGCAGATTTAGTGAGATGGTCAACAATAACCCAGATGGTATGGTATCTGCCCACCATCTTTAGTAACTTCGTAATGAAATCCATTGTTATCCTTTCCCACTTCTATTGCAGGATTTTCGGTTGTTGAAGTAACCCAGATGGCCTTTGATGTTCGGCCTTAACTTTCGAGCAAGTCAAACACTTACCAACATAAGTTGCAACGTCCTTCTTAAGATTAGGCCACCAATACTGTTCCTTAAGATCGTGGTACATTTTGCCCGCTCCGGGATGAATCGAATATCTCAACTTGTGGGCTTCATCTAGTATAAGGTTCCGTAGATCTCCATAACGAGGTACCCAAATTCTTCCGGCATAGCATCGGAGTCCAGTCTCCTTAACTTCGAATCGAGAAACAAGAATGTTCAAGCATTCATGAGATATATTCTCCTCCTTAAGAGCCTCATCTTGGGCTGCTCGGATTTGGCTATTGAGGTTCGAATGAATGGTGATATTCAGTGCCCGAACACGAAGAGGTGCCATCCTCTCCTTTCGGCTCAAAGCGTCAGCTACAACATTGGCCTTGCCAGGGTGATAACAAAGTTCACAATCATAGTCGTTCAGCGTCTCGATCCATCGACGTTGTCTCATATTTAGTTGCTTCTGATCAAATATGTGTTGGAGGCTTTTATGATCGGTGAAAATAGTGCTCTAAGTTCTATAAAGATAGTGTCTCCACAGTTTTAATGCAAAGACAACGGCTCCAAGCTTGAGATCGTGCGTTGTGTAATTTCGTTCGTGAATCTTCAGTTGTAGGGAGGCGTAAGCGATAACCTTTGTGCGTTGCATCAGTACACAACCAAAACCACTTTTCGAAGCATCGCAATAAACGACGAAATCATTGCTGCCTTCAGGAAGTGATAATATAGGTGCGGTGGTTAACTTCTTCTTCAAGGTTTGAAATGCTGATTCCTGTTCGGGTTCCCAAATGAACTTCTTCCATTTGTGAGTCAGCACGGTCAAAGGACGCACAATCAGAGAGAAACCTTTAATAAATCTTCGGTAGTAACCGGCGAGGCCTAAAAATTAGCGGATATAAGTCGGAGTAGTGGGGGTTTCCCACTTGCTGATAGCTTCAATCTTTGCGGGATCAACTTTGATACCCTGGTCGCTCACAACATGACCCAGAAATTGGACTTCCTTCAACCAAAACTCACACTTGAAGAATTTGGCGTAAAGTTGCTCTTGTCTCAAGAAATCAAGCACTAGACGAAGATGTTGCTCATGTTCTTCTTCACTTTTGGAGTAGATGAGGATATCATCTATGAAGACGATAACGAACTTATCTAAGTATGGCTTGCAGACACGATTCATGAGGTTCATGAATACGGCAGGTGCGTTGGTTAAACCGAATGGCATCACGAGAAACTCATAATGACCATAACGAGTTCTGAATGCAGTCTTCATCACATCGCTCTCTTTCACCCTCAACTGGTGATAACCGGATCGCAAATCGATCTTAGAGTAAACGCTCGACCCTTGTAGTTGATCAAAAAGATCATCAATTCTGGGAAGAGGATGCCGATTCTTGATCGTCAATTTGTTGAGTTCACGGTAGTCGATACACATGCGGAAGGATCCGTCCTTCTTCTTCACAAATAGAATAGGTGCGCCCCAAGGTGAGAAACTTGGATGGATAAATCCACGGTCTAGCAATTCTTGTAATTAACTCTGCAACTCTTGCATTTCAGAAGGTGCGAGTCGATAAGGTGCGCGAGCTACAGGTGCAGCTCCTGGCACTAAATCGATCTGAAACTCCACTGCTCTCGGTGGCGGTAATACAGGCAATTCTTTCGGGAAGACATCGGAAAATTCGTTCACAATTCGTACGTCATTCACGCTCTTCACTTCGGTTTCTAATGTTTTCACATGTGCTAAAACATCATAACGTCCTTTCTTCATGATCTTTTGCGCTTTCATGCAACTAATGAGATTCAGTTTCGAGCTACATCTCTCTCCGTAAATAATCAGTGTTCACCATTTCTGTGCGGTATACGAAGAGCTTTATCTCCATAGATAATGTCGGCCCTTATCTTGGTCAACCAGTCCATACCGACAATAACATCAAAGCTTCCTAACTTAATGGGTATAAAGTCAATCTCAAAATCCACACCAGCTATGTTGATAATAGCTCCTCGGCTAATTTGGTCAACTTTCTCAAGTTTTCCATTGGCTACCTCTACAAGCATACTCACCTTTAAAGGAACTAACGACCAATTTATCTTAGAGCAAAAGTGTCTACATACATGTGACGACCCGTAAATTTCCGACCAAATTTAAACTTGATCTTTATATGATTTCGACACAATAAGCAAAGTCTATAATGTTGAGTCACAAAATTTTTGAACTGATTTTATATATGCAATTACCCTTCGACCAATTCCAACGATTCACGAACCATTGTTGAAAATAAAAATAATTATATGTATAACAATAAATGTAAATATATAAATAATAATTGAAAGTAATATAATATAATAAAATTTAAATATGTAAAATAATACACAAAATAATTAAGTATAATGAAAAATGAATATATATAAATATATATATGATTCTAGGTATAATTATTATTAAATATATAATGTAATATATATAAAATTTATAAATAATAAATATTCAATAAAAAAATATTAAATATCATAAATAATTACAAGTTAAAGTATAAATGTTATATTAATAATATGATCATCATTTTCATTACTAATAGAAACATTAATATTTGTATCATTAATAATAGTGTGTCAAAAATAAATAAATAAATAAATAAATATATATATATATATATATATATATATATATATATATATATATATATATATATATATATATATATATAAAATTTGTTATATATAGGAGTTATATTGATAACTTGATCATTACTATCATTATTATTATTATTAATGTAATATTAATGATAATATCTGTATTATTAATATTTTATTATAAAATATATACATATATAGGAAATTCGATATGTACAAGTTGTTATGTTATTATTAATACTATTATTATCATTATTAATAATATCAATATAAGTATTGTTATTAATAACACTATTGATATCATTTTTTTAGGATGGTTATTTTTTTTCTTTTTAATAAACTTAATAGAAAGTATCATTTTTTTTAGTTATTATTATTAATAATATATATATTTATTATTAATATTAGAATTATTATTAATCAAATTATAATTATTAATTATTATATAAAATCGTACGTTCGATTAAGGGAATCAAAATTTGTTTCTTGTAACTTTCATACTGTGATAGATTTGTCCTCCTGTCTCTAAAATTCGTACGAACCCAATTCAATAACAAGTATAATCCAAAAGTTGTTATAAATCGTTATCCATATTTATTTTTTATTTTTCTGAAACAATTATTATCTGTCGATCAATTTGATATAAATTAACTCATTCCAGTTGATGATTGACACCATACTATTTCACAATATCAATTACAAATCACAAAACTCAATAACCATCCTTAAATCGATTGAATTAGTCAGAAGAAGGGTTGAACGACAGGTACCACCCTGTTCTTGGTTTGATTTTTCAAAAAGTTCGATTTCTTATTAAACTTTAAAATCTAATAATGCAATTTTGTTAGAAAACATTCACTTAAACTGTATGTAAAGTTTCAAAGTCCAATTCATCGTATCGAGTTCCAATTTTGAGTCAAACTTTTGATTTCAAAAAGTCAAACATTTTTCAAAGATCAAATTGGAGTTTTGGAAGTCGTTTCAGTTGAAATTGAGGATTCAAAAAGTTTATATAGATGATTTAAAACATGTTTCATGTTGTAATTATTATGTAAAATAGTCTGGAATTCGAAATTAAGATTTGAGTTCTCAAACGTGTTCTTCAGCTTTTTTTCTGTTATTTATATTTTTTTCTGTTAAATTCAAGCATTCCAACTGTTTAGCAATCAGTCCTAATTCGTTTAATAATTCTAAAACTAAATATTGGATGCATAAATAATTAGGCTTTGAACTTTGATCGATTCAGTATGGATGGAAGATGAAGAATGGGTAACTTAAAAAAAGGTTTAAATAAAAATGATGTGTAGAATTAATCAGATAATATGGAACAGAAGAATGGTTGGAAGGTTGTGTCTGGTAGCAAGTGGTCTCGGGTTCGATCCTAGGCGTGGCCATTTTTTTAGAAAGCACTTACAAACTCTTTTAAAGGTAGTAATATATTTATTATTATTATTATCACTATTATTATTATTAATGTTATTATTATTACTTGTTTTATTATTATTAAAAAAAATTTGTTGTTATCATGTTAATATAAATAATAGAAATTAATATTATCACCATTTTTGATATTATTAAATAATATCATTAAGTAGCATTATTATTATTATTATTATTATTATTATTATTATTATTATTATTATTATTATTATTATTATTAGTTTTGACATTGATATATGTATAATTATTACTGTTATGATCGTTATTATTAGGGTTATTATTAGTTTCATTAATAAAAGTATTATTATTATTAAGTGTTATAAATATATAGGTTATTATTACTATTATAATCACTAATAGTCGTAATATTAATATTATCGTTATGATTAGGATTATTAACATGAAAATAATACAAGTTATTATTATTTTAGTATTAGTATCACTTTTGTAACTATTAGTATAATTATTATTATTAAATAAAAGTATCGTTATTAACAATATCATTATTATTAGTATTAATATTATCATTTTAATAAAGTTATTATTAATGTCATTAGTAAATTATGAATATCAAAGCGATCATTTTTAAACAGATAAATATTTTGTACCTAAAATATACTTATTACATATACTAAAATTATATTAAAATTTCATATAACTACATATATCAGATTTATTAATATTAGTTACATAAATACATACAAATAACAAAACTATCGATTTTTAAGTATAACATTCAAACAATCACGTATATAAATATGGATACATTAATATAACTATATGAATATTAACCATTTTTAATATATATACAAATTAAATATACGAAATAAAGATATAATAAATAAATTTATTCAGTTAAGATCATGTGTATTAATGAATATACAAATGATATAGGTTCGTGAATCCGAGGTCAACCCTGCATTGTTCAATGTCGTCATATGTATTTGTACTACAAAATACAGAATCGTGAGTTTCATTTGCCTTTTTACCCTTTACATTTTTGGGCTGAGAATACATGCGCAATTTTTATAAATGTTTTACGAAATAGACACAAGTAATCGAAACTACATTATATGGTTGAATGATCGAAGCCGAATATGCCCCTTTTTAGCTTGGTAGCCTAAGAATTTGGGAACAGACCCTCAAATTGACGTGAATCCTAAAGATAGATCTATCGGGCCCAACAAGCCCCATTCTGGAATTTAGAATGCTTTAGTACTTCGATTTTATCATGTCCGATGGGTGTCCCGGAATGATGGGGATATTCTATATGCATCTTGTTAATGTCGGTTACCAGGTGTTCAATCCATATGAATGATTTTTGTCTCTATGCATGGGACGTATATTTATGAGAACTGGAAATGAAATTCTTGTGGCCTATTAAAATGATGAAAATGATTATTTATATTAAACTAATGAACTCACCAACCTTTTAGTTGACACTTTAAAGCATGTTTATTCTCAGGTACGAAAGAAATCTTCCGCTGTGCATTTGCTCATTTTAGAGATATTACTTGGAGTCATTCATGAAATATTTCAAAAGACGTTGCATTCGAGTCGTCGAGTTCATCAAGATTATTACTAAGTCAATTATAGTTGGATATATTATGAAATGGTATGCATGCCGTCAACTTTCGATGAAATGAAAGTTTATCTTTTGAAAACGAATGCAATGTTTGTAAAATTGTATCATATAGAGGTCAAGTACCTCGCGATGTAACCAACTATTGTGAATCGTTTGTAATCGATACGGACTTCGTCCGGATGGATTAGGATGGGTCGCTTCAGTTGGTATCAGAGCGGTGGTCTTAGCGAACCAGGTCTTGCATTAGTGTGTCTAACTGATAGTCGTTAAGATGCATTAGTGAGTCTGGACTTCGACCGTGTCTGCATGTCAAAAGTTTTGCTTATCATTTTTGTCGGAAATCATCTGCTTATCATCCTTAGGAAATTACCTGCTCATTACTCTTAGTCTAGACACATTTTACTGCATTGACTGCATGATTAGTGTATAGACAAAATTCATATCTTAGCGTATCTGTTACTGTAGACCTTGCTTGATATCTCTCGTAAATTTCTCCGTAATTTAAGGGATTCTGGTACTATATATATCTATGCATTTTATGCATTGAGAATACATCCAACTATCAATTGCTGTCACTAAACTCTTCATATCAAAAATCTTTTCTGTGATCGCGTAAGATGGCCTCTACGAATCGACAACGTTCCTCTGACTCTGAAGACAGCGTGACAGGAGCACACCAACCAATCAACTACCGTAATTACTAGATAAAATGGGGGTGGGTTCGCGACATACTCACCCTATGGAGAAGGGAAGAAGGTACTCCATATCATGAACCGAATCTACCACCTAACCTTGGAGTACTCGACACGCTCACCAGCGAACCTGTTCGCAACACCGTTTATACCCTTTTTGCAAGAATTTTTCATCTTGAGGCTACCATTAATGGAACTAGAGAAGATATCCGACCTCTACCTCACACTGATAACCAACCAGGGTTAGTAGAAGAAGTTAAAGAACTCCGAGCTCGAGTGTTAACTTTAGAGAGCACGGTACACAATTTGCAGGCACCAGCAGTATCACCAACACCAGTAACATCACCAGCCTCAGCACCAACAGTACTAGTACCACCAACAACAACATCCGCATCACCAGCTTCAACATCTCATTCTGTACCTCGAGTATAACCATCATTCTACATGACGTTCTACAACATTTATCTTCGTTTGACATAGCGATTATGTAATCTCTAATATTTTAGAGATTATATATTCTTGTTCTAACAGTAAATCAAATGAGTTTAATATCATATTGACTCATTAAATCCATGATTACATCTGAAGAGAATATATATGTAAGTATATTTTCATAAAGATTGTAATTAAAAATTCTTTTGTACAAACAATTAATGGTGAAAATATTTTAACGGGTAGGTAATACCCGAGAAATATTTAGATTTCACATTAATAAGTTACACTATACATTCTTCGAATCTGATTCAACAGTCATTTACTATCCTATTTACACCCACAGATATACGTATCCGTTCACCGCAGAATAACCATTTTCATTCAATTTCATATTTGGATTTTGACCTATCAGAATCCAACAAGTGGCATAAAGAAGAAAACACTTGACAAAAATAAAACTTGTTAGAAACAAACAATTTAATTATGAGAAGAATTTTGATAAGAATCCACGCTAACTGTTCGTAGCTAACTGTTCCTAGCTAACTAATTAATTCCATATTACATTTTATTTATCGCAATTTAATTATCGTAATTTATTTATCGCAATTTAAATTCTCGCAATTTTATTTATCGTCATTTAATTTCTGTTATTTATTTTACGCAGTTTAAATATCGGGACACGTATACAAGGTTTTGACATATCATATCGACGCATCTATATATATTATTTGGAATAACCATAGACACTCTATATGCAGTAATGCTGGAGTTAGCTATACAGGGTTCAGGTTTATTCTATAATAATATATATACTTTGAGTTGTGATCGAGTCTGAGACACGTACACGGGTCACGATACGTATTAATTAATTCGAATATTATAAACTATATATGAATTATTGAATTGCTAACTGTGGACTATCAACTGAGGACTACCAACATTGGACAATTAAAATGAATTAAAATATTGATTATAACATATGAAACTAAACAATTCTTCAAGTTTGCCACTTGATTTCATCCTAAACCTCATTGTATCTTGACGATTACAATCTGCGTTCAAACCTTTCACGATTCTTGAAAATGCCTCAATCGAAAGGATGAACCAACCGCACTTTACCTACGGAAGAAAAGATTTATACATATAGTTATGCACCTGAAAAACTCTCGGAAACTGAGTAAACATTTAACGCGTAGTTGTGCTAATTCCTTAGTGTTATTATTACCCAAAATAACTTGATAATTCCTTTCAAAGTAGCAAATTTTGTCACAGCTCCAGCAAGACAACTTTGACTTTTCGTTCGAAACAACCATATTATAACTTTGATATATATGCATGCTCTTTTATTGTTACAAGGGAACCTTTCATATTCTATCATATTACCATCAGCGTTTAATCTTCTAAAAACACAATTCTCCTGAAACCACCTCGAATTGATAACCGATGATTCAGATATCGTCGCATTAAATGCAGAAGAAACAGAAAAATGGTAGATGGTCTAAACGGCCAAAAGTTTGATGATAAAGAAAGGAGTGTTAGGAACGCTCGATAGAAAATTAGATGGTCTAAACGGCCAAAAGTTTGATGATGACCCAGATTTTTCCGACTACTTGATTATACTATTTATATGATTTAATAATTTCGACATGATAAGCAATGAATTTTAATAAGTCTTGAACCTCCGAAAAGAATTTTATATAAGTAGTTGACCACCCTTTTATTCCTACGATTCACGAACGTCATAACTTGTAATAATTATATATATGTGTATATATACATATATTTAACTTGAAAATATGATAATTAAATATCTCATTAAGTATATTAACAAAGTATTATATATATATTTTCATACTACTAATTTAAAGAGTTTTTGAACAATATATATGTTACTATTTAAACGACGTAATTAACTTAAATTAAAATGTATGTACATACAATGTATTACGAGTGTAAATACATCCTTACAAGTATTGAATACACTTTATAATATACCAATACATATAAAGGATACCTATACTCGTATTTCCGTTCAATTTCCTCAAGAATTCTACTCGCATTCATACGGTATTTTTACCCGTATTATACACAGCTTCTAGAAGTATTTACTATTGGTATATACCAATAGAAATCTGCAATTATTTGTGTAATATGTCATGCATGACCTAATCAATTTAATATGTCATCCATGACTTAATACATTTTAACTTATCTTAGATATTTTCACTAAAAACCAAATTTTCAAGCCAATAAATAAGCACCATTTCTAACTCATTTTTACACACACTTGCAAGAACTCTCTCAAGTTTTGTTCTACTACTTCTTTCCAGCAACTTTACATTCTAAACTTGAGGTAAAAACTCTACTTCAACTCTTGTTCAATTCATATGTTTATAGCTATCTATATAAGAATTTATAAACTAGAACATAGTTTAGTTGATTCTAAACTTGTCTGAAAAACTAATCTAATCTTTCTAACTTAACTCTAATAACACTTATTATATGTATTATGATGTTATATTAATTTAATATAAGAACTTATAACTTGTACATATGAAGAACACCTTGAAACTTAACATATATCCTTTAATCTCCATTCGGTAAATAGCGGGCTGTTTTGGGTTGAGAATTAAAAACCTATCTTAGACTTTGAGTTCGAGGCTAAGAATTTGAAAATATGTTAATATATGTAAATAAGACTTCCAGTATTTTTTTCATGATTTTAGACAAAGTGGAAGTATTTTATCAAAAATGATATATTGGGTGGATTGATAATGCTAAATACGAACATATATTTCATAGCATTATCCCTCAAGAAAGACATGCTTTTAGTTGCAATTGTTCTATTTACAAGTGATATTCGTTTAAATAATAAAAGGTGAAGACAAAAGACAGATTCGACGAATTGAAGATGCAAACGACCAAAAAGCTCAAAAGTACAAAGTACAATCAAAGTGGTTCAAATTATTGGTGAGAAATGTCTCAAAATTATAAGAGTACAAGACGCGAAACTCAAAATACAAGATATTAAATTGTACGCAAGGACGTTTGAAAATCCAGAACCGGGACTAAAGTCAACTTTCAACGCGCGACGCAACGGAGCAAAAATTACAAGTTAACTATGCACATAAACATAATATAATATTTAAATAATTCTTAAAATTATTTATATATTATATATATTTAATAAAACTGTCGGCAAACAAGAAAAAAAACGAACCTGAGCTGGAATCCCAGGCCATGCGATCGCATGGCCAGGAAGTAGAAAAACCATGCGGTCGCATGACCCCAATTGTCAGGCCACATTCCTATAAAAGGCGCAGTTTTGAGCGAATGTAAACACATCTTCATCTATCTCTCTCTCAAACGTGTATATATATATATATATATATATATATATATATATATATATATATATATATATATATATATATATATATATATATATTAATTTTAATTTTAATTTTAATTTTAATTTTAATTTTAATTTTAATAATAAGGGTATGTTAGCGAATGTTGTAAGGGTGTAAGTTGAAATTATGTCCGTGTAACGCTACGCTATTATTAATCATTGTAAGTTATGTTCAACCTTTTTAAATTAATGTCTCGTAGCTAAGTTATTATTATGCTTATTTAAACCGAAGTAATCGTGATGTTGGGCTAAATATTTAAGACGGGGTAATTGGGCTTTGTACCATAATTGGGGTTTGGACAAAAGAACGACACTTGTGGAAATTAGACTATGGGCTATTAATGGGCTTTATATTTGTTTAATTAAATGATAGTTTGTTAATTTAATATAAAGATTTACAATTTGACGTACCTATAAATAACCACATACCCTCGATCGGACACGATGGGCGGGATATTTATAAGTACTAATAATCGTTCATTTAACCGGACACGGGAATGGATTAATAGTCAATGGACTTATTAAAACAGGGGTGAATTATATAAAAGGACGCTTGGTGTAATTATAGTTTAAGTCCCCAATTAGTTGGAATATTTGACTTCGGATATAAGGATAATTTGACGAGGACACTCACACTTTATATTTATGACTGATGGACTGTTATGGACAAAAACCAGACGAACATATTGAATAATCCAGGACAAAGGACAGTTAACCTATGGTAATAAAACTAAAATCAATACGTCAAACATCATGATTACGGAAGTTTAAATAAGCATAATTCCTTTATATCATATTTAATTGCACTTTTAATTATCGCACTTTAATTTATTGTCATTTTATTTATCATCATTTTATTTATCGCACTTTTATTTATCGCAATTTCATTATCGTTATTTACTTTACGCTTTAATTTAAGTTATATTTATTTTTTATTTTACATTAGGTTTTAACTGCGACTAAAGTTTTAAAATCGACAAACCGGTCATTAAACGGTAAAAACCCCCTTTTATAATAATAATACTACTTATATATATTTATATATTTACAAATATAGTTTTAAAAATATAGCGTTAAACTTGGCTAAGATCCCTGTGAAACGAACCGGACTTACTAAAAACTACACTACTGTACGATTAGGTACACTACCTATAAGTGTTCTAGCAAGGTTTAGGTATTTCCACTCTATAAATAAATAAATAACTTGTGTAAAATTGTATCGTATTTAATAGTATTTTGTAGTAAAAATCTAACTATTTTGTATACACCTCGCATAACATCAAGTATTTTTTGGCGCCGCTGCCGGGGACTGCTTAAACGCCGAAAGCGCAACGCTATAAAAAACATTCTTAGTTTACTTTTGTAAAAATACGCTTTTGTAAAAATACGCTTTTGTAAAAATACGTTCTAATAAAAATATAAAAAGAAAAACAAAATATATATATTTTTTTTAGAGTTTATATATATAAAATTATAAAGTTTCTTTATTTTTATTTTAGTTTTTAAAATACAAGTTTTTATTTTATTTAAATATTTTATAAAAACAGAAGAAAAAAAAAAGTATTCGAGCTACACTGTAGCAGCCCAATATTTGATCCGAAATTCAGGCCCATGCGACCGCATGAACCTGGAGACTATATCTCATACGATCGCATGAGCAGCCCTGACACGCCAGAGTTGACCCAGTTCAGCATTAATTACAGAGTAATTATTATTATTATTAATTAAACCCTAATTAGGGTTACTTATTTAATTATTTAGTTTTAGTTATTTATTTAATTTGTATTTTTAGTTTTAATTAGTTTTAATAAATTATAAAATTAATACTTTTATAAATAAATAATATAAAAATAATATTTTTATAAAAATTGTATTTTTTACAACTTTAAGTTTATTTTTATATTTTGTATCTTTTTATTTGTTTTAGCGTAATATTTGTATTTTTCGTTCGTATTTAATTTTAAGTCATAGTTTTTGCCATAGTTATTTTTATTTCTAGATTTTTAGGCTTTGCCGTAAAATCCCTTAAGTGCTTTTTCTTTAGACTAAGATTTAGGTGCTTTAGAATTTTGCGACGCCGTTTTATAAATTTTAGTACTTTTTAAGTTATTGCCGTTTTGGATATAGAATTCCTTTTAAGCTTTAATACCTTTAGACGCAAGTTTTTATATTTAGTTTTTAGACTTTTAAGTTTCAACGCGTTACGTTCTTTTTATTATTTTTTGACGCTTATTTTTCGACCATTTATTTTTTGACGTTTTTCCGACGCGCTCTTTTTCTTTTTTATTTCTCGACGCTCTAGTTTTTAGGACATAGAATTTTCTATTTCTTCTCTAAAATTTCTTTAAATTTCAACGAAAAATTATTTTAAGCGGTTAAATTGATAGACATCCAAAATTTTTTGCTTCGTAGTAATAGTTGGATTTGTTAGTGGCTGAGTTGTGAGCTTCCGATTTAAAGGGTTCTGGCTCCCTGCTACATCTTTTGGCTATTCGAAATGTGAGCAAAAGCAGAAAAGTCTATTAAATTTGATAACTTATATAATTTTTATTTTTTTTATAACTAATAGGATATTCAGTGAATGCACCGAGCAAAACGTTCACCACCTTTTATACGTTCACCACCTGTAACTCGATCAAGACATCTAGCCAATATTGTCGCCGTTGATTTTTCTTTAGAATCTTCATCCAGTCGACCAAGTACTCCAATTCAAATTTCTGATAATCCATTTTTTGAACCCGACCTCACAATTGAGAATCCTGAGGATATTCAGGGACAATTCAGAGATCCTGAACCACTAATCTTTCCTCCAGAACCACCAATCATTCAAATGGAGATTGTCGAGGAACAACCCATTAAATCAGAATCCTCTAGTGATTCAGATTCAACAAATTCAATCATGGAAAATCTGAAACCTCTAAGTATGGAAGACCGAATGAGAGCTAAACGCACTGGCCAAGGTCACGCAATTACTCAACCAGACATTAATGCGCCAGATTATGAAATCAAAGGACAAATCCTACACATGGTAACTAATCAATGCCAATTTAGTGGTGCGCCGAAGGAAGATCCAAATGAACATCTTCGTACCTTTAATAGGATCTGTACTTTATTTAAAATCAGAGAAGTGGAGGATGAACAGATCTATCTCATGTTATTTCCCTGGACTTTAAAGAGAGAAGCCAAAGATTGGTTAGAATCGTTACTTGAAGGGGCGATTGATACATGGGATGTTTTATTGAAAATTTTCTTAAACAATTCTTTCCGGTATCTAAAGCCGTGAGACTTCAAGGAAAAATTGTTACGTTCACACAAAAGCCAAACGAAACTCTATATGAAGCGTGGACAAGATTTGGAAAGTTATTGAGAGGATGTCCGCAACATGGTTTAGACACTTGTCAAATAGTACAAATATTCTACCAAGGATGTGACATCACTACAAGAAAAGACATCGATATAGCAGCTGGTGGTTCCATTATGAAGAAAACCACAACTGACGCTTACAAAATTATTGATAACACTGCTTCCCACTCACATGAGTGGCATCAAGAAAAAGATATCGTTAGATCATCTAAAGTAGCTAGAGCCGATTCTAGCCATGACTTTGATTCCATTTCTGCAAAGATAGATGCTGTCGAGAGATGAATGGAAAAGATGACTAAAGATATCCACTCAATATGAATTATTTGTGAGCAGTGTGGAGGACCACATTTGACAAAAGATTATCTCAGTATTGAACAAACAATGGAACAAAGAGAAAATGTTTCATACATAAACTAAAGGCCTGGAAATAATTATCAGAATAATTATCAACCGCCAAGACCAATCTACAATCAAAATCAGAATTATAATCGAAATGTTCCATACAACAATCAACAAGGTCCTAGCAATCAACAAGTATCCAATAATACTTACAATCAGCAAAGACCTATTTTTCAAAATAAACCACCACAAACCGATGATAAAAAGCCAAATTTAGAAGATATGATGTCAAAGCTAGTTGAATCTCAAACGCAGTTTTTCACATCCCAGAAACAAACGAATGAACAAAATGCTCAAGTATTTAGAAATCAACAAGCTTCTATTCAAAATGTGGAACAAGAAGTAAGCAACCTAGCAAGGTTGATAGGTGAAAGAAAATCGAGAAGTCTACCTAGCGATATAAATGCTAACCCCCGGAATGAAACAGCTAAAGCCATTACCACAAGAAGTGGTATTACACTTAAACCACCTGAAATACCTATAATTTCTGATGACTCTATTCCTACTACACAAGAACTACAACCTGAACAAGATAAGGAAACAGAACCGGTAGTTGAAAAGGTTAATGAAGATAACACAGTTAAAGCTAAACCTTATGTTAAACCATACCAACCACCACTTCCTTACCCAAGTAAAATGAGAAAAGAGAGACTTGAAGCCGAGCAATCCAAATTCTTGGATATGTTTAAACAGATAAATGTAAATCTTTCTTTCATTGATGTGATTTCAGGAATGCCTAGATATGCTAAATTCTTGAAAGATCTAATCACAAATAGAAATAAAATGGAAGAACTCTCGGCTATTACCATGAATGCTAATTGTTCTGCAGTGTTGTTGAATAAGATACCAGAAAAATTATCAGATCCAGGAAGTTTCACGATTCCATGTTTTCTGGGTAGTCTTAGTTCAATAGAAGCATTGGCAGACTTAGGTGCTAGTATAAATTTAATGACGTATTCATTATACACTAAACTAGACCTTGGAGAATTGAAACCAACACGAAAAAGCATACAACTAGCCGATCGATCAGTAAAATATCCTAGAGGGATAATGGAGAACATGCTAGTTAAAGTTGGTACTTTAGTATTTCCAGTAGATTTTGTTATTCTGGATATGGAAGAAGATTCTCGAGTTCCTCTCATATTAGGAAGACCATTCTTAAACATGACTAAAGAAATAATAGACGTGTTTGGTAAGAAACTGACCCTAAGTATAGAGAACGAGAGTGTTACCTTTTCTATTGATAGAGCCATGCAACAACCGCAATCTGCAGATGATACATGTTATTATATTCAAACTATAGATTCACATGCAGAATTGTTAGAAGAATTTCCAGAATTACAAGGAACGGGAGAATGTTCTTTAGGAGAAGGAACTGAACCAATTGATGAAGCTGAAATGTTAGCTACACTTATGGCTAATGGATATGAACCAACAACAGAAGAAATTCAAATGCTAAAAGAGGAAGACAGATATCGATACAAATCATCGATAGAAGAACCACCGACATTAGAGTTAAAGCCACTTCCAAACCATTTGGAATACGCTTATTTACATGGTGAATCTGAATTACCTGTAATAATATCGTCTTCTCTTATAGAAAATGAAAAATCTCAACTCATTTCTATGTTAAAAGCTCATAAACCAGCTATTGCATGGAAGATTCATGATATTAAAGGCATAAGTCCTTCGTATTGCACACATAAAATCCATATGGAAGAAGGTCATAAAACGTATGTGCAACGCCAACGAAGACTTAATCCTAATATGCAAGATGTTGTTAAGAAAGAAATTATTAAACTGCTTGATGCAGGTTTAATTTATCCAATCTCTGATAGTCCATGGGTAAGCCCAGTTCAATGCGTACCTAAGAAGGGTGACATGACTGTCATCACAAATGAGAAAAATGAGCTTATTCCTACTAGGACTGTAACAGGATGGCGTGTTTTATTGATTATAGAAAATTAAATGACGCCACCAGAAAATATCACTTTCCCTTACCTTTCATTGATCGAATGTTGGAAAGATTAGCAGGAAATAGTTACTATTGTTTTCTTGATGGTTTTTCCGGATACTTTCAAATTCCAATAGCACCCGAGGACCAAGAGAAAACCACATTCACGTGCCCTTATGGTACTTTTGCTTACAAACGCATGCCATTTGGACTTTGCAACGCCCCTGCAACCTTTCAAAGGTGTATGATGGCGACTTTTCACGACATGATAGAAGAATGCATGGAAGTTTTCATGGATGACTTTTCAGTCTTCGGTGATAGTTTTGAATCATGTCTAGTTAATCTTGAACGAATGCTTATTAGATGCGAACAATCAAATCTAGTACTTTAATTGGGAGAAATGCCATTTCATGGTTAAAGAAGGCATCGTTCTTGGACATAAAATCTCAAAGGAAGGAATTGAAGTGGATAGAGCTAAAGTAGATGTAATTGCTAAACTTCCACATCCCACCAATGTTAGAGGAGTTAGGAGTTTTCTAGGGCATGCCGGTTTTTACCGACGTTTCATAAAAGATTTTTCTAAAATTGCCACTCCTATGAATAAACTCCTAGAAAAGGATGCTCCATTCATCTTTTCAGATGAATACATCAAATCTTTTAATATTCTTAAAGAAAAACTCACTAATGCGCCGATCATGATAACTCCAAATTGGAATCTACCGTTTGAACTTATGTGCGATGCAAGTGATTTTGCAATGGGAGCCGTGTTAGGATAAAGGATTGAAAAATGATTTCAACCTATTTATTATGCTAGTAAGACATTACAAGGAGCACAAACGAATTACACAACAACTGAAAAAGAACTCCTTGCCATTGTCTTTGCTTTTGACAAATTTCGTTCATATCTCGTTCTTGCTAAAACGATGGTCTATACCGACCATTCTGCTCTTAGATACCTATTTTCGAAACAAGATGCCAAACCAAGATTAATCCGTTGGATCTTACTCTTACAAGAGTTCGATATTGAGATCCGAAATAAAAAGGGAGCAGAAAATCTCGCCAATGATCATCTTTCTCGTCTTGAAAATCCTGAATTAGAAGTTCTAAATGAATCAGCCATACAAGATAACTTCCCTGATGAATATCTATTGAAGATAGATAATAGTGAAATTCCATGGTTTGCAGACTATGCAAACTATTTAGTATGTGGATTCCTTGAAAAAGGATTGTCGTACCAAAAACGAAAGAAATTCTTTAGTGATATAAAGCACTATTTCTGGGAAGATCCACATTTGTTAAAAGTTGTCCCGATGGAATAATACGCCGATGTGTATTCGGAGATGAAGCTAGTCAAATCTTAAACCATTGTCACACAGGACCAACAGGAGGGCATTATGGGACTCAACTCACAGCAAGAAAAGTTTACGACACTGGATTCTATTGGCCTATAATTTTCAAAGACGCACACCTTCTTTGGAAATCCTGTGATGCTTGTCAAAGGGCAGAAAAAATAAGTCAATGTGATGAAATGCCACAAAATATCATTCAAGTATGTGAAGTATTTGACATTTGGGGTATTGACTTTATGGGTCCATTTTCAAAATCTCATAATAATCTCTACATTCTCGTTGCCATTGATTATGTATCTAAATGGGCGGAAGCACAAGCTCTCCCAACTAATGATGCACGAGTTGTAGTCAACTTTTTAAAACGTCTTTTTGCAAGGTTCGGAACACTGAAAGCTTTCATAAGTGATCGGGGTACTCATTTTTGTAATAATCAACTTGAGAAAGTTCTCAAAAGATATGGAGTAACTCATAAAATCTCAACTGCTTATCACCCACAGACAAGTGGACAAGTTCAAAATACCAACCGAGCATTAAAACTTATTCTAGAGAAAACTGTAGGATCAAATCCGAAGGAATGGTCCATGAAATTGGAGGATGCACTCTGGGCTTTTAGAACAGCCTACAAAACTCCAATTTGAACCACACCTTTTAGACTCGTTTGCGGAAAAGCATGTCACCTTCCAGTAGAAATTGAACACAAAGCATTTTGGGCTTTGAAGACATGTAATCTTGATTTACATGAAGCCGGACGTCTACGGTTAAGTCAACTAAACGAATTAGAAGAATTAAGACATAAAGCATATGAAAATTCGTTAATCTATAAGAAAAGAACGAAGAAATAGCATGATACAAGAATCAGAAGTTCAAAAGAATTTAAGGAAGTAGACAGAGTTCTTCTTTTCAATTCACGATTCAAGCTATTTCCTAGAAAATTGAAATCAAGATGGTCTGGACCATTCATAGTCAAAAGAGTTTTCCCATATGGAACAGTAGAATTAATAAATTCAAATGGGATTGAATTTAAAGTTAATGGTCACAGAGTTAAACATTACATAGATAATCTAATGGAAGTTGAAGATGAAGTTAATCACAATTTCGACACCACAGCTAACTAAGTGTGGAAGGTTCGAATCTTTTTAGGGTAATATATATTTCTGTTAGAGTTAGTTATTCTGTTTTCGTGTAATTTTCGAAAATGGAATCCGAAAGGTCTTTCCCTAGCAGACCCTAAAGAACTAGTCTTCTCCCCCCATTCTGAATTTTTATTTTTTTAGGTTTTACGAGATGAAGAATTCCTTTGATCTGAACCATGGTCTAATGCTACACGCTATGATTACTAAACGTAATAATGACACACTTCTGAGTGAACTGGTATCATTCATAAGAGCCAAAATGGACGGAGTAAGAAAAGAACTCAGAAAAGATCATCATAAGATACATTTTGGTAAAGGAAAATCAAAATCCGCAACAAAAATAAGAGCACGACACCTTGAAAGATGTTATAAATGCGGAAAATGGTCACACGAAGGTAAATGTTCAAATAATCAAACATATTCAAATACCGAATTTGTTACTCTATGCAGAGAATGACCGTTTATATGTTTAGAAGAAAAGATATTGAAAATTCGAGGTTATGCTTATGTAGCTATGGAGAACCAAATCACACGACTCTCATATGAGTCGGCTAAAGCAGGTCTCTGAGAATTCTTTCTCACAGGTAAGTATGTACAGTTTTTATTTTTTTATTTTTTATTGCTTTTAACCTTTTGATAATAAACGCTGAATCGTTCGCTATAAAGTATTAAATTGGTATTCAATAAAATTAGGTATGCGTAACCGAAATTATTGATATCATACAAAAATTTATTACATCACTGCGAAATTTACCGTTTATTCTTAAGGTATAAATATCTTTAATCAATCAATCCAAAATATTTCAGAAATTCGTCAGGAGTAAAACTAGGTAATATAGCCGAAATTACCTTACCGAAAAGAGGGGCGTATATTTTTGATAATATTTGATTGATTAAAGTGGGATAAAAGACCAAAAAGATTTTTAATTTTATTTTTACCATGTTTTTAAAATTTAATATATAAATATTAAAGTATTATTGTAAACTTTTTAAAATCAATATATTTAAGTTTATAAATATTTGAAAAATTAATATTTTTAATATAAGTTTGTATGTATAAAAATAAAAATATAATATAAATTTGGTGTAAATTTTTAATTTTAATAATATGAATTTTTAATTTTATGCATTTTAAATTATAGTTTGGTGTGAATTTAAAAACAAAAATTTACTTTATTTCACAAAGTTAAAAATATGATTTTTAAAATTCGTCGTGAGTTGAAAACTAGGTCATTGAACCGAAATTGCTCTACCCAAGGGAGGGACGAGAACTTTTATTATCGTTAATTTTAATCTTATTGAATTAAAGTATGCCAAAAACATTTAAAAACCCAAAAATCTTTGCTTTAAAAACGACGCTTAAAAAGTAACAAGTTTTAAAACTTTGTTGAGAGACGGACTAGGACAACGATCCGAAACGCCCTTACTCATAAAAAAACAAATTTTTAAAATTTATTGATTTGTGTTTTAAAAAGTATAAGGTTTTTATAATAATAATAAATAAATAAAAAAGAAACAGACCCTATGTGATCGCATGGGGTTCCTTCACAAAAACCATGCGATCGCATGGGACCGATATCAGGTCAGGAACAAAAAGGCCACGAGCTATTCTGTCTTCACCACAACACACACACATACATACGAACACACTCCAAAAACACCCCTAATTTCATCAATTTTTCACCAAAATCAACCAAATTTCTTGCTATAATCCGCTCTAATCATGAATTTGATAAGAAGTTTATCAAGAAGGGTAACAATTACATTCCTAAACCTCTTTAAATTTGATTTTTAGTGTTCTTGAGCTATAATTTACCTAATTTAATTTTGTTAATTTCTAGTGTAATTAGAGTTAAATTGTTAGTATATTATGCATGTATAACCTAGATTGATGCTATTTAACATGATTTGAAGCCAAAAACTTTAAAAATTTTAGGAATCTAGGGTTTGTGTTCTTGAGCAATTTGGGGCTTTTTGATATAAACAGGTTATGGCTGATTTTTTTCATGAATTATTGCTAAATTAAGTAGTGTAACATGTTTAGGTAGCTAAATGATCCAAACATTGATCCTAAACATGATTTTTGAGAATTAAAGTGGACTTTTTAGGTATAAAATTCATGAACTTGATTAAATTGATGTAAATGCCATTTGAAACTTATTTAATTGCTAGTAATGGTTGTTTTAACATGTTATTTGAGTTGAATGCTTATGAACTTTGTAAACATTTTCATATATGCTTATTTGAAAAAGTGTAGAATTGTTAAAATTGTGAAAATGTGTATAAGTTTAATTTTGATTAAACATGTTATTGTAATTGTTTCAAGTTGTTATTTTGCTAACACTAATGCATATTTGGATGCACAAAATTTGTGTTTAATGTTTTTTGCAGAGATTTACTAATACTGATGGTGCATCATCATCATCTAGACAACCTGCTCCAGAACCTGAACCAGAAATGCAATATGAACCTGAACCGGAGCAACAACAACAACAACAACCACCTGAGCAACTAGAATATATTGATGCCTATGTAGTATTTCCGATGCATCCGATAGTACAACACCCAAGGATTCATGAAGAACAGTTGCATCCTAATCTGAGGTTTAATCGAAGTTGGAGAGATTACCCGACATATCAAAGTAAAAAATTCAAACTGGTAACGAAAAATGTAGAAGTGCCAAGGGTAATCGATTGGGAGCCTTTGGAAAGGGTCCAACTTGCTAACTCAGTTAGACAGCATCTGATCCAAAGGTATGGCAGCTCTTCTTTTCCCGATTAGGAACGTTTATTCACCATTCGTAGGCCTGTATATAAGGAATGGTGCGTTGAGCTTATGAGTACTATAGCATTAAATGCGGATGTAGTTAGATTAGATGATAGAAGTTTTCTTAAATTTATACTTGGCCCTAGGATGTACAGGATGTCCATGCTGGACATGGCCAGGGCTTTACAGATATATACGCCCGCTGAATTACTACTACCCAATTGTATGAATTTGATTTATCATGGTGAAAGGGTAGATAGGAATTTTGATGCTAACGCCGTCTAGAGGCATATGTCATATTATAATATTTTTGGGAGGGCAGGAACACACTCCTACTTACATATTCACAGAGCCGAGCTTCGTATAATTCATAGATTTCTGGCTAACTCGATAACACAGAGAGGTCACAACAAGGAGAAAATGACCTTACATGATTTATTCTACCTTAAGTGTATTTGAGACCCAAGAGGCTTTGTTAATATCCCCTACTGTGTTAGTTTTTATTTGTCTAAGATAGTGGAAGGAATACAGAAAGGAGGAATAATAGGAGGAGGTACTTTTTGTTACTCTCATTGGAGAGTATTTGGGTGTAGATAGGAATCAAGGGGGTCCACTTATGGTATGTAGGGAACAGGATGATACTTTAGGATTTAAGGTCTATCAGGGTGCTAAGGTATTGAAGAGCAGACGCAATCAGGCAGTACCGTATGTTGGTCATCATCCACAGGTAGAGAGAGGTTCAGATGAGGAAATAGAGGAAGCGGATGACATTAGGGATGTCATTAGGAAAGCTATGACTGACGTCTACCAGCGTATAGATGAGGTAGAAATGACAAACCAGGATAGACATAATCGATACGAGCAGTGGCAAGCCCGGAATAAGTACGAGCATTCTAGGCAACGACAGCATGATAGATGGGACTATCATCAGCGTCAGATCATAAGTCGGTTATCACCTCAGGATCACTACGTACCGACCCGACCCGCTTACTATCCTCCACACCAGCCCGAGATGAGACCACCATTTACTCTCTACGACCCTAACCAGGCCTATCAGTACACCTATCACCAACCATGGAACCCGACCGACGACATGAACTGGAACCCCTATCCAGATTGATATAGTTCCCGTTGGTGATTTCTATGATTTTTATCTTTTTATTATTTTTATTTATTTATGTTTAAAGATATTATATTGTGATACTTTTATATAAGTTTTAACATTTTTATTATGTTGTACTAATATTTCATATTTGATTTGAAAGTGAGATTTTAAGTCCCATTTCAAATTACCATGCATTTTATTATTTGTATGTATGTATATTGTCAATTGTACACAACAGGGTAAAACAGCGCATTTTCAAAGACTGTCATTAAGTTCAGCAAAAGCTACTAATTTTGACGACAAAACGAAAAACAAATGTGATGTAACAACAAGACGGAATGAACAAATGATGTGCACCATTTATCATTCAGCAAACAAACGCCAATATGTTTGGAAACTTTGGTAAAATTTAATCATTTTTCTACGCTAATTACCCTCCATAATTTAAATTGTTACTGATTTCTTGCAAATGAGGACATTGCAAGATCTTAAGTGTGGGAAGGGATTAAATTCTTTCGGATTTTTAAAATTTTAACTTATACACTTGGTTACCATTAAAAATACTAGTAACGCAGTAGTTGTATTAGAATCCAGTGCTCTCTGATAATAAAGAACAGCCCTAGTCTTATATACTGACCACCCAATTCTAGTAAAAATTTTCAAAATTTTCAAATAAATGAATTCAAAATCATGTTTATACATATTTATGAACGGTAAAACTAGGTGTTAACACCGAAATTATTGTTACCTCGAAAAGGACATAAATTGAGAAACAACTCAAAATGTTAGAATTCATTTAAAATGGAATAGAGGACAATAAAAAGACAAAGAAAGGAAAATAAAAGCCAAGTGTGGGAAAATTTACCAAGTTATTTAAAACATATATCATATATTTTTGTATAAATAACTGAAGATACTTTTGTTTTGGACAATTTTATTAGTTTTACCCAATTTCTTATAATATATTTGAAAGAACGCATTCAATATGATATATCCACAACTCAGAATTACTAGCTTTATTGCATGAGACCACCACTTGGAACCGATTGAGATGGATATTCCTCCCGTTGATGAGGATGAGGAGCGATGATTCGGAAAGGCTTTTGAACCTATAGATGGATCTACACGATGAATCAATTCCATCATTAAAAGGAAGTAAAGTCTTCTGAAAAAGACACGCGCTTCTTGATTTAGGTCAGGAAGTTGTCGTCCAGACCAGTTGTAGAGTCTACGAAAAACCTTGAAAAGTTTTCTCGAAAATCAGCTGAAAATCCACGGACCTCAGCATCAAATAGGGTCGCCAAGTGGTCAGACTTATCCTAACCATGAGAGGATCTGTCTCGTAAAATGGGGAGGGCACCGTGCAAATTAGCTTGATAAGACTAATGAATCAGATCTCCAGAAAGGATAATCTCCTTAAAGATCAAAAATCAGCTTTTAAGACTGATATTACTCAATCCTAGAGATTGACCTTAAAGATTGAGAATTACAAACTCATGGAATTCGATGATATCTAAACTCGAGCTTGAACGAGAAAATATTTTGATCAAAATTACAAACCGATTTGTTTTCTGAAAACCCTATTTTTAATGCGTTCATTACCATTGAACGTAAAATCCTAGGAATTCACCTGGAATTCATTAGGTCACCTGAACCAAATCAGGTGTCAACCATAAGAACGGTGGTTGCATAGCATGGTCGAAGACAGGACCTTGTGCCAGACCGAAAAACCATAGGGTGATCTTTACTATTGCTCCTACAAAGGATAGTAATTGCATCCGACATGTTATAGACCATAATTAAAAGCATGCCACGAGACATTGCCTTAACAGTTGCTTGTTCAACGCTTTCCTTTACAACCGGACGGTAGTTTACTGAAAGGTAATATACGGAGCAAGTATACTGGACGTGTTGCTTTCCCAATACAAGGTTAGCAAGTGGGTGACACAAAACCGCAAGTTTTGAGCTAAAATTTTCAAATCTGAAACCCAAAAAACCCACAAAAACAATTTTGCAAACACCGGTGAAGGGTTATTCCGGAAAACTTATCTAGGGTAAAAGCTAGATTTAATTTTCAAAAGATCAAATGTTTTCATAAAGATCCAATTTCCTAAAGGATCTAAATTTTCATAGTCATGTGGGACTGTAAACCACAACGTTACTATCATTGTTTATACAGCCGTATAGAAATCACTGATGTACAAAGTGTGAAGAATAAAAGAAGTGATTCTAGTATTTTTATTTTCAAGACTATATTGCTTGAGGACAAGCAACGCTCAAGTGTGGGAATATTTGATAATGCTAAATACGAACATATATTTCATAGCATTATCCCTCAAGAAAGACGAGCTTTTAGTTGCAATTGTTCTATTTACAAGTGATATTCGTTTAAATAATAAAAGGTGAAGACAAAAGACAGATTCGACGAATTGAAGACGCAAACGACCAAAAATCTCAAAAGTACAAAGTACAATCAAAGTGGTTCAAATTATTGGTGAGAAACGTCTCAAAATTACAAGAGTACAAGACGCGAAACACAAAATACAAGATATTAAATTGTACGCAAGGACGTTTGAAAATCCGGAACCGAGACTAAAGTTAACTTTCAACGCGCGATGCAACGGAGCGAAAATTACAAGTCAACTATGCACATAAATATAATATAATATTTAAATAATTCTTAAAATTATTTATATATTATATATATTTAATAAAACTGTCGGCAAACAAGAAAACAAACGAACCTGAGCTGGAATCCCAGGCCATGCGATCGCATGGCCAGGAAGTAGAAAAACCATGCGGTCGCATGACCCCAATTGTCAGGCCACATTCCTATAAAAGGCGCAGTTTTGAGCGAATGTAAACACATCTTTATCTATCTCTCTCTCAAACGTATATATATATATATATATATATATATATATATATATATATATATATATATATATATATATTATAATTTTAATTTTAATTTTAATAATAAGGGTATGTTAGCGAATGTTGTAAGGGTGTAAGTCGAAATTCTGCTCGTGTAACGCTACGCTATTATTAATCATTGTAAGTTATGTTCAACCTTTTTAAATTAATGTCTCGTAGCTAAGTTATTATTATGCTTATTTAAACCGAAGTAATCGTGATGTTGGGCTAAATATTTAAGACGGGGTAATTGGGCTTTGTACCATAATTGGGGTTTGGACAAAAGAACGACACTTGTGGAAATTAGACTATGGGCTATTAATGGGCTTTATATTTGTTTAATTAAATGATAGTTTGTTAATTTAATATAAAGATTTACAATTGGACGTACCTATAAATAACCACATACACTCGATCGGACACGATGGGCGGGATATTTATAAGTACTAATAATCGTTCATTTAACCGGACACGGGAATGGATTAATAGTCAATGGACTTATTAAAATAGGGGTGAATTATATACAAGGACACTTGGTGTAATTATAGTTTAAGTCCCCAATTAGTTGGAATATTTGACTTCGGATATAAGGATAATTTAACGAGGACACTCGCACTTTATATTTATGACTGATAGACTGTTATGGACAAAAACCAGACGGATATATTAAATAATCCAGGACAAAGGACAATTAACCTATGGTAATAAAACTAAAATCAATACGTTAAATATCATGATTACGGAAGTTTAAATAAGCATAATTCCTTTATTTCATATTTAATTGCACCTTTAATTATCGCACTTTAATTTATTGTCATTTTATTTATCGTCATTTTATTTATCGTAATTTCATTATCGTTATTTACTTTACGCTTTAATTTAAGTTATATTTATTTTTTATTTTACATTAGGTTTTAACTGCGACTAAAGTTTTAAAATCGACAAACCGGTCATTAAATGGTAAAAACCCCCTTTTATAATAATAATACTACTTATATATATTTATATATTTACAAATATAGTTTTAAAAATATAGCGTTAAACTTGGCTAAGATCCCTGTGGAACGAACCGGACTTACTAAAAACTACACTACTGTATGATTAGGTACACTGCCTATAAGTGTTGTAGCAAGGTTTAGGTATTTCCACTCTATAAATAAATAAATAACTTGTGTAAAATTGTATCATATTTAATAGTATTTTGTAGTAAAAATATAACTATTTTGTATACACCTCGCATAACATCATGGATGCCGGGATTTTCCCAAATCTGTCCACCGACACAAAAAGAGGGTAAAGCTCTAAAAATTACTACTTGGGCTGATCTTTTCGAAGTGGTTTTGTTAAATTTACTTCTTAAGGAATCCATAGCAATTTGATTCACTTTAAACGGAGTTGTAATGAATATTTGGCGAGTAAAACAAAATATGCTAAAATTAACGTTGTATGGACAAAATTTATATTATAAAAACTATATTAACAATATCCTTGCTAACTTTTCCTATATCCTATATATATTTGGACATGTTATCATTAGTATAACAAAATATTATAATCTTGGTTAATTCTTAGATTGTATATATATAATAATCTTGGTACGTTCCATGATAATACGTGCACAATATGTTTTGATAAATACTAAGACAATACGTACACAATACGTCTTAGTTAATTCTAAGACAATACATATACAATACGTCTCTGGATTGATGCAAGACAATACGTACACAATACACTGTGGGATAATTCTAAGATTATATATATGTACCGATTAATGGACTTTTCGAACTATTTTGGACTACCAACATAAAATGTTAAAAATTATTATATAAGTATTCTATGAACTTGCTTTATTTTATATGTCGTATTATTATCTGAATCGTTATTATTGTTATAGGTTCGTGAATCCAAGGACGACGATCATATTTTAATAGGTTGAAAACTTATTATTAATATACTTTTACTACTGTGAGTATATAGTCCCTTTAAACTCTAAAATATTTTGGGATGAGAATACATGCATTTTATGTTTTACGCCATGGACACAAGTACTTAAAATATATTCTACGTTGAGTTGTACCACCTTGCATATCTTCCCTAATAGCTTGGTAACTAATATTTACATGTTGTAAGAACATGTAAGCGCGAATCCTATTGATAGATCTATCGGGTTTGACAACCCCAACCGGGATAGTCGCTCTAGTATCGTAAACGGTTGCATAGTACTTCATTTTTACTAAACTTGGTACAGTGTAGGGAGATTTCATAATAAAGGGAATATGCCACATTAATGGTTAAGTATGGTTACCGAAGTGCTCAACAACTTATAGAATATCTTTATTGAAATGTTTGTAACTATGAAATCTTGTGGTCTATATTTATATCGATGCTAGCTTTAAACCTATATATCTCACCAACCTTTGTGTTGAATGTTTAAGCATGTTTATTCTCAGGTCCTTAAGAAAGTCTTCCGCTGTCGCATTATCTGAGCAAACTTTTCATGGAGTCTCATGCTTTTGTTTAAAAGAGGGTTGCATTCAATAAAACTTTGGTCATGTATTATATTCGACTGTTATGTCACCTTTGTAATATTTGAAAATCGATGTATCATGGGGATTATTTTGTAAATAACCGCCCATATGTTTAAAACTCGTATTATGTATAATAATGGTGTGCTTTTTATGAAACGAATGCAATATTTTCTAAAACGTATCATATAGAGGTCAATTACCTCGCTATGGGACCAATGAATAACGTACTGCGTTTATAGTAATATGGATGGGACGTTTCACCATTGATGTTCTAAAAATTTTTTTTAACTCAAGTCAAAATCCAGTATTCAAATAATAGTAATACAGTATATGGTAACCAACATGGAATCAACACATCACATGTTAACCAGGTAATGTAACTAGATACAGATACCACGAAATCATCATATAGTAACGTAAATAGAACACCGTGCAAGAATTAAACAACACAAAGTTCCATTCATTAATAACAAGTTGCATACATCCGCATAGGTTCGTACAATACATAAGTAAAACATGAAATTACAAATGAGATTACATAATGAAATCTAATACAAATGTCCTATGGTGATGGTGGGTGTATGATGTCCATTACGTGGGACATCTGGTCCTCGAGCTCAGTGACCCGAGCACGGAGGATCTCCACTTCCCTCGTCAGTTCCTCAACAGAGGGAGATGGTGGGGCAGGCGGTGCAGTCGGTACGGATGGTGCCGGTGGTGCAGATGGTCCGACTCCAGAAGTAGATGGTGCATAGCGGTAAGGCTTACGGATGAAGGGATCAGCAGGATACGACACAAGCCGCTTACGGGCGGTAACCCTAACCCGCTAACCATGTGCGTCAATGAACGCTCTACCTCCATTAATCCCTGGAATAACGGTACCATCGAAACGATACCGCTTCTTTGGTGGGGTGGAGGGTGGCTGCACGGGTGCCTCATCAGGGTCCTCATCGGAATCCTCGTCGCTGGAGTTGTCAGAGGATGAGTCGTTGGATGATGAGTCGTCGGAATCATCTGGGGATGGCTGCACGGGTGGCTCTGCTCGGCCGGCTATCATCAGTCGGTATCTGAAAGGCGGGATCGGCACGAGACGTCCGTCAGGAAGGCGTCGGCACCAATGGTTATGCTCATTACGGACCGGACCTTCCCCAAGTTCCGCGGGAATCACAGCACCACCGGAATGGTGATGTGGCTCCGAAGGTCCTAGGACAAGTGGAGCTGGAATCTCCTGTAGGTCCTCGGCTCCGTCTGAGGTAACCACTGGGTCGGGTGCATGGCTACTGGCTCCAGAGGATGAGGTGCCAGAGTCACTGGAGCGTGTCGGCGAGGGGATCTGAGAATCGGCAACAATGGCAGGCGAGGTAGCGGATGAGTCCGAGTCGCTCTCCAAAATGATAACAGGTGGAATATCCGACATCTGAACAAGGAAAAATAACTTTTTCCATGTCAGTAAGTCATAAAGAAAGCACGTATTAGGTAAAGTAACTACGACAGTCTAGATCAGGTATAGCAGTAAATAACATGGCAATAACGACAAGTATCATGCAATCAAAAGCAGATAATAGCATGCAGTAGTGAAAGTAAGTAACAGTATACGGCGTATAGCAGTAAAAGTAAGCAGCAGCATGCAGTAAGTTCTGCAAGAAACAAGTAAACTAGCAAGTTGTAGATTAGTCCTATTAGTGAATCCTACTCGGGTAGGTCCAGACTCACTAATGCAACCTAATTCCCTACAACCAATGCTTTGATACCAAATGTGATGCCCCGTACAAAACCATCGTGTACGAATCATCAACAACAGGATCATTACAAGGTCAAATACTATATGCTGTTTCAAAATAAGTTTGCATTCATGAATATAGGTGACGTCTTAACCAACGTCAAATGTTTAACAACCAAAAGTATGCTTCTATGAATAGCAAGCAATAATAGTACGTGACCCATAGGTCGTTACAAATACATCGTTTCATAAGTAATATCGTTCGAATGCAAATTAAATGTTTCATGCGGTGACATCTCTAATAAGCGCAGCGGGAGTCTACAAAGCATGACTAGTACAGCGGAAGCAAGCAAACCTTAAGCACCTGAGAAAAACATGCTTAAAAACGTCAACACAAAGGTTGGTGAGCTATAGTTTAAGTATAACAGTAATGTAAGGTAGGCCACGAGATTTCAGTGCTTCAACGGCGTTTCAAAACAGTATGAAAATTATATGTATAACCGTGGGCACATGGTAACTAAATTAACGTTTATCACCCCCTAAAAGTACACTTGGCGAGTGCGTATGTTTACGAAGTATTAAACACCCATTAAATGCTAGCGCTACTAGCCCGAGTGGGGATGTCAAACCCTATGGATCCATATCTAAGATTCGCGTTCACCGGTTCAAAGACCAATGACTAAACGTTGCCGAGGTAAGGGGAAAGTTTATGCTGTTGTATAACTGATAGTGCTCCAAATGAACATATATTTAGTAGCAATATCGTTCCAATATGTAAAGTTTTTAAATGTAATTTCCTTATTTTTAGTAGTAATAGTTAAATAAATAAGTGCGAAGACGAAAGACGCAAATCGCTCGAAAATGAAGATTTAAAGACAAAAACGAAGATTTGAAAGACCAAAACGTCCAAAAAGCTCAAATGTACAAGATACAATTCAAAAGGTTCAATTTATTGATGAGAAACGTCTAAAAATGACAAGAGTACAAGTTACAAAATGCAAAGTACAAGATATTAAATTATACGAAAGGACGTTCGAAAATCCGGAACCGGTACCCGAGCCAACTATCAACGCTCGACGCAACGGAGCTGAAAGTACAAGTCAACTATGCACAAGAATGTAATATAATATTTAAATAATTCATAATAAGAATAATAATAAATAATAAAAAGTTGTTAATTGAGCATAGTTAAGGGGTCATAAGTGAAAATTTCAAATCAACATTTGCCTATAAAATGGAATTCACGTAGTAATGAAAAAGAACACCTTCACTTCATTTTTCTTTCTTTCCCTCTGTAAGAATATATATATTTATATTTATAATATTAAGTTTAATTTAAGTTTAATAATAATTGGGTTATTGTAAGAAATATTTTACGGGTTTTAAAGTCGAAACTCTGTCCGTGTAACGCTACACGATTAATAATCACTGTAAGTTATGTTCTTCCTTTTTAAATTAATGTCTCGTAACTAAGTTATTATTATGCTTATTTGAGCCGAAGTAATCGTGATGTTGGGCTAAAATATTAAGAAGGGGTTATTGAACTTTGGACCATAATTAAGGTTTGGGCAAAAGACCGACACTTGTGGAAATTGAACTATTGACTATTAATAGATGGGGGGTATTGTCTAATTGAGTGACAACTCATTGGAGTCTGTCGAAACTATCTTCAAATTAATTAACCTAATAATTAATAATGATTATGCTTGTCCTATTTAGTGACGTTCATATGGAATCTGTTATAATCATTTAATTAATCAATTGGGTTGGGTAATTGATTATTCATTCTGATCAAGTGGATGAATTAATATTCATAAACTAATTAAAACAGGGGTGAATTACATACAGTGATAACTGGTGTAATTGTTGACAGAAGTGATAGCTGCGTCACAGTTTAAATCCTTAATCAGTTGGAATATTTGACTTCGGGTATAAGGGTAATTTGACGAGGATACTCGCACTTTATATTTATGACCGATGGACTATTATGGACAAAAACCAGATAGACGTATCAAATAAACCAGGACAAAGGACAATTAACTCATGGTAATAAATTAAAATCAACACGTCAAACATCATGATTACGGAAGTTTAAATAAGCATAATTCTTTTATTATATTTCTCATCGTATCTTTATTTACTGTCATTTTATTACTCGCAATTTTATTTACTGTCATTTTATTTATTGTCATTATTTTACGCACTTTAATTATCGTCATTTATCTTTACGCTTAAAATATAGAATCGACAAACCGGTCATTAAACGGTAAAACCCCCCTTTTATAATAATATTACTACTTATATAATTATATATATTTTGTATAAATATAGTTAAAAATATAGTAAGTATCACCAGCTCCCTGTGGAACGAACCGGACTTACTAAAAACTACACTACTCTACGATTAGGTACACTGCCTATAGTGTTGTAGCAAGGTTTAGGTATATCCCATCCGTAAATTAATAAAACTTGTGTCATATTTTGTAGTATTTTGTATTAAAAATAATACTATTTCGTACCCTCACGCTACATCATCAAGTTTTTGGCGCCGCTGCCGGGGAGCGCTAAAACGCTATATTTTTAATTATAATAATATTGAAATAAAATATAATAATATAATAATATTGAAATAGAATATAATAATATAATAATATTGAAATAGAATATAATAATATAATAATATTTTAGAATCAAAATTTGATACGTAAAGTTTTAAAAAGTCGTATTTATTAAATGCTTCAGGGGTATATTATGTAACTTATAATTAATAATTTCTATCATGTCGCTTTCATGTGAATAGTAAATTAATTAATTTATTTTCATTTACTATTCATGAATAGTAAATGAATTAAAAAAAAAGTTTTGAAAAAAAAAATTATAATTATAAAAAAATTATTAATTTGTAAAAAAAAATCGTTTTTTTTTAAAAAAAAATCGTTTTTTTAAGAAAAAAAAATTTCGTTTTTTTTTAAAAAAAATTTGTGTAAAAAAAATCATTTTTTTTTAAAGAAAAAAAAAATTCGTTTTAAAAAAAAATTGTAAAAAAAAAATCGTTTTTTTTAAAAAAAATTTTTAAAAAAAAAAAAAAAAGTTTTAAAAAAAAATTTATATAAAAAAAAATTTTTTAAAAAAAAAAATTTTAAAATCCTTAAAAAACGAAATAAAAAAAAATTAAAAAAAAAGTTTTTTTTTTTTTTTTATTACCTTTAGATTTTTAGACTCTAGTTACAATTTTTAGTATTAAGTTTAGTTTTGCCATAGTTATTTTTATTTCTAGAATTTTTAGGTTTGCCGTAAAATCCCTTAAGTGCTTATTCCTTAGACTAAGATTTATGTGCTTTAGAATTTTGCGACGCCGTTTTTCGCGCTACTTTCTTATTTTTATTTTTCGGCGCCTATTTTTCGACCTTTTATTTTTCGACCTTTTTCGACGCGTTTTTTTTCTTTCTTATTTCTCGCTATTCTAGTTTTAGTATAAGATTTTTATTCTACTTCTTATCTAAATTTCTTAAAATTACGAAAATTTATTTTAAGTGGTTAAATTGATAGACATCAAAATTTTCTGGTTCGTAGTAATAGTTGGATTTGTACGTGGACCGGGTTATTGGAGCCAAACAGTACTCAATTATATTGAGACCAAACGAACCCTGCCCCTCTGCTGCATCTTTTGGCTATTCGAAACGTGGGCAAAATCAGAAAAGTCTATTAATTGGATAACTTATATAATTTTTCTTTCCTTTTAAAAACTAATAGGATATTCAGTGAATGCACCGAGTAAAACGTTCACCACCTTTCATACGTTCACCACCTATAACTCGATCAAGACATCTAGCCAATATTGTCGCCGTTGATTTTTCTTTAGAATCATCATCTAGTCGACCAAGAACTCCAACTCAAATTTCCGATAATCCATCTTTTGAACCCGACCTCACAATTGAGAATCCGGAGAATATTCAGGGACAATTCCAAGATCCAGAACCACTAATCATTCCTCCTGAACCACAAACCATTAAATCAGAATCTTCTAGTGATTCGTATTCAACAAATTCAATTATGGAAAATCTGGAACCTCTAAGTATGGAAGACCGAATGAGAGCCACACGCACGGGCCAAGGTCACGCCATTATTAAGCCAGACATTCAGATTATGAAATCAAAGGACAAATCCTACACATGGTAACTAATCAGTGCCAATATAGTGGTGCGCCGAAGGAAGATCCAAACGAACATCTTCGTACGTTTAATAGGATCTGTACACTATTCAAAATCCGAGAAGTGGAGGATGAACAGATCTATCTCATGTTGTTTCCCTGGACTTTAAAGGGAGAAGCCAAAGATTGGTTAGAATCGTTACCTGAAGGGGCGATTGACACATGGGATGTTTTAGTTGAAAAATTTCTTAAACAATTCTTTCCGGCATCCAAAGCCGTGAGACTTCAAGGAGAAATTGTTACGTTCACACAAAAGTCAAATGAAACTCTATATGAGGCGTGGACAAGATTTGGAAAGTTGTTGAGAGGATGTCCTCAACACGGTTTAGACACTTATCAAATAGTACAAATATTCTACCAAGGTGTCAACGTTGCTACACGAAAAGACATCGACATAACAGCTGGTGGTTCCATTATGAAGAAAACCGCAACTGAAGCTTACAAAATTATTGATAATACAGCCTCCCACTCTCATGAGTGGCACCAAGAAAAAGATATCGTTAGATCATCTAAAGTGGCTAGAGCCGATTCTAGCCATGACTTTGATTCCGTTTCCGCAAAAATAGATGCTTTCGAAAGACGAATGGAAAAGATGAATAAAGATATTCACGCAATACGAATCAGTTGTGAGCTATGCGGTGGACCACACTTATTGAAAGATTGTCACATTGAACCAACATTGGAACAACGAGAGAATGTTTCCTATATGAACCAAAGGCCTGGAAATAATTATCAAAATAATTATCAACCGCCAAGGCCAAACTTCAATCGAAATCAAAACATTCTTTACAATCCAAAAGGACCCGACAATAACTCGTATAACCAACAAGATCCGAATAACCAACCAACTCAAAACAACACTGTCAATCAACAAAGACCTGGCTTGTATAAACCACCACAACAAACCGAAGAGAAAAAGTCAAATCTGGAAGAAGTGGTATTTAAGCTAGTTGAATCTCAAACACAATTTATTGAAACTCAAACTCAAACGAATGAGAGGTTTGATCAGTCATTTAGAACTCAACAAGCTTCTATTTTGAATCTAGAAAAACAAGTAGGTACCCTTGTTAGATTGATGAGTGAAAGGAAACAAGGAAAGCTACCGAGTAATACTGAAGTAAATCCTCGGAATGAAAATGTTAATATGGTTTCAACAAATTCTGAAAAACCAGCATCAGAAGATGGGAAGATTTTAGATAAGAGTAATAATGAAGAAGTTACACCACCACCACCCGAGTATGTAAAGCCAGTGGTGGCACCATACAAACCACCCATCCCGTTTCCAAGAAAAGGAGTTGAGTATGAGCAAGTGATAGGTAATAAAGATTGTGATACCTCTGGAAAGAAGAAGAAGAAAAAGAATAAGAAAGTACAAGAAACAAAAGCCGTAGAAGTAAACCCGGTGAAGACAGTTCCACCAAAACCTCCTCCTAGGATAGGTGATCCGGGTGAATTTATTGTTCCTTGTCTACTTAGTGATTGTGTCATGTATGATGCACTAGCAGATTTAGGTGCAAGTGTAAGTGTTATGCCTCTTTCATTATATAAGAGATTAGGAGTAGGTAAGTTAAGTCTAACGGATATGAGTGTTCGACTCTTTGATCAAATCATTAAACACCCAGTTGGAATTGTTGACAACCTACCCGTTCAAGTAGGCAATTTAACCTTTCTAGTCGAATTCATTGTCATTAACATAGAAGAGGACCCAAACATTCCTCTAATTTTAGGTCGACCATTCTTAGCGTCCACCAAGGCGTTATTTGATGTAGGAAATGGTAGAATGACACTTAGTAGTGGTGACAAATCGATCACCTTTATGATTCGAAAGACTAAATCTCCACCAACCAAAACCGTTGAACCAGCAAAAACGATTGGTAAGAACCATGTTGTTTTACCAACTCCAACGGTAATACTTAGAAATAATGAAACGCCTAAGTGTGGGGAAAATGAAGTAACACCTAATGATGACATGATAACAAAGAACCCTGTTGTTGATACGAAATTAAATGATCCCGTTATTAATAGTTCAATGAAGAAACTTATTAAACGGATTCGCGATGCTAAAACCAAGGGGAACTTTAAGTTATGTAACCGGTTAGTATCCAATCTATCACCTAAAGAAAAGGAGAAACTAGTTGAAATTGTGGATATTACACAGGAATCCGATCACTGGCTTAAAACCAAAGTCACAGATATGCAAGTTGATTATGGTCCAAGAGAAATTGACGATGAAGTTAATCACAATTTCGACACCACATCTACCTAAGTGTGAGGAGATTCAAATATTCTAAAAAGAAAATGCTGTTTGGAGTTAGTTGTTCTGTTCTCGTGTAGTTCCGAGAATGGAATTCGATTGGTCTTTTCCGCTAGCAGACACTAAAGAACTAGTTTTCTCCCCCCATTCTGATTTTTTTTTATTTTGTAGGTTTTATATGAAATTAATATGCTTTTTAAATTTAAGTTTTGTGTGAATTTAAAAACAAAATTTACTTTATTTCATTAAGTAAAAAATGATTTCTAAAATTCGTCGTGAGTTGAAGATTAGGTAGTTGAACCGAAATTACTTTAACCGAGGGCGGGACGAGAAATTTTGTTATCATTATTTTTAATTTAATTGATTTAAAGTATGCCAAAAAAAAATATTAGATTTTATAAATTTTTGAACGTGGGGTAATATACCCAACTTCAAAATTATGTATGTTTGTATTTTATGTTATATACAAAACAGGGTAAAATAACGCACTTTCAAAGACTGTCATTAAGTTCAGAAAAAGGTACTAATTTTGACGACAAGAAACAAAATATCAAATGTGAAATAACAACAATATGTTTGCAAACTCGGTATTTTTAATCATTTTTCTACACTAATCACCCTCATGAATTTAAATTTTTACTGATTTCTTGCAAATGAGGGCATTGCAAGATCTCAAGTGTGGGGAAGGGTTATAAATTCTTTCGGGTTTACACTTGTTTTAATTGCCAAATTTTGTGAAAATTTGAAAAAAATTTCAACTAAATGAATTCAAAATCATGTTTATACATATTTATGAACGATAAAACTAGGTGTTAATGCCGAAATTATTGTTACCTCGAGGACATAAATTGAGAAACAACCCAAAACGCTTGAATTCATTTAAAATGGGATAGAAGAGAATAAAAAGGCAAAGAAAAGAATAAATAAAAGCTAAGTGTGGGGAGAATGTACCAAGTTATTCAATTAAAAACTATCTATCACATTTTTGTATAAGAATTATTGCAGGTACTTTTGCTTTGGACGATACTAATCAGTTTTACCCGGTTTACTGTAATATATTTTAAAGAAAGATGGATCTACACGATGAATCAATTCCATCATTAAAAGGAAGTAAAGTCTTCCGAAAAAGACACGCGCTTCTTGATTTAGGTCATGAAGTTGTCGTCCAGACCAGCTGTAGGTTGACGAAAAATCTAGAAAAGTCATCTCTAAAATCAGCAGGAAATCCACGGACCTCAGCATCAAACAGGGTCGCCATGTGGTCAGATTTATCCTAACCATGAGAAGGATTTATCTCGCATAATGGGGGGGCACCGTGCAAATTAGCTTGATAAGACTAATGAATCAAATCCCCAGAAAGGATAATCTCCTTAAAGATCAAAAATCAGCTTTTAAGACTGATATTACTCAATCCTAGAGATTGACCTTAAAGATTGAGAATTACAAACTCATGGAATTCAATGATATCTAAACTCGAGCTTGAACGAGAAAATATTTTGATCAAAAATAAAACCGATTTGTTTTCTGAAAACCTATTTTCAATGCGTTCATTACCATTGAACGTAAAATCCTGAGAATTCATTGGAATTCATTAGGTCACCTGAACTAAATCGGGTGTCAACCGTAAGAACGGTGGTTGCATAGCATGGTCAGAGACAGGACCTTGTGCCAGACCGAAAAATTATAAGGGTGAGCTTTACTATTGCTCCTACAAAGGATAGTAAAAGCATCCGACACGTTTTTGGACCATAATTAAAAGCATGTCACGGGACATTGCCTTAACAGTTTCTTGTTCATCGCTTTCCTTTACAACCGGACGGTAGTTTGCTGAAAGGTAATATACGGGACAAGTAAACTGGACGTGTTGCTTTCCTAATACAAGGTTAGCAAGTGGGTAACACAAAACCACAAGTGTTGAGCTAAAATTTTCAAATCTGAAACCCACACAACCCACAAAAAAATATTTTGCAAACACCGGTGAAGGGTTATTCCGGAAAACTTATCTAGGGTAAAAGCTAGATTAAATTTTCAAAAAGATCAAATGTTTTCATAAAGATCCAATTTCCTTAAGGATCTACATTTTCATAGTCATGTGGGACTGTAAACCACCTTTCAAATGTGCACTTTGCTTTGGAAACCGAAAGTAAATCGGCTATTTGATTGCAAGTGTCGTTGACCTAAACCCGAGGCAACTGTGGATGACACACCCACCTTTAACCATGGTTCTATCGTTACTATCATTGTTTATACCACCATATCAAAATCACTGATGTACAAAGTGTGATGAATAAAAAAGTGATTCATGTATGTTTTTATTTTCAAGTTCTGTATTGCTTGAGGACAAGCAACGTTCAAGTGTGGGGATATTTGATAGTGCTCCAAATGAACATATATTTAGTAGCAATATCGTTCCAATATGTAAAGTTTTTAAATGTAATTTCCTTATTTTTAGTAGTAATAGTTAAATAAATAAGTGCGAAGACGAAAGACGCAAATCGCTCGAAAATGAAGATTTAAAGACAAAAACGAAGATTTGAAAGACCAAAACGTCCAAAAAGCTCAAATGTACAAGATACAATTCAAAAGGTTCAATTTATTGATGAGAAACGTCTAAAAATGACAAGAGTACAAGTTACAAAATGCAAAGTACAAGATATTAAATTATACGAAAGGACGTTCGAAAATCCGGAACCGGTACCCGAGCCAACTATCAACGCTCGACGCAACGGAGCTGAAAGTACAAGTCAACTATGCACAAGAATGTAATATAATATTTAAATAATTCATAATAAGAATAATAATAAATAATAAAAAGTTGTTAATTGAGCATAGTTAAGGGGTCATAAGTGAAAATTTCAAATCAACATTTGCCTATAAAATGGAATTCACGTAGTAATGAAAAAGAACACCTTCACTTCATTTTTCTTTCTTTCCTTCTGTAAGAATATATATATTTATATTTATAATATTAAGTTTAATTTAAGTTTAATAATAATTGGGTTATTGTAAGAAATATTTTACGGGTTTTAAAGTCGAAACTCTGTCCGTGTAACGCTACACGATTAATAATCACTGTAAGTTATGTTCTTCCTTTTTAAATTAATGTCTCGTAACTAAGTTATTATTATGCTTATTTGAGCCGAAGTAATCGTGATGTTGGGCTAAAATATTAAGAAGGGGTTATTGAACTTTGGACCATAATTAAGGTTTGGGCAAAAGACCGACACTTGTGGAAATTGAACTATTGACTATTAATAGATGGGGGGTATTGTCTAATTGAGTGACAACTCATTGGAGTCTGTCGAAACTATCTTCAAATTAATTAACCTAATAATTAATAATGATTATGGTTGTCCTATTTAGTGACGTTCATATAGAATCTGTTATAATCATTTAATTAATCAATTGGGTTGGGTAATTGATTATTCATTCTGATCAAGTGGATGAATTAATATTCATAAACTAATTAAAACAGGGGTGGATTACATACAGTGATAACTGGTGTAATTGTTGACAGAAGTGATAGCTGCGTCACAGTTTAAATCCTTAATCAGTTGGAATATTTGACTTCGGGTATAAGGGTAATTTGACGAGGATACTCGCACTTTATATTTATGACCGATGGACTATTATGGACAAAAACCAGATAGACGTATCAAATAAACCAGGACAAAGGACAATTAACCCATGGTAATAAATTAAAATCAACACGTCAAACATCATGATTACGGAAGTTTAAATAAGCATAATTCTTTTATTATATTTCTCATCGTATCTTTATTTACTGTCATTTTATTACTCGCAATTTTATTTACTGTCATTTTATTTATTGTCATTATTTTACGCACTTTAATTATCGTCATTTATCTTTACGCTTAAAATATAGAATCGACAAACCGGTCATTAAACGGTAAAACCCCCCTTTTATAATAATATTACTACTTATATAATTATATATATTTTGTATAAATATAGTTAAAAATATAGTAAGTATCACCAGCTCCCTGTGGAACGAACTGGAATTACTAAAAACTACACTACTCTACGATTAGGTACACTGCCTATAGTGTTGTAGCAAGGTTTAGGTATATCCCATCCGTAAATTAATAAAACTTGTGTCATATTTTGTAGTATTTTGTATTAAAAATAATACTATTTCGTACCCTCACGCTACATCATCAATAACCCACACATATATAAAGTTTAAGTACTCATGCCTAGTATGTAAAACATAAAATGTGCATGTATTCTCAGTTTTCAAAATAGTTAAAGTAAAAAGGGATGTTATAACTCACAGTGAAAAGTAGTAAAAGTCGATACGCGGGAATAGTAAGCAAAGTGGTTGGCCTGAAAAGTCCTCAACCTAAGTCAAAAGTTACTAAGTCAGTAAATCGTTCCCAAAGGTTTAAAAGTATGTAAATTAGGTCTTAAGTACCATCATCATTCATCATTAAACAAAAAGTGTAAAGTAAGTTTTAAGTCAAGACTAGGGTTTAAAACAAAGGCTGAATTCGTTCAGTCACCACGGCCTCTATACAAACTGAAATGAGGTGAGACCAGTGGCCATGGCTCCGTATATGAGTCCCCTAGGTACTAACAAATTCCCAAAATCAAACTCGCCTTCGTTTGACCGTGGTGACGGTTTAAGTGTGAGTAGGTCAGAAATTTCAGCATAACGTTAATAGGGTGTAGTGACTTTCGGGAGTCCATAGATCCTAAATCGTAACTCGGATTAAGACGAGGTCTAAACGGAAAATTATCTACCCGAAACGAACTAACTGAAAATGAACTTTCCAGTAGCCCCTGTGGTCTGATCAGACCCAAAAAATAGTAGGTTATGTGTTCCAGTGGGTTCTTGGTGCTTGATGCTCATCACAGTTCTCATCCTTGATGCTTATAGCTTCAAGTGTACAACTCGTTGATGTGTTTGCATCATCTTAACCAAGTTTTGACCATCATAACACTAGTGAAAGTCCAAGATAAGTAGCACAACTCATTTAAGTGTTGCAAGTAGTTTGATGGACCAAAGTTACATTAAGATCTTAGATCTGACACATACATGAACTCTAAAAGTAATATTAACCAAGTTTTGACTATCATGACACTATGTAAGTCTAAGATATGTAGCACAACTCACTTAAGAGTTGTATGAAGTTTAATGAACCAAAGTTACATCAAGATCTTAGATCCAACACATACATGAGTTATAAAAGTAATATTAAGCTACAAACTTGAAAGTAAACTTATATAGTCAAGATCTTAAGTTGTAGAACATAGTTCTTAGTTAGATCTTGAAGATCCTAGACCCAAAAGTCTAGATCAAGCATAAGTATACAAAGTTATAATTAAAAAGTTTCACTTACATGTTCTTGAACTTATAAAGTTAACTTTAGTTCAAGATAAATGAGATCAAGATTAACTAGTAACTCTTGACCATTAAACAATAATCACGAAATTAAAAGTGCAAGAAATGAAGAAATAAATTAAATTTACAAGTAACAAGTTCATGGTTGTTCATACTTTAAAGATTCAAGCCAAGGCTTTGATCTTTAAGAAAGTAAACCTTAAGTTTACAAACATGAATACAAGTATTATTTTAAAACTCATGAACTTTAAATCTTTTAAAACATTAAATGTAGAACCATAAACTAGAAAGTTTAGGTTCTTGTTTGTTCTTGTAATGACAAGATAATATGAAGAATAAACTAGGAAGTTTGATTCTTACAACTAGTAAGTAAACAACAACAACAAGAAGTAAGTAATCAACAAACAAGAACAAGTAACAAACAAGCAAAAAATGATGATGATGATGATGATGGTTTAGGTTTTGGTTTTTAAGACAAGAAAAAGAAAGAACATAAAGCTTATTACTTACAAGGTTAGAGAGAAAAGAGAGTAAAAAGAAATTGCAAGTAAATGTGTGTGTGTAAAAGTGAGATGAATACAAGTAATAAGTAATCAAAATTTGAAAACAAAACCACCCTTTACCCACCTAAAGTGGACGGCCAAGAGGAGTGCCAAAAGAGGAAGGTCAAGCTTATACTTTCATACATGGGGAGGTGATGAGAGCTTGAAGTGGTATTAAAGCTAAGTGGCATGGGAACAAGGTGTAAGTGTGCATGTAACTAGATTCCTTTGTCACTAATTAATCTTGTTTAGTCTTAAAGCATCATTAGCATAATGTTGGGCTCCTAATAGTCCATCAAGAGAAGTAGGGTGAGCTTTCAAGTCCATTAACATGAATCCCTTAATAAAAGCCCAAGTTTAAGCAAGTAGGCAACAATTAATTAAATAAAGCCCAAGTAATTAACCACATGCATTAGTTAATTAAAAATGATTAATAATAATTAATCATAAATGTAAATAATATTCGAAAATATTATTCGCGCAAAGTACGTGTGTCACAAAGACAAGTCGGGACATGTAAAGTCAAGTACGATAACAAGTAAACGTATAAAGATACATTTATTAATGCGCATGTATTAATAATAAATATTAATAAATAAACGTTGGAAAATTCCGGGTTGTTACACGATCTTTCTTGTTTAGAACATTAAGTTCATTCGAAACTCCATACTTACCAATTCTGGACCATTACTCGCTTTACTAGATGTCGAGAAGAGAATAAAAAGGCAAAGAGCTCCAAAATATAAGAGAAAATATAAAACCCAATAACAACACGGAGGTTACAAACCGTGAATATTAATGCGAATAGAAATATAAAGACATGGTAGAATTAAGAATAGTATCACCCCAAGGTAATAGTAGAAGTAAACAGATTTTTCTGGTGGAAGATTGAAAAGAAGGATGACAGAAATGATAATTAGGAAAATATCAAGTATTAGAACTGGATTAAGCATTTTCACAATCTTTTGGATGTATGAACTAAGAAAGAAAGTATAGGAATGGTGAGAATAATGGAACGGAAGAGTTTAATTTATAATGGAAATATCAGACAGGAGTAATCGAGGCAGATCACCGTATTTAATTATAGAGATTCTAATTTCCTTATTCACCGAAGAACCATATCTTGTAGATTTTAAAGTTTTTCTTTAAATCCCTTGAATTCCGGAATTCAACCAAAACAACGTCAATAGCTAAGACGCACCTTATTTTCTAAATTCAACCATGACTACGTCAAAGGTTAAGACGAATCTTTATTTCTTCATCTCACTCTTTTGTGATAGCTTCATTCGTACTCTTCGAATAATCGAATTGTTTTATCCATATTACTCAATAATTATAAAACTCTATTTATCAACACATATGAGTCATGAAAACATACTTATTGTCAACCATGATCATCCCAATCAAATTTCGGGACGAAATTTCTTTAACGGGTAGGTACTGTGACGACCCGGAAATTTTCAACCAAATTTAAACTTAATCATTATATGAATTCGACACGATAAGCAAAGTTGTAAACTGAGTCTCAAAGTTTTTGAACTATTTACATAGGTTCAGTTAACCATTGGCTATACCCGACGATTCACGAACAATTGGGTGTAATTAAATATGTAGTATATATATACCATTTTAAATTAATAAATTATAATTAAAAATGTAAAATAATAAACAGAATAATTAAGTACAATTAAAAGAAAGAATACATACAAACATATACATGATATTATTATAAAACTATGTGTATATATGTGATTTCAGTTAATAATATATATATATATATATATATATATATATATATATATATATATATATATATATATATATATATATATATATATATATATATATATATATATATATATATATATATATATATATATATATATATATATAAGTATTCAATATCCAATATCCAATAAATGTTAGGATATAATATAATTATTAAATATTACATAGCTAATAAGATATAATATCAATATATTAAACTTACTTGCAAATAAAAATATAATTGCTGTATTATTGTTACTTTCAATATTAATAGTAATATCAGTATTAAGAATATTATTATATATAGCATATAGATATGTAATTTGATATGTAAAAATTGTTATATCCTTTTTATTATTAATATTACTATTATCGTTAATAATATTAATTAGTATTATTATTAGTATTATTATTAGTATTATTAATAATATCATTATAATCATTTTTATTGATTATTGTTAAATTTATGGAAATTATCATTTTTATTATTAATATCATCATATTATTATTATTATCATTATTTTAAATGTATTATTAGTATTATCTTATGAATAATATTATGATTATTATTAATAATATAATTATTATTAATTAGTATTATTACTAAAAATAATTATTTTTATCATGATCTTTATTATTTTTATCACTATTAATAATATTACTAGTATTACTTAATAGTTATAAATTTTACTAAGGATATTATTATTATTATTATTATTTATATATTTATATTTAATAATTATTAATATTAATTATATATTATATATATATAAAGTCAAGAAAATTCGTACCATTCCGTTTGATGTAGCTTTCAATCTGTAGTGAACTTTGTATCTGGTCTCTAATCTTGTTTCCAGCTGAAATCGAATCACATATACAACCAAAATCTGTTGAGTGTCTCAATCTGCTTTTAATTTTTTTTATTTTTTTTCCTTCTGATTAATTATTTCTGTCGAATTAACCTTAGCTATAAAACAAGCGATAGTTCAATAATATGGATCACTTCAGTCATTTCTTCATTATCATTATCAATTAAAATCACTTCAGCATTTGTTTGATTAATTTTACAACAGAATTTTCAAAAATCAGAAACAAAGTTCCCTGTTCTTGGGTCTTTTTCTTAACAGCTTTAATTCGACTTGTATTTCGAAATGTAATAATGCAATTTCGTTATAAATATTCCACTCAAACTTTCTGCAAAGTTTCATATCTCAATTCTTAATATCGAACCTTAATTTACGAGTCAAAGTTTTATTTTTAAAAAGTCAACATTTTGTTCTTCGAGAAATTCAAGCTTATCCTAATGTTTCTGTTTCAATTAACGAGTTAGAAAGTTTCTATTAGTGATTAGAAACATATTTTATGTTATAACCTTTAGCTATAACATTATGATTTATGCAAGTCTTTTTCCTTGTGTAAGAGATATTCCATCAAGTTTATAGAGACTGAAAGCTGCCTAAAATCAATTTTCAGCCAATCCCTTGCAGCTTTATCTCACTTCTACTTCTCGTAGGGCATTGCGATAGGAAAGAATGCCCAGTATACTACTTGAGCCGAGTGATCACAGGTCCGGGGACAAGGTACTCAGAAACATATTTTATGTTATAACCTTTAGCTATAATATTATGATTTGCAAAATCAAATTTTTCTTTCTTTATGTTTATAGCAACGAGCAGCAAACAGCTTTTTATTTATTTTTTTATATTTTTTTCTTCTTTTCTTCTGTTTTGATAAAACAATTCATTCAGGTCGATCGGTTTAAATACGAGTCCTAATTCAAATCTTATTTACTTGCTGTCATGATCATGTATACTTACCGGTTGAATAATTTATGGAGAAGAAGGAGAAACATGAAAATGTAAACTGGATAAATATAATTGGAGTGGGTATTATTTCAGAAATAATGAAACGGAGTAATGGTTTAGTGTGGTGTCGGGTGAGCTGGAGGTCGTGGGTTCGAGTCTCGTAAGGAGCAATTCTTTTTATACAAAGCTTTTAGGGGTATACACTCTTACTTCTTTTTCTATTATTATTATTATTATTAATGTTATTATTCTTATTATTATTATTATTATTATTGTTAATATTTATATTTATTAATGTTATTATTACTAATTATTATGTAGTATTATAATTATTAGTATTATTACCATGATTATAAGTAATATAACCATATTTATTATTATTAACATTAGTAATGCATTTATGATTATAAAATTTGTCATTTTAGTATTAGTTATCATTATTATCACTATTACTATATTTATTAACGACTAATATAAAGTATTATTATTAAGATTATCATTTGTAATAAGATTATTACAATTACTAATATTAAGTATTAATATCAAAAATTATTATTTTCATTACAATTATTATTAAATTATTTATTTTATTAAAAACTATAGATATTATCATTATTATGAGATTTATTATTGAAAACTATCATTAATATTATTATTAATAGAATTATAATTAATAGTATCAATTTATTAATATTAGTATTATGACCATTATTATTACAAATATTATCTGAGTATTATTAAAATACGAATTTAACAAACAAATGATATATATAAATATATTTATTATATATGACCAAACAAAAATTAATATTTTTATATATAAAAAGAATACATAATAGGATATAAGTTATTGATATAAAAATTAAATCATTAATAATAAAATATATATTTATTCGATTATAAGAATATGTATTAATATATATATACAAATGATATAGGTTCGTGAATCTGAGGTCAACCCTGCATTGTTCAGTTTCGTCGTATGAATATTTTTACTACAAAATATTGTAGAGTGAGTTTCATTACTCCCATTTTAAATGCTTTTGCAATATATATTTTTGGGACTAAGAATACATGCGCTGCTTTTATAAATATTTTACGAAATAGACACAAGTACTTAAAACTACATTCTATGGCTGAATTATTAAACTGAATATGCCCCTTTTTAGTCTGGTAATCTAAGAATTAGGGAACAGGCACCCTAATTGACGTGAATCCTAAAGATAGATCTATTGGGCCCAACAAGCCCCATCCAAAGTACCGGATACTTTAGCACTTCGAATTTATCATGTCCGAAGGGAGTCCCGAAATGATGGGGATATTCTATATGCATCTTGTTAAGGTCAGTTACCAGGTGTTCACCATATGAATGATATTTTTGTCTCTATGCATGGGACATATATTTATGAGAAATGGAAATGAAATTCTTGTGGTCTATTAAATTGATGAAAATGATCGATTATGATAAACTAATGAACTCACCAACCTTTTGGTTAACACTTAAAAGCATGTTTATTCTCAGTTATGAAAGAAATCTTCTGTTGTGCATTTGCTCATATTAGAGATATTACTTGGAGTCATTCATGACATATTTCAAAAGACGTTGCATTCGAGTCGTCGAGTTCATCAAGATTATTACTAAGTCAAATATAGTTGGATATATTATGAAATGGTATGCATGCCGTCAACTGTCGATGTAATGAAAGTTTGTCTTTTAAAAACGAATGCAATGTTTGTAAAATGTATCATATAGAGGTCAAGTACCTCGCGATGTAACCAAATGTAATGTATTCATCCAGATGGATTAGGACGGGTCATGAAACGAGTGTCCTCTTCAAATTAACTTTATACCTGAAGTCAAATATTCCAACTAATTGGGGACTTAAACTGTAACAAGGTCTTAATACTTTGTTAATGATTACACCAGGTTATCGACTGCGTGTAAACCAAGGTTTTAATACGTAGTTAACAATTACACCAAGTGTCCTTGTATGTAATATTAATCTATTCCCGTGTCCAGTTAAATGAACGATTATTAGTATTTATAAAGGGATTATCACTATTTTGCCCATTTTTTCACCTTTTTGCCTTGGAGCCCAAAAAAAAAATGTGCCAAATTGCCCGCGCAAGGCGCAAGGTGTCTTGCGCCTTGCGTCCTTGCACCTGGGTGTGCCTATTGCGACCTTGCTTCCCGGGGACGCAAGGACGCAAGGTGTCTCTTGCTCCTGCCTGATCGTTTTCCTTCAGACATTTCATCGAACACCTTATGTGCATGCATAATTTTTATGTGATTAATGGAAGAACTTACTGTATAACTTTTACTTACTGTATAAATTATAAAAAAGACTTATACAAAAACTTCATTTAGGTATAACATATATATACTCAAGTTCGATTCGGTTATAAAATTTTGAAGATTATAACCTGACAAAAACTTGATGGAGTATTTCTTCGTAAATGAAGCTGGAGCTCGAATGGATAGATATATTGAAACTTGATTTAATTCAAATATTAACATTCAAAAGTTACGGAGTAATATAATTCTTATATTCTTATATTAATCACATAAAAATATGCATGCACATAAGGTGTTCGATAAAATGTCTGAAGGAAAACGATCAGGTAGGAGCAAGAGACACCTTGCGTCCTTGCGTCCCCGGGAAGCAAGGTCGCAAGAGACTCCTTGCGTCCTTGCGTCCCCGGGAAGCAAAGTCGCAATAGGCATACCCAGGTGCAAGGATGTAAGGCGCAAGGCACCTTGCGCCTTGCGCGGGCAATTTGACAATTTTTTTTTTTTGGGCTCCAACGCAAAAAGGTGAAAAAAAATGGGCAAAAAAGTGATAATCCCATTTATAAATATCCCGCCCATCGTGTCCGATCGAGTGTATGTGGTTATTTATAATTACCTCAAATTGTAAATCTCTATATTAAATTAACGAACTATCATTCAGTTAAACAAATATAAAGCCCATTAATAGCCCATAGTCCAATTTCCACAAGTGTCGGTCTTTTGTCCAAACCCCAATTATGGTCCAAAGCCCAATAACCCCATCTTAATATTTAGTAAAACATCACGATTACTTCGGCTTAAATAAACATAATAATAACTTAGCTACGAGACATTAATTTAAAAAGGTTGAACATAACTTACAATGAGTATTAATTGCGTAGTGTTACACGGACATAATTTCGACTTACAAAACCTTAAAACATTCGCTATAATAACCTTATTATTATTAAACTTAAATTAAAATTATAATTATAATTATAAATATATATATATATATACATTTACAGAAGGAAGATTGAAGATGGTGTAAATATTTCGTCGAAATGCATCGCCTTTTATAGTGGGATTTGGGCCCTGGTGTGCTCTGCGAGTGCTGAGGATTTGTTCCTCACAGCTCCGCGAGTGCGGAGCTTCAAATTCCAGCTCACGCAGGATTTGGATCCTAGCTTGCCGACGTTTATTTATTTAATATATAAATATAATATATATATATAATTTACATAATTAATTATATATTATATTATATTTATGTGCATAGTTAATTTGTAATTTTAGGTCCGTTGCGTCTCGCGTTGATAGTTGGTTCATGTCTTGGTTCCAGATTCTCGAACGTTCTTTCGTACGATTTAATATTTTGTACTTTGCGTTTAGCGGCTCGTACTCTTGTAACTTTTAGACGTTTCTCAGCAATAATTTGAACCACTTGGATTGTACTTTGTACTTTTTATTTTTTTGGTTGTTTGCGTCTTCAAATCGTCGAATCGCTCTTTTATCTTCACCTTTTATTATTTAAACGAATATCACTTGGAAATAGAACAATTGCAACTAAAAGCTTGTCTTTCTTGAAGGATAATGCTATGAAATATGTGTTCGTTTTTAGCATTATCACATGCAGTAGTAGTAAGCAGTAATATGCAGTAATATAGTAGCATGCAGCAGTTCCGTAGAAACAGGTAAACAAGCAAGTTGTAGATTAGTCCTATTAGTGAATCCTACTCGGCTCCGTCAAGACGCACTAATGCAACCTAATTCCCTACAACCAATGCTCTTATACCAAATGTAACGCCCCGTACAAAACCATCGTGTACAGTTCATCAACAACAGGATCATTACAAGGTCAAACACTATATGCTGTTTGAAAACCAGTTTTGCATTCATAAATAGCGTTTTACAAAAGATAACGTGCTTCCTATGAATAGAAGCGTTAACATAAGTATGTGACCCAAAGGTTGTTACAAAGCCATTGTTTGAAAATAACATAAGTTACGAATACAAAATAAAAGTTTCATGATTGAGACATCTCTAAGTAATGCAGCGGAAATCTAACACAGCAGATCCATAACAGCAAGACTATAACACCAAGACATCAAGTCTAACAGCAGAAGCAACATCGTCTAAGCACTTGAGAAATACACGCTTAAAAGTCAACACGAATGTTGGTGAGCTATAGTTTGTTTGTAATCAGTAATGTAATGTAGACCACGAGATTTCAGTGCTTAAAGCCAGCAGTTTAATTCGTATTCAAATAGTATGAAAAGTATATTCTTAACCGTGGGCACCCGGTAACTAGACTTAACGTATGTATATCACCCCCTAAAAGTGAACTTGGCGAGTGCGTTTGTCCTCGAAGTATTAAAAACCCGTTGTCTGCTAGCGCGACTAGCCCGAGTGGGGTTGTCAAACCCTATAGATCCATATCTAAGATTCGCGTTCATGGTTAGGAAACCAATGATTAAACGTTATCGAGCTAAGGGGAATCTTTGTGCCATTTTGTTACCCACACATATATAAAGTTTAAGTACTCGTGTCTAGTATGTAAAACGTAAAAAAACGCATGTATTCTCAGCCTCAAAAATAGTTAAAGTAAAAAGGTATGCTATAACTCACAGTGAATAAGCAGTAAAAGTTGATATGAAACGTATGCAAGTAGTAAGTCAGTCTGAAAGGTCGTCAACATAAGTCAAAGGTCACTAGGTCAGTATGTTGTCCCCATAAGTTTAAAAGTGAATAAATTAAGTTTAAGTGTCATCATCATTATCATCATCATTCATCAAAGCTAAGGTAAGTTTAACAAGAATAGAGATCGAAACAAAAGGCTGACTTTGGACATCTGTTATGACCTCTATACAAATTTAAAAGACTTAAAGACGCGTAGTCAGTGGCCATGGCTCCGTATATGAGTCCTCTAACCACTGACCAATTTTCAGAACCTAACTCGTCTTCGTTTGACCGTGGCGACAGTTTAAGTGCGAGTAGGTCAGAAATTTCAGCACAACGTTACAAAGGCGTAGTGATTTTCGGAAGGCTATAAATCTTAAACCGTATATCAGATTTAGGCGAGGCCTAAATGAAAAGTCATCTAATCGAAACGAACTATCTGAAAATAAATTTTCCAGAAGTCCAGGAGTCTGATCAGACCCCGAAAAACAGAAAACAAGTGCTCCAGTGGGTTTCTTGGTGCTTGATGCTCATCACGGTTCTCATCCTTGATGCTTGTAAGCTTCAAGTGTACAACTCATTGATGTGTTAGCATCACTTTGACCAAGATTCAACCATAAACACATAATATGTTAAGACCAAGTAAGAGTGCAACTCACTTAAGAGTTTTAGAGGGATGATGAACCAATGTTATATCATATTCTTAGTCATAACATAAATACAAGTTCTATTTACAAGTAAAGCTAAAAACTTTCCTTCAATCAAACAAGTATGGACACAAACTTGATCAAACAAAGTACTGGAACCCTAAGCTAGAGAGCTTGGATTCTTTTCACACAAGTTATGAGATTACAAAGCTGGAAAGCTTGAATCTTTGATGTTCTTGAAGATCTTGAAGCATAAAGCTTAGATCTTCAAGTTACGTGAAGATCACAAACACAACTTTTGATCTTTCAACAAAATAAAATAGATCATAAGTTAGAAAAATTAGATCCAACAAAAGTAATGAAGATTCAAAGCTAGAAAGCTTGAATCTTGATTGTTCTTGAAGATCCTTGAAGCATGAAGCCAAATCTTCAAGTTACATGAAGATTACAAACACAAGTTTGAATCTTTACAACAAAATAAAGAGATTAAAAGCTAAAAGATTTAGATCTAACAAAATAAGTGAAGATTCAAAGCTAGAAAGCTTGAATCTTCCATGTTCTTGAAGGATTCAAATCCAAGTTTGAATCTACAATATGTAACAAGATCAAAAGCTAAAAAGCTTTGATCTTCATATGATGATGATGATTTCGTGACCATAAGAAGAAGAAGAAGAAGAAGAAAAGAAAATTTAAAACTTACACTTTTTAGAGTGAGAAAGACTAGAGAGAAAATAAGAAAGTAAGTGTGTGTAAATTGTGAATGAGATCAAGTGTGAAATGCATGGAATTAGCTAGGTATTTATAGGAGATTTTGGGGTGACAAGGCCCTCATGGCCGTAGGTTTTTAGGGGACAAAAGGGGGGGGGACAACTTTGCTTTTTGGTTAATGGTTGTCTAAAGTTGGTACTTATGTTGGGATCCCATGCAACATTAGAGATAATGGTAAGCAAAAATGCTAGTATGTTGGCTCTTATAAATGGGCATTTATCTTACATATAAATGGGTCATAATACATTAATAATTGGGCTAATTAAATAGTCCACTAGCTAGAGTAGGGTGGGCTTAAGTCCAACAAGGTAGAAAGTCCAATAAGACTAACTAGTGTGTTCTAGTAAATTACTAAGCCTAATTAAGCACCCAAAAACCCAAGTAATTGTTATTAGGAAATAACAATTAGTATTACGTAGTCATAATATTCCGATTATGACAAAAGTTAAACGTGTACCAAGTACATAGCTCGTTTCAAACGTCAAGTGACACTAACGATCGTAAAAGCTTTCGGGAATCAAGTTAAGTGATTACACACTTAATAGCATGTTGTAAGATATTAACGAAAGTAATTATCATGAAATAAGATCCCAGAGCATAAACTAGCTCAGTACGCACATATACGCAGTTTCGTGAAAGCACAAAGCACAAAAGCAAGTCGAAAAAGCCGGGTCATTACATTAGACCACAAGATTTAGTTATAAAGTTTGCTGTAAAGACATCGTTCAAAAGTAAGTGCTGAAGTTATAATATCGAGTCTAAACATAAGTTACCCTAAACACTTTATTCGGTCATGTCGTTGAATCATTAACATGTATCCATTGACCAACAGTCAACTAGATAGAGAGGTCGCTCTCAATTAGACTACTCACATTAACTAAGTTTGCGTTCACAAAGCAATTAACGATATCATGATAGAGATTTAGCATGAAACATAGCATGGTAGCACAGTTAAAAGTTTAAGTACTTGTGTCTAAATTGTAAAATAGTTTAAAAGCAGCATGTGTCTCACCCCAAAGTTAAAATAAGTATATAAAGAAAGTTAAAAAGTGGGGCTATGAAGTTCACCTTATATAGCAGTTGAAGTTAATCCACATGAAATGAAATGAACGGAAGTAAACGATCGGGATCTCAACCTAGAGATATAAGCTTGGTCATTAGTTTGTTCAATCCAACGAGTAAGTGTTCATAAGAATTTTATGAGTTGTTGAGTTTGTTTAACAAGTTGTGTCCACTATGATCAAGTTTAGACATTGTACAACTTACTCAAACCTCGGTGCTATCAAGTAAGTCTAAAGATGACCAGATGCGAGGGTCAGGAACTTTCAGTTGGACATAGTCTACAACCTTTCGTTTAATTCAAAACCTTATTCCCATAAGCACTCTGCGACATCATCTCGTGACCGTAAGTAGCGGTGAGATTCGTATAAGCCATACGTTATCGGTATGATTATAGTTTCCACGTTTTATGTGCGTATAGAAATACGACACGTTATTATTTTTTATGTATTATTATGCTTTATAGTTTTATTAATTAGTATAATATATTAATTAATATTTAGTTGATTTAAAATGTTATAGTATAATAATAGTTTATATGTTTTATTATTATAATCACTTTATTAAACCTTTTAAATCTTATCCCTTTTTAATTATATTTTAACATTAAGTTTAAGTAATCTAGATAATTTCTAAGTCTTTAACTTTTATCTTATCTCATATGTTTAAACTTATCATTATCTCTTCATTATTATCTTTAATTGTTTTAATCATCATTATCTTTTATATTTTTCAATAATTATCCGCTAAATTATAATTAATAATTTTATTAGATAATAGTTTAGATAAGTTTTATCCCTTTTTCAAATTATCCATTATATTCCATATATATTCATGTTATACATATATATACACTAATACTTTTAAACTTTCACATCATCCATAAATCCTAATTATAATCTTATTAAACATCTTTACCCCTTTATCATCATAATACTTTATCATAATCATTATCTTAACTTAATCATGACATGATACATATAACATAATCTTTAATCACTTTATATGTTACTAATATATATAATCACTAGATTTAAGAGCCCGTGCGTTGCACGGGGACTCTTAAGCAAACTAACTCAAAACGTAAAATGTTATATCATTTGACGGTATGATAATGAAAATCTCACAAATATCATAGTGCGTCAAATAAACATAAGTTGTTCACTTTATTATTATACAAACACAATCATGTTGTTTATTATATGAACTTATACATACAATTCCATTGCTCGACTTGTAAATCAAAATTTGCTCCCGTTCACATATCTGCATATCCACTGGGTTACAGAAGTAACTAAATCGCACAATGGGGCTAAAAAAATTGCACGTTAGAGGATGATTCAGGATAATAAAAATCTCATATTTGTAGATGTTAATTGAAGTATCCCAGAAGAGTGTATGTGGCCCGATAATCTTCTCCGCAAGGTAGAAACCAAATGATACAAATGAGAAGACGACGGCCTGTGAAAAACCTAGTAGGCAGGAGCTAAAAAAAATTGTACATTAAAGGATGATTCAGGATAAGAATCCGTATCATTTTCAGTCTCCCATTTTAGCTAAAGTATACATTGATCTACTAATGACCACCTTCAGATTAAATTGAAATCGCTCAAAAATCATTATTGTATTCCATGTACCATTGGATGAGGATTTGTTTACCCATATTAAAGACACCGACAAAACAATCTATGTATACATGTACAAAATCATTTACCTTGTCAACAACCGAAAACATTACAGTTATGATCAAAACATTACAGTTACAAAATCATCTACCTTGTATACGCGCTGTAGCATATGCTACAATGACCAAGACGTCGGGACCATTATGAAACCTGCACCACGAACATGATATAAGAACACAAATACTTTAAATCCAACAAACTGTTTAAAAAGAACAAACCCAATAGTTATAAAAAACCTTGTCTTGCGGTCTGTCAGTCTTTGGAGCCCAATGTACCTTGTACACAATATTATATACATGGACTATAGAAAAGAATTTGGTAGATTAAATTAAACATAATAGCATGAATCTGTATGAGCATCAACATAGCCATGACCAAAGAACGACTACTAAGAAATTATGAACATTTAGTGAACTGTATAAAAATGAGTACTAAAAAGATAAGTAAAATATAAATTGGTAATACCTTCACAGTCAATGTGCATTACCCGCAGTCTAAAAATGTGGCCATTTGAAATGCAGGCTGCAATGTGACCATCACCCGTAACACACTGCGTCCAACCATCTAATTTGACATATTTGTTTAAGAGAAACTATCGGTACATAAATATATAAAATAAATAATTCTATAAGATATATTATTGAATAACTCAACTTGGCTTCACCACATTCCACAGATTGTTTTTACATATTGTGTCCAATCCAGGGCTTATCAATTACCCATTTGACCCATTAAAGATAACACAGGATTAAAATCAACTGACTCACATATTAATGATCAACTGATAGGCATTAGTGTTTTGAAATGTATAGTTTTTAAAATCATCAGTCAAATGAATACATACCCATTTTCAGAATCTGATTAAATCATCAAACATTAGTTTTTCAAGTGTAACTCTAGAGACCTTAGATCAAAGAAGTCTAACTCAGGAGACATAATTTCATATCTGCTTTTGTTCTGCATGACACCATCATCTACAATAGAAAGCATGTTGTATCTAGTAAGTTTATTTAATAATTTTGTTGAATGACCACTTTCTCAAAATTACCTGTATGTAAGGCCATAAGTCCATAACCAAATACCAACATGATATATCCCGCTTTGATGAGCAAATGTATTAGTACCAAGTACCACCAATGATCGCCTTATGCGGCTGCACTTGCATTCTAGTAATATATTTTCCACCTATATAATAAAAATGCACAGTGAATTCCAAACATGACTAATAATAAAACGTTGATAAATCACTGATCATCTTACCAGTCATGACAATGTGTCATGTATAAATTCTAGTGTTGAGACCCATCCAAAAACCATCATTTTCATATTATAGCCATTACCACCTCTATTACAACAAAAATTAAGGCATCCAATAGCTATAAGAAGCTTCAACTTTTAAGCTTCATGGACCCCGAGTGGCGTTGAAAATTGATCAAGATGTCTGAAAGTAACCTGTTCCAGAGAAGCATGATCAACCCTCTCAAGTATTCCTACTTGAGTTAACAAAACAAACAAAAAAGTTTGAGATAAACCACAAACTTTAATTAACAAAAAGTTTGAAGTAAACCACAATCATCTTCACTTCCCAGTTCTAATAATGTTATGAGTTTGACATTAACAAATTCATATTGTTAGAACACGTCATTAGTAAGTAGCAATAATATTGACTTTAAAGTAAGAATCACATCACTTTACAATTAAGACGTATCTGCGGAATTTATATATCCATTCAAGTATTTAATCATAAACTTCCTTCTTCACCTGACAACCCTTTAAAAAGCAATTTAAGATGACCTTAATCAAGTCAAATAAAGTTACCTGTTTATGATAGAAAATACTGTTTACACCCGTTATCCAGCTGCCTATTTTGACACACATAAGAGATTACATTACCTTTCACTTATGCACACTCACAATGCAATTCTGTAGCTTTACAAAAAAAGAATATGACCATTATCTAACCTTTGCAATCTTTACTCGCCAGTTTTATCAAAATGCAATTGTAGGTCGACTTCACATCCTTCACAATATGCACTTGCAATCATTACGGATTAATTTAGAATGTTCTTAATTAGAATTCAACAAATTACTGACACATGACACAATATAATGAGAAACATATAGCTGCATACAATTCAAATATATAACAGAATATCATCAAATTTGTAACGACAGTCATGGTTGTGTTACATGTTATGCACCTAAATTATATCTACATCTACAAACACTTAATTATTACCATTACCATTACCATTCACCATCAACTATATAGAAAAAAATGATTCATGTATTAGAGAAAGCGAACAGCAATCAACATTCGATTTCACGTACTTTATTGTAATTAGATCAGAGAAGCTAAAAAACAATATCATTTAAGCGATGAATAGTAGATTGCAAAGCTTACATGAAATAGAGATGCCAAGTCATGAACCCATATGGCCTTTTATCAGTTATAGTTAGAAAAAACCGATCTGCCTTTAAAACTTTATACTCTCTTCTTAGGTAAACCAAAATCGAATATGCAATTTCAATTAAAAAACATAAATTTAACAATGACATTTCATAGAACACATGGTGTGCATCCATCAAAAACATACATTTATGTATAGCTTATGAATGTGTCTACCTTGCGAATGTAAATAACCAAAAAAAAAAAAACAGCTGAACACAGAAAAATTCAAGTGAAACAATAAGCACTACAATCGACTAATTAAAAAAGGCACCTTTAAATCATACCCGTCTTTCAATCGGTTGGAATCTCGCCATTATAGATTCCTCGGTACCGCAGAATCCTAAAAACACAGATGTAATCACAATTGTTGGTTGTTTGAGATCATTGACAAATAAGACAGGACCGTTATTAAAACAGGGAAGATCTGAGTACCGTTATTAAGCAAGAATGCCGCTTCTGCTTCGATTTATTTTTACAGGGCTAGCAAACCGATTCATTGATCGATTTATTTTAATGTGTGGGTGTTTCTTTGGGAATGGATTTGGAAACGATGAAACGCTAGAAACGAATTGTTAGTTTATGATTAGATCTGAAGGCAGTTTGATATAATCGACCGAGATTTGTGGATTTTGAATTTTGAAACCCTAATAAACTGAATAGAGCGTGCGTATTAGTCTGCAAGTTAGAAGGACACGCGTCAGTGTTACAAAATTAATCAATTTTTTAATTCAAAACTATGAGAAAAAGGTATTTTGTGAGGTTGAATACTGGTATGACACGTGTCTGATTTATGCTCATGATTTATGTGTATAAAAAGAAAAAGATGATTTATGTTTTAACTTCAATATCATACATACATATAATCTTTGTTATGTTAATACTTTAATTCATATATATATATATATATACATGCACAGGAATGCATGCAAGCAACACTTCCTTTTCTTTTTGTTACACATTCATAATCTTTAAGCACATTCCTTATTAATCATGATAATTACGCCTACTCTTATGATTACTTATTTATAAACATCATTCTTTTATTCATAATATAAATTTATAATTTTTAGGAATTGAAACAAATAAAAAGTATTATTAGTTTATGGGTTAATGAGGTACCTTAAGTGAGTTAATATCAAGAAAAAGTGGTGTTTGTTGGTGATGACGAAACCGAACAGCAGCAGGAAGAAAACAGGAGCAAAAATGGATCAAAAGTGGTGGTCTTGGTGATGGTTCAAAGGCGGACAGCAGCAAGTCAGAAACGCAGCAGCAGGGCTGAATTGGGAGGGTCTTGGGACTGTTTTGGGTACGCAGAAACAGCAGCAGAGGCTGCAGAATGTGGCGGACAGGAGGGGGCTGTTTTGGGAGTCAAAAAACAGCAGCACATGCTGCTACTTGGGGCGATTTTGGTGACCAGAAAACAGCAGAAAAAGAGGTGTTTGGTGGCGGTTTCAGCTGCAGCAAAAGGCTCCACAAAAAGTGGCGGATTGGGTTGTTGTGGGTGGCGGATACAGCAGCAGAGTTGCTGCAAATTTGGGTGGCGATGGGCTGCGGAAAAATGCAGCAGGTGGCGGTGGTGGGAGGCGGCAGAAGACGAGCAGCAGGAGGCGTTTTTGGAGTGGTGGTGGTTGGCTAAGGGTGGTGGTGATGGGGTTGTAAACTACCGAACAAAAAAAGGAGAAGAGGAGTGTTTTGGAGTGAATTTCTTGTGGGATTTGTGAATGAAAAAGCGCCTAATGGGTATAGTGTGACATTTAGAGTTTGAAACCAATTCATCTAGCTTAAGATTAATCTAGAATTTAAGTTAGGATTAAGATAAATAAGTTGTGATTAGAGTAGGATTTGGAGTTTGAATGCTTAAAGTTTGATTAGGATTACTCATTAGATTTAGATTAGAATTAGTTTGTTAATTATCTTTAAATTTTTTTTTTTCCATTAATCCATGTTGGCCGAATTTTTCATTTATTTATATTAATATTATTTATTTATTTTTTATTTTATATAAATACACTTATATAGAATAAGTATTATATTTTTTTTAACTAGTCCAAGGCTTTTATTTATTTTACTTAGTTCCCAATTTTTTCATTATTAATATAAATGTCACTTTTTGTTTATTACCTATAGACTAATAGTTATACTATCACGGAAAGGCATAAATTTTAATTAGCAGTGAGTGTCGACTAAAAGTTTACTATTTGGTCAACATTTTGCTAACTAAAAATTTATGAGCTCACAAAAATCCTAAGGGCAATATAGTAAAAGTAGAACTGAAAAAGTGAGGGTCGTTATAAAAGATAAGTATACACATGTTTTTTATGGTAGTTAGTTAGTTAGTTATTATATCTAACTTCACAGTGTGTTATTATTGTGTTGTCCCTCTCTTTTTTGTCTTACAATGCGTATAAATTTTTATTAATCTCTATAAAACTTTGCTCTATATATACGGAATATTATACTCCGTATTATATACTCCTTTATTTTTTGGTGTTTCTATATATGTCTTTTATTTGTAAATTTTTATGATTGTTATCGACTTATCGTAGTAGTGGTGATAATGTGATACTTCTTTCATATTATCAAAAGTCATCAAATTTGTACATTTATAATGTATATCAATGTACATCAAACTTGTTCTATACTTTTTTTCACATTTTAGTGAAAAAAAAGTTTTTAATTTAATTTCAAGTTTTTTGCCAAAAAAAAATAATAATAATAAAAAAAAAATGTCAACTTTATTAATATTAGAAACGACTTTGTTTGTCACTTTGTCTCATATGTTTATTTTGAGTGGAGATATGTGTGAAATGACAAAAAATGTTCATTGGAGTATTGGTCTATTGGAGTATCATAAAGATGTTGACAAATACGAGACATTTAAGACCAACAAATGTTAACTTGACAAAATGATGCAACAATCAGCATATAAAGGTCTAAATAAAAAATAAAAAAAAAATGTGTATAGAGTCTGTATTACGTTATTTTCAGAGTCTGGGTAACATCAAATTATTCAGGGTCTGGAAAGATTTACTCCCCTGGTGTATTTTTGGTGTATATTTGTTTCCTTATTTAATTCTTAAAATATTTCTTTTCTTTAGTAAAAAGGGTTATTTTACAAGGGGAAAATCGGTAATTTCTTTTGAGGGTTAAAAGTAACTTTTTGAAATTTTGTCAGGATATAAATATCTCTCCTCCTCTTCAAATCGATTTTTATTCAAACCCTAATCCCTCTTTCGATCTTCATCTTCAAAATTCTCTCAGTTTTTCAGAGTTTTCTTATTCACGAAGCTAAATGGCAAGATCAAAGTACATTCCATTCGTTCTAGTTCCTACTGCTAACATGGTTCGTGCTACAGAGATCAAATGGAACAAGGATGTTATGGTTTCAGCTAATAACAGGGTTGCATGTGATTCGATTCCAGAGAATTTTGCTAACGAAGGCTATGAAGAGTTGATTCAGTTTATGCACAATCATCCTCTAAAGGATGCTTTCTTTAAAACGACAACTATGTTTTCAGAGTTGCTTGCAGAATTTTGGTATACTTGTGTTGGAAACAGGGAGGCACGAACAATCACTAGCACATATCGCAATGGTAACAATACTTTAGTTCTTACTGAGAATCATTTACGATTAGCTTTGAATCTACCTATGCGTGATGATTTTGTTAGAACAGTTTCCAAGTCTGCTGCAAGGTTGTGTTTTAATTTAGTTGGTCAACCTTTAACTGACTCATCTGTTAAGACTAGTATGTTTACACCAAGGTGGATGTTTGTGTTATCAAATGTTATTAGAAGCTTGAGTTTTAAGTGTGGGAGCTTGACAGAGATCAATGATTTTGAAGCTTATTTGTTTCATGCCATAGTGACAGGAAGAAACATTGATTTTGCTCGTTTGTATTTTAATGAGTTGTTGGTTCTTACTGAGAAAACACCTAGGGATCATAATGTTCCTTTTATAAGGCTTTTGAGTTTAATGATTGAAAAAGCTATGCATCCAGATTTGTATGATGGTCTAAAGGTGTTAAGAGTGTATGAGTATACAGCTTTTCCTGAATGCAGTTCAAGAATGTTTCATAGCCATATCAACAATGATAATGAAGTTGCTCTCACTCTAGCAATGATGCAATGGGTCAACATTGGTCAAGCTGATCAACCTATAGCTCCTGAGCAATCAGGTTCTGCAGGGGCATCTCCTTCAGGGTCTGAGCAATCAGGGTCTGTAGGAGATCACAACAATGATCAACCAATCATAGAGTCTGAGCAATCAGATTCTACCCCCAGTCACTCCACCCCATGTTGTTCAACAATTTGAGCAGGCTGAAGGTATGAATGAGGAACACCAACTTATTTCTAACCCACCTTCTCCCACTGCTAATGAACAAGATCTCCAAACAACCAACCTTGTGAGCTCACCAGCTCATATTGAGAATGTCTCCATACTTGAAAACCTAGTTGATTTAGCACTCATGGATTCACATCAACAATCCATTAGGCAAGGTGCTACTAGTACAACTCCATCACCTGCTAGAGGTTGGTGAGGGGAGTACTTTGACCCAACCTAAACCTGTTAGGTTAGTGAGCTTGTATTCTCATATTACAGTTGCTGAGAAAACCCCCTCAGTTAACTTATCTACAGAAGTCCCAATCCTGGACTCAAGCAACCAAATTCAGAACCCAGTTACAATGGTCAAGCCTACAATTACCCCAGACACAAGTCTGCCACTTCTCCCTCCAGATGTTCCATCCTTACACTTACTTGCACAGGTTGCTAATGTTTCATCCATGTCACAGGATGAAATACAGGTCTCAAACTCTTCTATGTCCAGGGATCGCCCTACTTATCACCAGGAAGGTTGTGAGGACATGCAAACTTTACCCCTAAACATTGGTTCCACTTCACAGGCTGAGGCACCAGTCAATGTGGTTGGCCTGAATCAGGCTTTGACTACTTTGACTAAGAAGTTTGATGACAAACTTTTGGGTGTGCAGTCTCAATTTGATAAAATTAATCTCCACTTGAATAACAATATTGTTTCTAAACATGAGTTGATGGAGGTCAGGAGGATGGTAGGGGATATGCAGGGTTTGGGTGGTTCTAATGATACAGTGGGTGTAACAGATATTGGTGATAGATTGAATGCTTTAGAGAAGAGGTTGGAAGGTGTTGATGAAATCAGGCAATGTTTTACAGGTTTTGCTTCTGATGTTAAGACACTCCAAGAACAACAAGCTGAGATTTGGAAGTTTTTGTCTACTCTCTCTGTGGATGATGTCAAAAAGGGGGAGAAAAGGAAAAGGTTAGATGGTGAAGGCATTGAGGGGGAGTCATCAAAGAGAGCTCAGGTTGAGGGGGAGCAACAAATTCAGGGGGAGGATGCTGATAGAGTTGAAACTCAAGTGATTGCTGGTGAAACTCAAGTGATTGTTGGTGATGATACTCCAATGATTGATACTCAGGTGGTTGCGAGTCATACTCAAATAGGTGGTGTTGGTAATGATCAGGAGAATGCTACTGTTGTTGCTGCTATGCAAGATAAATTAAGGGTTCAGATGAATAAAAGATTTAAATTCAGAAGGTATGCAGGGGATGTGGTCAAAGTTGAGATTGATAAATCAGAGCTTGAAGGTGTAACTTTGTTGTTAACTATGACACATTTTTCTGATAGGAGGTTAAGAGTTAAGTTGAACCAAATTGTTCGTTTAGGGTTCTGTGAATGGAAAGGGTTAGCTGTGTGTATCCAGGAGTGTGCAGATGATCAAGCTATAGTGCAAGAAGTATTGAAGAGGGTATCTAGTTTGGTACACTTAGTATTTGAAGAAGGGTTTATAAGTTTCAAGGATTATGAGATATTTTGTGGGATGTTTGATCAAGAGATGAAGGAGAGGAGAGTTAAGGGTCATGTAGAGAGGTATGTTGTTCCAGAGCATTTAGAATTTATTGATGAAAGGTATATTGAGTATTTAGATGCTTTAATGTTCAAAACAAATGGAAATTAAAGGATGATGATGAGAGTTGAGCAGTTTGAAGAATCTAGTATTGAATTGTTGATTGGTTTGTTGACTAGATGTGTGACAGAGCAGACTTATCCTTTCAGAGTTAAATTGGTGAATCACTTGTATAGTAAACTTCCCATGTTAAAGAAAATTAAGTATATGAAGAGCAAGTGCAGGTTGATTGAAAGAGAGTTTGCAGAGTTGAACAAGTAGATGGACAGGTGGTTTTGACATCATCAGATAGGGGGAGATTGTTGGAAAAATAATCTGATGAGTTAAAAATATTTTGCAGGTTTTTAGAGTCTGAAGTTGTAGACTCTGAAGTTGCAGAATCTGATGTTTGGTGAAGTCAACGTTTTTGGTTTTCTTGATGGCTAAGATAAGGAGGATTTTGGAGATATGTTTAAATATTTAGAAGATACGTTTTTGATTCTGCCTTATCTCCAGAAGATAAACTTTTAAAGTGATTTGAAGATTTGTTAAGTTTAGAGTTTATCTTTTCCTTATTATTAGTAAAGTTGTTTAGGAAACCAGATCTCCAGATTTGGTTTTGATCTGTATAAATAGGGACGTGTGCTTTTCATTCGATGTATCTTTTGCACGATTAATATTATCTTTCATATTTCTTCATATCGTGTTCTCTCAATTATTGTTCTTATAATTCATATTTATTATTCAATTGAGAGTCTGGTGTTCATAGATCAAATACTGTGAACTAATAAAATAAAATATACGATGGTGGCCAAATGCTACTATAGTACCCCATTATTTACATAAGATATATCAGATGTCATTACTATAGACCTATAGTACTCCATTATATAAGAATAGGTATTGATTTGTACACAACTTAATTTTATCTATACATAACCAATCAAATTCCGATCTTCTATGTTAATCGGTCCATTTTATTTTGTAGGAGATATGTTGTTTGTATCTACCTTTTGTTGTAATAGTTTTTTCCTTGTAATTAGTTCTCTTCATCAATTTGATCGATAAATCGGTTATTAATAAAGTTCCTCTTTTCGCTGAAAAAAAAATGCAATAAAATGTTATGGTACAACACTTTATTGTATGTTTGGTTTTGTATGGATAAAAATAGGTTGTGTAAATATCATCACTTATAAGAATATATAATCAATGAGGGTGCAATTTTAAGATGTAAGAATGTATGCGAAGAATGTTGTGTCAAAAGCTGAAATTTATGGCATGTCATTACTCTTTGAAAAGTCGTATGGAAATGGTGTTGTAATAAACCCAAATTATTGTGTGACATATGTATCATACGACATCTTAGTTTTTTCATATGTTCTTGCGAAATAGAATCGATCAATCACCTGATGTTTTTATCGTGATCTTTGGCGAAAAATCTCTGATTGGTTGGGCATTGATGTTTTGATACTTGGAAGTTGGGATATTTGTATACAATGGTTCGATTCGTGGTCTGCTTCAGCTTCGAAAATGATCATTCTTTATTCGATCATGGCATGCGCTTTTTAGCTTATTTGGAGACATGGAAACGGAGTCATCTTCCCGACAGCGACTATGAAAAAAGGAGAATTATTTGACTATATTCGATCTTATTCGTATTCTTGGGTGTTTTATAGAAACAAAAATCATATAAGCTGGAATAATTGCCTTAGGATGCCATTGTAATTTGTATGTATTTTTTCCTCTAGTTCCTTACTAGAGGTAGTATATAATATAATCTCTATGGCCGTAAAGAAAAAATAGACAAGTAACTTTATTATTCTATAAAATAAATACAATACTATCTGAACCGCGCCCCAATATATCATTTATCACTTATCAGCCTCAGGTTTGTGTATCAACGCATATACTCCGTAATTATCAGAATACTACTAAATTCAAAAATCTTAAACATGATTTGTGTATCAACTCAGTCTTTTGTTTAAAAGATAATTGTGTTATAAACATTGTCATGGAATTAAACAATTAGTCCACCAAGTTACGAACTAAGAACCCCTGCTTCTGACATGGATCATTTTGTAAATACATTTTGTCTTTAAAACTAATTCGTGTTTATGTTTTCTATTATTGTTCAATGAATTCAAGGAGATGGTTATAAAGTTTATTGAATTATACAAATGTATTATGTAAATCTCATGTATTAGGCTTTCATGGTAGTCAATATTCTTATGATTAGAGCTTACGTTAGCTGTTGATTGGGTCCCAACTACGCCATTTTAATCCAAGTTTCAACACAAATAATTAACATTGAGGTTCAATTCATTAAAAGGATATAATAATGGATAATCATTTTGATGAACACCAATTAGTCTAAACCGTTATTGCTGATATATGATAGATAATTAGATGAAGTGGAAACAGCCCAAGTGCACTTGTGCCCATAAACAGAGTCCAGTAACAGTTTGAAAAACACCCATTGCTCAAAAAAAATCTTTGAATAGTGATAACCTTCATTTACAAGATCTTCAAGAAATCAACTAGAAACAGAATAGCGAGATTTCGAAGGACGTGGATATGGTTTCTTCGACGTATTGATGAAGCTTTTACACATTCATCGCTAACTTCTGGGCAGCAAGTGCTTCGGCCTCGAGAGTAGGCTCCCACAGGATTGTAGTTTCGGCAAGCAATCCGGTCACGGTGTAAGGGTCCATGTTCGATGCTGGACGCCTATCTTCCAAGTAACCTACACCATCAAAACAGAATTTAAAAGTAGGGCCATTTTGAACCATTTATAAATTAATGGGTTTGGGTCAAAGGGGTCAAAAGTCGTGCAGAGTGTAGTTTCAAGAATTTTTTTTATTCTTTTTGAAAGATATTTTTTTTTTTTATAAGGTAGTTTCAAGAACAAAACCTCCAAAATTATAAAAATTAATAATTGGATAGTAGTGTAAAGGCAGTACCTTTGCCTTCTTTCTCGGTGTCACGACCCACACGGATTGAGCAACCACGATTAGCTACTCCCTGAAAAATGAACAAATGCAAAAAAGAGCGTTTGAGAATAATTATGAAACCATGTGACCCAATTCTAAAAAAAGTATAGAATTTCATATATATATGTATGTTTTACTTACCCATGAAAATTGGTTGATGCTGGCAGTTTCGTGTTTGCCTGTCAATCGTCTCTCATTTCCTTCTCCATAAGCACTGATGTGCTCAGTATGGCGAAGTGAAAGGTTCAGAATCGCCTTTTTTATTATTTCAAACCCACCATCTTCTCTCATGGGTAATGTACTGAAATTTGTAAAAACAAAGTTTATAAATTCTTATCTAATAGTTAATTATCATTTTAAAAAACATGCACAGATCTAGCATGATTTATAGTACCTGTAGTTGGTGTGGCATCCTGCTCCATTCCAGTCTCCCTGTCAATGTAAACCACAAGAGCTAATCCGGTTAATTATAGTAAAGAGATGACATTTCGAACCATTTAAATATGAACTGGTCGATATAGGTGGTGTTTTATCTCAAACAGGTCAAGTTATATATAACTCCGTAGCTAAAAGAACATCTAACGGGTTCACACTCACCTGAAGTCTATTTTGTTTGTATTCAAAGTTGGTTAACATTGTAACAATATTGTTTTGGTAATCATAGTCAGCACATTTAATTTAATCGTTTATTATTTAAATATATGGAGGGAAATCTGAAAAGATTAGTATAGAAAGATTTATGTACCTCAATGGGCTTAGGGTCAAGCGTCAAGACAACACCAGCTTGCTCAGTAATTCTCTGTAAAATAATAGTAAGTACACGAGAAACAGCCTTAGCTTAGATTTCATTACGATAAATGTGTGTGTGTGTGTGTGTGTGTGTGTACAGAAATTTTACATCATTACTGTATGAAAATAGTTATCGATGACTCACTTCAAGAAGGTATCTAGCACACCAGATATGGTCTCCAGCTTCAATTCCCACACTAGGACCAACTTGGAATTCCCACTGTAAAAAAATAATAAGATAAAATTAAAAATGGCCATGATCTTTGTTTTCTAAAATTATGAAATAATAAAGAGAATGGGTAGAAGATAACCTGTCCGGGCATAACTTCACCATTGGTTCCACTGATGTTAATTCCAGCATATAAACAAGCCTTGTAATGTGCATCCGAAATGTCTCTTCCAAACGACTTATCTGCTCCGGCACCACAGTAGTATGGCCCCTTTTATTCCAAAAAGAAAATAAATTACCGTTTAATTTAATCATCATAAATCTTGTTTAATTAGTAACAAAAGGTGTGCAAGTTTACAAAAGAAAGATAATGAAGAGTACCTGAGGTCCAGGGTAACCTCCAACTGGCCAACCCAAAGGCCACTTCACATCTGGCTGTAGCAAAGTATACTCTTGCTCAATTCCAAACCTATAATCAGATTTGATAAAAAAAAAAAAAATTATCGCGCTTTTTATAACCAAAAATTAGTTAAGATGTAAATGTTTAGTTGCTATTTTAACTAGAATAACCTACCATGGAACAAGAGCTTCAACTTTAGGATTGCTGAAAATCTCAGCAGCCTTCGCCCGTTTGTTTGTAGGGATAGGCACACCTTGTGGTGTGTACGCATCACAAATTACCTTTCAAATCAGATACAGAATCAAGTTAATTCAATCTACATGACCCGTTTACTTTCGCAACTTAAATGTGTGTACTTTTACTTGATTCCAAAGTTTACACTCACCAAAATGTTGTTGCCACCACGGAAAGGATCCTTGAATATCGCCTGGGGGCTGGAAAATTAGATTTTATTTATACTTAGTTCGCCACTTATAATAAAACTAAACTTTTTGAGTTTTTAGTATATAATATATAAGACTTACTATAAGATAACTTCACTATCTTCTCCTGGCGCTTGTCCAGTACTTGATCCGTCATAGTTCCACTTTGGAAGCTCAGAAGGATGCTCAACTGGTTTGGACAGTGTCTATAAGAAAAAAAGTTCAAAATAAATTAATGAAAATTTTCCTTTTCGACAATACGATAGTTATTAGATGATTATCGAAGATAATCAGATCATCAGCTGCTGACATACCCTTGATTTGCTCCGCACATCTGTCCCAGAACCTCCAATCCTGTTTCAAACGAGAGCTACATAAGCAAAAACCGAGTGTACTTTTTTACCATTTTGTAAAGTATATTGTTCACTTTTTTTACCGATATACAGAGTATACTTTTTTAGCTTTTTGAACTTATCATTTCTTAGCAAATTTTTACCGAATGATAAAGAGAAGATTTACCAGATGTATTCGGCGATGATTTTATTGGTGTAAGGAGTTACATCCAAGTTTAGTAAGTCCTCCACCCTGTTAATTGTTCCACTTGCAGACGCACAGATTCGAAATTTTGTAGCAGCCTTGAGTGCTAGTTTCTTGCTTTGTTTAAAAGAGAAAGGGTTCAACATTTTGGAAGACATAGAGCTTGTTTCCATTGCATTCTTTGTTAACCTCATCTGCCATTGCACTGAAGGAGCCAAACACTGCGCCATTTTCACCTGACCATGTATTTAAAAACAATAAGAAAAAAATTAGTCAATAACAGATTCTTGTGATCATAGTTCCTTGACCAAAATCAAACAATTTTCAGTCAAGTAATTAACTGTAACAGTATACCTTAGTGGCATCAATCAATCTATTTACAATTCAGAATCATCTATGGATTACTTACTATTGTTCTATATGTATAAGCTTTATTATTTATTATTTATTCAAGTAATAATAATAACAATATTAATAGTGAATTAGCCATTAAGGCACGTATAGATTCAAAAACCTAAGTTAATTTAGAATAAAACACTTTGTGATGTAATCTCTCTGTTATATTGCATTTGAAAAAGTATGCAAGGGCAACTTAGTCGTCTCAATATAAATATATAAAACAATGAATAAATTAATGTCAAATAATAATATATCAAAAGGGGAGTGATCCTCACACACTAATTTTGAATTCATACACACCTAATTTGCTATTATACCCTTACTTAGGTATGGAATAATAATAGAAGTTCAACTCCCTGAATAAATGTAAGGATATAATTGTAAGTTTATGGTACAAAAGTGTGTATGGATTAAAAAGTGGTGTGTGAAAATAAACTCCCATATCAAAAAAAAAAAAAAAAAAAAAAAAAAAAAAAAAAAAATACTGATCTGTATACAACTCTCTCTGCAGGCTTCGCATTAACAGACAAATAAAGTAACAATGACCAATCGTTGAAGCTCATTTGGCACTCTTTGACTATATCAACCTCCAATATTTTAGGCGTATTTTACTAAAGACAATTAGACGGCAAATTACTCATTCCGAAACATTAATTAGTAATCACCAATGCTAATCAGCAAACTAAAACTTTTTAGATCGATAATTTGTATCTCTCCGATTGATTATTCGCAAAATCATACGCATAATATAATTTTTAGATTCTAAATACATATGTAGCGCATCGCCAAATATACACACACTGACACACATTATAGATCCGCCGTAATAGGTATAGATATTATTAGTAGTACTAGATTACATTTCCGATTGTAAACGAACTGAGTGAATGTAGGTGGGAGTGAAGAACATACCGGAAAACGTAGAGAAAAGCAGCCGGAGAGTAGTTAGTGGCGGTAAAGGAAATGGAGGGGGAACAAATGGAAGTTGTTAAACGGATGTAAATAAAAAATGTGGAGTATTATATAGTTATATACGAGAATGAGATTTAAATAATAAATTATAATTATATATTAATATTAATTTTAAATTTAAATTTTAAATAGGATAAAGATAAAGAAATGTTGGTGTGATTGGCCTTTGCGGAGGAGATAGGGCTAATGTTTATTATGTAAGGTGGAAATTGGTTTGTTCTTTTTTGGTCTCTTTTATAAAAGGTCATCAATCAATCAAAACAATATATATTTCTATAAAAAAAAAAAAAATATAGTTTTAATTCTAATACTTGTAACACTTTTTGGATAAGGTTTTTCTCACCACCCCAAACGGATGATTATATTTATCAACTAAACTTTTTATTCTTTTCATTTATTTGTAAACGGACGGATGGTATATCTTTTTTAAAGGCAACATGTTGAAGTTGCAGACTGTGAATTTGAACTAGAATCTCTAGTGAAGATTCTCAAGTTTTAACTATCAAACTACCTTTTAAATTGTGATTTGTCATCTTTAAAGAATATGTACCAAGTTGCGTTCTCAGCAACCTTTCTTTCTGTTTCCATAGCATCCAGTTTCTTTGTAACTGGGCTATGATCGATTGTAAAATTCGCCTTTCGGAAAGAAAAAAAAAAGAATATGTGATTTGTGTTTCATGAAAACTCTAATCTTTCTCTATTTAGTAAGTGAACAAAATATGTTTAAATTCTAAAGTTTGATCAATAGGTTCTTTAATCCAGTTTCATTTTAAACGGATGATAAATCTTAGATGATATTTTTATTAACATATGTCAAAAGGTAATAAGATGATGAAAATGTCATCTTTAAAAATGAGTGATTTTTATTTCATAAAGACTCTAATCTTTCTCTATTTAGTAAGTGAATAAAATATGTTTAAATTGTAAAGTTTGATCAAGAGGTTCTTTAATCGAATTTCATTTTAAATGGATATTATATCTTAGATGGTATTTTTGTTAACATATGTCAAAAGGTAATAAGATGATGAAAATGCCATATTTAAAAATGTGTGATTTGTGTTTCATGAAGACTCTAATCTTTCTCTATTTAGTAAGTGAACAAACTATGTTTAAATTGTAAAGTTTGATCAATAAGTTTTTTAATCTAATTCCATTTTAAACGGATGATATATCTTAGATGATATTTTTTGTTAACATATGTCAAAAAGTAATAAGTTGATGAAAATGTCATCTTCAAAAATGTGTGATTTGTGTTTCATAAAGACTCTAATCTTTCTTTATTTAGTAACTGAACAAAATATGTTTAAATTGTAAAGTTTGATCAATAGTTCTTTAATCCAATTTCATTTAAAACGGATGATATATCTTAGATGATATTTTGTTAACATATGTCAAAAGGTAATAAGATGATGAAAATGTCATATTTAAAAATGTGTGATTTGTGTTTCATGAAGACTCTAATTATTATGTATTTAGTAAGTGCACAAAATAGGTTTAAATTGTAAAGTTTGATCAGTATGTTCTTTAATCCAATTCCATTTTAAACGGATGATATATCTTAGATGATATTTTTTGTTAACATATGTCAAAAGGTAATAAGATGATGAAAATGTCATTTTTTAAAAATGTGTGATTTGTGTTTCATGAAAACTCTAATTTTCTCTGCTTAGTAACGAACTATGTTTAAATTGTAAAGTTTGATCAAGAGGTTCTTTAATCCAATTCCCATTCCCATTGTAGTGTATATTATACGTAATAAGGAGAGGTATATAACTCTCTAACATACAAAAATTGAAAAATATTTATGTGATTAGCGTATGTACCGTGGTTTATTTAGGTGATTTAAATAACCTCGCAGAGATAATATATAAGAGTTATTGGCGTCTTAACCCCACATTATCTACGTAGATGAATTAATCCTTATATCAAATGATAACGGTGAGTCTATTCAACTAAGCATGAATAAAATAAAATTTTATAATAATCAAAATTATAAAAAGACGAACAATATTTATTAGAGTTATTTCATCAAAACAAATACACAAATAATTAGCCCGTAATTGAACTTGGAACAATAATTAAATAAACAACGAACACAGGATTAATAATTGCATAGATACAAAGAAAAACTAACTTAAATTCATTGCCTCCATTTAAAGAGGAAGGAAAGCAAACTTAAAACTAATTATATATAAAAAATAATGGTATGAATAACGTATTTATATGGAAAAATTCGTTGTTAAGCATGTCAGACCCCTCAACCTGCGGCTAAGGGTCAGAGATGGAGGTTGAAGGCTTAATTTCCAAACACTATCAAAATCGAAGTAGCAACCCTTTGTTTTACGAGCGTTAGAATTTGAATCAACTCAATCGAAGTCCGGATGAGAAAGTTATGGCCAAATGATGATTGCTCGCTACTAAATTTTTTGGCGTCCAAACTATCATCAACCGACAGCTGGCCTTTAATTCTCGAATGTTCCACTAACGTTTCTTATCTATAACCAACGACTCGATCTAAGCAATACCCGCTAACTCAACATCTCGTACGAATTGACCTTGATCAGATATTAATGTAGTAATCAGCGGCTCATGACTCCAATCATCATCCCATGATCCTTACGAAATTAAATATAATATTATGAAATCATTTTTCCAGCCAGCAGCTTTTACTGGTCGCCGAAAACCGCATTATTAATACTTGTAGTTTTCAAAAACGAGGATTCGACTATATTAACACTAGTAAATACATATGTACATATATGTATGTGTATCTATATATATCTATCTATACATTATATAAAGTGCGTGACAATAATACTAGGTGACATTATATAAAGCGTGTGACAATAATTTTACGTGTCGCCTTCTGGTTAATTCTGCCACATGTCACTCTATTAAACATTTGTAATTAAAGAATGTAAATTAAAATAGTAATATTAATAATAAAATTTATAATTATAGTAAATCTTATTAATGTAGATGTAGTTGATATATATATATATATATATATATATATATATATATATATATATATATATATATATATATATATATATATATATATCTTATGTATTATACTAGTTTTATGATACCGTGCATTGCACGTCAGTTGTACAAATTAGTATTTGATAACGTTATTATTGATCTTTTATCAAATGTATAATACAATTACCATGAAAAAACCTTTTATCACTGATAACATTTTTATATTAAAACATTGGTTTTAAATAACGCATATATTATGAGCCCGTCAGTTAGAACTATTTCAACTTCAATTAACAAATACGGAGCAATCGGTAAAACACTAAACATGAGTCTGTAAAAAGTCGTTTATAACTGATCGTTAATAATAGTTTTTATGTATATCTCTAATTGTATATGCATTTAATTACAATTGAACAAAATACTTGTAGGATTAGTTTAATCAACAAAATTACACGTAGAATCACTTAATTAACTTTAATTGAGAAAATGACACGTAAGATCTATATCACGTGCTTTATAATAATGTATAGATATAGATAGATAAGTTTAAAAATCTTAGGTTATTTTAATTTAAGTAATTTTATAAATTATCAATTTAATATTATTTTATAATTTTTAATAATAGTTATTAAATAATTATTATTTTAATTCATAAAACTCTTATTTTAATTTATGATTAAACTATTTTTAACATTATACAGGTTCATATAATTTTAATAGTTTGTTTATTTTAATAATAACAATAGTGTTGTTGAAACTAATGTTATCAATAATAAAAAAGTTTCTTCACCTAACTTTTTGAGTTTCCGTACAACGCACGAGCTCATATATACTACCTTCGTTCTAAATCTGTAGTTCAATATTTTATTTTAGAATATCCTAAACTAATTACCTACTTCCATAAATGGATAAGAATAATGGAATAAAAATCATTTGTGCCCCTACTTTATTCATGCAGGACAAAAAATATAGATAAAAAATAAGGAGTAAAACTAGAAAGTTAACAAAAAGTACATGTGACAGGTACTTTTTCTTGAAATACGTATTTTTTTGTCTATAGATAATAGATTTGGAACGGATGAAGTATATAATTTATTTTTTTGTCAAAATTGGATTAATAATGATATTTTTGAAATTCAGCCAACGGTTTTTAAATACTCCAATTAATCGATACTATAACAGGTATACTGTTTCCGCTCGTTATCATATATTCAATACACGTGTTCAAAGCCCGGTATATACATTTACTAAAACATAAATTTACAATTTCCGTGCAACGCACGGGCTTATAAAACTATATAAAACTAGTATATATATATATATATATATATATATATATATATATATATATATATATATATATATATATATATATATATATATTATATATCTATATAAATAAATGAATGATGATGATAGATGGCCACAATGAGTTATTCGTAACACACGTTAATTAATCATTTGAGTAGCATAATAACATGTTACAATTAATTTAATTTAATATAATTTAAATAGTACGAAGTGTAAAATAATCCCTAGAGGGTGTTTGGCTTAGAGACGGAAATTTAACACTTAAAGTATAAACGCATGTCTCATTATTGTTACTACTTTTGATTTTTTGAAACGGGCGGCTTAGAGCACTGGAAGTAGTGACTGATGTCACTTGGCATGTCAGGCCTGACTTGCTGAGTCAGAAAAAGTGGGGAGTGGTGACCTCTGTCAGTTGGGCATGTCAATTTATATTTTTATTATTATTTTTATGATTTTAAATATAACATAAATGAATATAATTATAAAAATTAACATAAATATAAATAACTTCTATTAAAATAAAAATAAAACATTACAACTCCTAAAAAAAAAACATTACGATTCCTAAAAAAAGATTACAATTCCTAAAAAAAAACATTACAATTCCTAATTATTAAAAACCAATACGAAATGATTCAATTTCAACTTCGAAGCTTGTGTTTATGTTTGTGAATGAGATTTGTGTTTGTGTTTGTGTATGTGTATGTGTTGGGTATATATAGAAAGTAAAAAAAAAAAAAAAGTTCAACAAATGCAAACCCGTCGCCTACACGACTGACCAAGGTGGGACGCAAAGAAGTGACGGGGTGGGGGAGTGGGGAGACTTGCGACGAGTAACCCGACGGGGTAAGTGACCTCGTCCACTCCCAGCACACTTAACATATTTATTATACAGTAGTTATAATTTGTTATTTGTCTGAATTTGTAATGATAGTAACATCATCTTATCATTTATGGTATGTTAGAGAATAACTAACGTGACTAATGTTATACATAAGTGTTTTTTTTTTTTTTTTTCAAAAGCAAAAAAAATAAATAAATAAAAATTATCACTGGACATCAAATATGTGAAGAGACCAAATGATTATATTCGACGAATCATCATACAAGCTACAAACTTAGAGACCACAAACCGATAACTAAACTAACTAAAACACATACAAATACAACCAAACACACACAATGATCTACATTTACAAGTCTATTACAAGAAACACCATAACTAAACAAAACAAAAAACAAACAACAACTTCATCCCAAAGAGATCAATCAAATCAACAAAATATAAGCCGTGAAGAACAAACCAAAGATCGATACGCGCACTATGATGAAGCCTTCGCCACCGCGTAATATCATTCTTCACTTATCTGATGAATCATAATTATCATTCATCACATATGTGATGAATGAGCTATGCGTCCCTTTTTGATATTTCTCCCTGCGCATATATATATATATATATATATATATATATATATATATATATATATATATATATATATATATATATATATATATATATATATATATAGGGAAGCACTTTTTTGGGGGGAAAGAGGAAGAATTTTTTTTTTCGTTTTTTGAAAAAACTTTGTTCACGAACATTATAGATTAAATGAAAATATGAACATTTAAAAAAGACACTTTGTGATGAATGTCATTATTTTGGCGGGAAAACACTCGAAGAAAAAAATAAAAACATTCAATGCATTGAATGTTTTGCTGCTGAGTTTATTTGCATCGTTTTATTTTCATCTTATGTGAAGTGTTTTTTTCGAATTTAGCCCGATTTAGAGTTTAGGGTTTAGGGTTTTCGGGTTACTCCGTAAACCCTCAACCCTAAACCCTAAACCCTAAACTTTAAACCGTTCGTGTTAAAATATTCAATCTAAACCCTAATTTCTAAACCCTAAACCCTAATTTCTAAACCCAAAACCCTATTTTCTAAACCCTAATAGCTAAACCCTAATAGCTAAATGATATCGGGCAAAAAGTCACGTTTTTACCCCCTAAATTAAGCCCTAAAACAATAAAGATTAAAACTTTGTCGGCAAAATTATCGCTTTTTCTGTTGATTTTGTAGATTAAGTAATTACAAAGGCAATGCAAAAAGAATCAAGTAAAACGGAGCTAAAACGAAGATTCTAGAGCGAAAACGGTGAAAGACAAGAAATCAAGTTACGATCCAGTGAATCAAGGCTGAGCAGCACCACATACGGCCTGCCATACGGGCTGCCATACGGGCTGCCAGTATGGAGTACGGCCTGCCACACGGCCCAGCAAACGCCCCCAAGAAACGGCCTGCCAGCCATACGGCCTGCCAAATACGGGCCACCATACGGCCTGCATACGGCCTGCCATACGGCCTGCCAGGCGTATTTGGGCAAAATTCCGGTCTATTTAAAGGGCATTCTCCATCCATTCCAACACACACTCAACTTGCAATTCAATTTATATTTTCAATCTTTTAGTTAGTTTTTAGTAGTAGTTAGTTTAGCTTTTATTTTTCGGAGGATATCCCGGCGAATCCCTGCGATCTCGGGCAGATTTGTTCGGCCTTTTCAGGTTTTTATCCAAAACGCTTGTCTTTTGTATTAAACATGTATTCTTGCTTTTTATGTTTAATAATGCGTTCCGATATTGCCATGATAGCTTAACTTATCTGTATGTTTCCATGATAGAAGTTTGGGTTAGCGTAATTATGTTAATTTAGTACGATCACTGTTATAATACTGAATTAGGAAGTCTGATAGATTTGTATGCTAGCATCTTAAGGATTGACCAACTTAGGTTGTGATCAGGACTTGTCCACCTGTATGAAATTAGCTACTTCATAGGATTAAGACCCCTGGTTATACTGTATCTGAAGATTCTATGAACTCGGTATGGCCGGAGTTCCCGAGAGGCATCTAATGCACTTTTAGGACACGGAACCTAGAAATTGAGGCATGAATGACCTAGTATGCCTATTGACTGTTTCAAAGAGATCTCTTAGGAGATGTTAAGATCTAGTTAGTGCCTTTACTGTATGACCCAAGCCTATTGCATGTTCTTGTCTGATTGTTGCCTTAGGTCTTAGTCATCTCAACTGTTTAGGTACTCATTAGGTTTCTATCTGCTTTATTATCAGTATATTAACTGTAATGTTGTATAATGTTTGATTTTTTGAGATGTCATTAGTATGATGAAATGGTTGTTAGTTTTCATTTAAGGTTTTGCCAACTTAAACCGACGGACTCATTCCGTTTGTGATCAGTGTTCAATCAACACGGCACGTTGTTATTCAGTTACCTAAACTGATAACGAGGGTTAGGATTAGAGCTTAACTCACTAATAAACCTAGTACTTTACTGAGGATAACCTTCGAGGTATTGTTACACTTCAGTTATACGACCAAGTGACATACTTCTCACTGCTCAAAGAGAACTCCGAGAGTTCAGAGATAAGTAGGTCTGTGTAATTGGCTCATCCAACCAGATCTACGTCAATCCAAGCATAGTCTTAACATAAGCATAATTACCTTTCCCTAACCCAATACTGATGTCTTGGTCAACATTTCCCTGATCTGCATACTCCGGATATCCCTCCAATTTATTTACTTTTCTGCATTTAGGACCTTTAGCTAAAATCAACTACTATCTTTTATCCAGGTAATTTAACTAAAAAACATTTATCCACTTGATCTTCAATTCGTTAATCAGCATAAAATTCGACACTAGGTTAACTTACACCTTCTACACCTTAGAAAGTAAAAGTAAATTTAGGCCCCGCAAAATATAAATAAACGAAGACGCTGTGTGCTATCGAATCGGACATCGTGCGACCTAACGACACCGCACAAAACAAAACCGTCCGTTAGTGGCATATCAGCTATCCAATCTTCTTGGCGTCGCTGCCGGGGATCGAATATTTTGATCGAGAAAGATTTTAAGCAGACAAAGTATTGTTTGGTGGTGTCTAAGAAAGACAATTATACACGGACTTGGTTATTGGATTTTCCGAACAGTCTCCAATTATATTGGAACCAAAAGGATCCTGCCTCTCCGTAGTCGGCCTGGCCACCTCGATACGAGTAATCTGTGAGAAGTCCTATCAGTTAAGATATCCGATCTGGTTAGCGACCGAATTTCAAGAATAATTTTTTTTATTAAATTATCGATCCTTTTAGTAAATCAATATTTTCTAAAAGTTACTTTTAAGTCTTTTTAAAACAGAAAAAAAATGGAACAACAAGATACCCTTGCTTCTATGCATAAGTCATGCTTAGAGGAAAGAGGGGGACCAATCACCTTAGGAATCGAAGAAACTCCTGAAATCAGTTCACGCATGATTAAACTAGTCAGTATGATCTGTAAATTTCAAGGATTACCGATTGAAAATCCTAACTTTCATATAAATAAATTTATCAGTCTGGTTGACTCTTTTAAGAAGGAATCAAACGAGAAAAACATTTTAAAACTTCATCTTTTTCAATATTCACTTTATGCACACGCTTCAGCATGGTTTGATGCACTTAACCCGAATTCAATCCGTACATGGGAGGATTTAGCCACTAAATTTCTAAACAAATTTTATCCACCCTCCCTGCAAACCTGTTTAAGAAATGACATCACAAACTTTTCTTAAAAAGAAAATGAGTCATTGTGTCTAGCATGGAATAGAGTAAAGATGATGCTTTAAAGATGTCTGAATCATTCGTTAAGTCGGGCATATATAATCTGTATGCTTTACAATGGTTTGACCAAGGGTGATAAGTCTCTCTTAGACATGGCCTCGCAAGGCAATTTCATGTCCCGAACAGCAGATGAAGCATGAAATCTCTTGGACGCAATAGCTGCACAGCAGGAAGATTGGAACAATGAAGCTGCTGAGAAGGATAACGTCTTCGCTCATACGGTAAAAATGTTGGAAACCAGGTTACAAGATCTCACCCTCACTCTTCAAAGTTTACAAATTCCTAAAAACTCCGATGCTACTAGAACCAATATAAGGTATCCTTACCTATGACAACCCGAAAATTTTCGACTAAATTTAAACTTAATCCTTATGTAATTCTAACACGATAATCAAAGTCAGTTAAACTGAATCCCAAAAATTTTGAACTGTGTTCATAATTTCATTTAACCTCTACAAAAATCCGACGATTCACGAACGCTTATATATAAATATGTGCATTATGACTTGAAAACATTAACAAAGTATTAAACATATAATACTTTACATTAAACGTAATTGTTTTAATATATGTAAATATTAAATATTCAATATATTATTATATAATCTATGTTATATATTACATAAATTAATAATATGTAATATTAATTAAAAGTTAAATTATAGTTATCATTACTAATATTAAGGATATAATTATTATCACCACTAAGATGATTAATATTATCCACATTATCGTTAGTATTAGTATTAACATTATTATTATCATTAATACTAGTACTATTATCATTATTAATATCAATACTATAATTAGTAGTAAAATTTTGATTTTAGTTATTGTTATGATTATTATTATTAAAATAAGTAGTATTATCATTTATTATTAATATCATTATTAAACTTGATATTAATTATTATTATTATTGTCATTATAATTATTATGACTAATATTTATTAAATCTATTATATTATTATTAGTATTTTTATTAAAAGTATTATTATTATTATTAATATAATTATTATTAATAGTATTATTATTATTAATATTAATTATTAATATCAATTAATTAATATCATTATTAAACTTGATATTAATTATTATTATTGTCATTATAATTATTATGACTAATATTTATTAAATCTATTATATTATTATTAGTATTTTTATTAAAAGTATTATTATTATTATTATTAATATAATTATTATTAATAGTATTATTATTATTAATATTAATTATTAATATCAATTAAAAAAATAAAAATAAAAGTCAAATAAAATGTACTGAATATATAAATCTGTTTATTTTTTTATATGTTGTGATCAGCTTTAATTTTCTATTAAAACGTAAACCGGCTTTATATTTTTTATATATTCTTTTTCTTCTTTACAACAGATCATGATCGAGCATTTAATCTTTTTTTTTTTAATCCCATCTTGATCTTTTTTTTATTTATCTCTGATTATATTATTGCTACTGGTTTTAATTTTGTCTTCTGATTGAAGCCATAAACCATTATATATAAACAATCAATTAATCATTCAATTTGATATTATATATTCGCTACTGCATCTCAAATCAAAACAGAAAAACAAAAAAAAACAAAAAAAACAAAAACTTGAACACTCTGTTCTTGACCAAAATATTCAACTACCCGATTTCAAATCACTTTCAAAATCTAATATTGCAATTGTGTTAGGAATTGTCTAGTTAATCTATCTGAAAAGTTTGAACCTTCAATTCGTTATAATGAATTCAAATTTCAAAGTCAAAGTTTTGGTTTTTAAAAGTCAACTTTTTGTTCATCATCAAATTCGTGTTATCCGTTATGATTTAAGTTAAATTAACGATTGAGAAAGTTTCTAGTAATGATTTGAAACACAATTCATTTTATAACAATTTCCTATAACAATCTAAAACTCAAAAATAATTTTTTTTTAATATAGCGACGGGTACAGCAGCAGAAGCTGTCTTCATTTTTTTTTTTATTTTTTTTTTTACAAACACTCATAATCAATTAGTGATGTTTCAATTTCGTAATTATTCAAATCTTGAATTAGTGGTGGTGGTTGATCCCTGGTTTGGTCGATTAGTATGTGGAGGAAGAAGAAGATGAACCAAAAGTTTAAAGGGTTAAAACAAATTAAAATGGGTAACTAATCAGATAATACAAGACATAAGAATGGTTAAGGGGTGTTCGGGTTAGCGAGAGGTCTCGAGTTCGAACCCGGTTCGTGCCATTTTTTTTTGTAGAAGGCTTATAAGGTAGCTTTTCTTTTATTATTATTATTATTATTATCATTTTTATTATTATTATTATTACTAATACAAATATTAATTACCATTTATGAATATAATTATAATTATGATTATTATTGTTATTATTGTTATTATTAAGTATTAGTTATCATAGTTATATTTACAAGTAATATTTTTATTATTATCATTATTACTAATATTATTATCATTACTAGTATTATCCTTAAGTAGTATTAATATAAAAACTATCATTAGTAATAAGATCGTTATTATTATTAATTATTAATAATTATTAGCAAAGTTATTATTATTATTATTATTATTAAACTTACCATTTTTATTAAAAACTACTATTATTATTAAAAGTAATATTTCTATTAAAATTATCATTTCACTAATAGTATTAATCACTTTTATTATAAGTATACTATTAATATCATTACTACTGCAAACATATAACATTATAAGAACTTTCATTTTTACCATTATTATTATTATCTTTACATTACTATCATTTCTATCATTTTTACTATTACCAGAATCATTATCATTATTATTATTATAAGAACTATGTTATTATTATTTTTACTACTAGTATTATTATTATTATTATTATTATTATTATTATTATTATTATTATTATTATTATTATCATTTTTACTACTAGTATTATTATTATCATTACAAAATAATACAACTCTTTATTCAATATCATTATTAATATCATTTTATCAAATAAATACTTATATATATAGAATATAAAAGTATATATATAGAAAAATATAACAATTGAAATAATATAAAAACTTGTTCGATTACGATTATATGTGTTAATATATATACACTTGATATAGGTTCGTGAATTCGAGGACAACTCTGCACTTGTTCAGTGTCATCATACACATATTTACTACGAAATACGAAATAAAATATTGTGAGTTTCATTTGCTCCCTTTTTAAATTATTTTTGTGAGTTTTCATAGCTCCCTTTTTATATATATTTTTGGGCTGAGAATACATGCGCAACTTTTATAACTGTTTTACGTTTAGACACAAGTACTCAAACTTTTATGCTATATACGTGCTTTGTCATGCTAAATCTCTGTCGTAATATCGTTAATTGCTGAGGTATAAGATGCAAGCTTAGTTATTGTGAGTAGTGCTACTGAGAGTGACATCTCTAGTCAGTTGACCGTTGGTCTTTGGCTACATAATAATGATTCAACGACATGAATAACAAGTGTCACGGGGTAACTTTTGTTTAGTCGCGATATTACAAACTCAGCATTACTTTTAGATTGGTATTTCTATATCAATCAACACTTCATATTGATATTTCTATATCAACTTTATTAAATCTTGTGGTCTAACACTATTATTGAAATCATTATTTATGATAAACCTATGAACTCACCAACCTTTTGGTTGACACTTTAAATCATGTTTATTCTCAGTCTTACATAATGCTTCCGCTGAGTATTTGCTAATTGAAAGCAACATTTCAACGAGTCATTCATGGATAATTAGAAGGACTTGCATTTGCTAATTTGATGATGTAACACCCCGCCAAAATCATCATTGACGCGGATGTTAACTCTGGTCCCAGTGCTCGGCTTGACTTCTAAGTAACAGCAGAGTTCTACATCGGAAGCAGTATATCTAAGTACCTGAGACAAAACATGCTTAAAGTGTCAACCAAAATGGTTGAGTGAACAACATAGGTTTAATAGTTATAACAAGTTTTAGACCACAAGATTTAAATAAGCGGTTTAATCAGTTCAGTAATAGTGATGGTGTATATGATATCGATACTAACCATTAGTTACCCTAAACACATCACGTTCGTGTCGTTCATCGTTATTATGTATCCATTGACCAGCGGTCATCCGGATAGAGACGTCACCCTCAATAGCGCTATCACAATAACTAAGCTTGCCTTTATACGTAGCAATTAACGATATCATGGTAGGGATTAAGCATGAATCAAAGCATGTTAGCAACAGTTTGAACTAATCAAAAGAAAGTTTTCGTGTACTTGTGTCTAAGCGTAAAACAATTTAAAAGCAAACATGTGTCTCACCCCAAAGTTATAAAACAGTTAAGAAAGAGTAAAAAGAGGGGCTATGAAGTTCACCTTAATAGCGGATAGATATTCCACGCAAGTTATATGATCGGAGGATTGAACACGGAGATCTCAACCTAGAGATATTATGTTCGATTAGTTAATGTCTAATAGACATAAGTTTGTTTATTAATATAGTAAACTATATTAACAGTGACCGTTTTTCAAGAAAGTTATATTTATATAAGTGATAATATACTTAGTGTTATTAAGTGTTACTATATAATTAAGTGTATAAGTTATACTAATAATAGTATTATTATTTACTTTAATCAATTTCTATGTATATCTATCATTATATGTTACGTCTATAAATATACCTCTATGTGATACATACATATACATATATTCTTTATTATTATTATACATGTATGTGTTCATAACTATATAATATATTTATATTAGGTATAGGTGTTACGTATATATAAGTGTAAGATGATACATATATATATATATATACACTTATTATTTTTCTTATTATTATTATGTTTACTAGCCTATTATAATACTTACATAATACACACTCATACATACATACACACGTACACATACATACATATATACACATACATATAGGCGTATGTATATATTTTCATATACACACACACATATACCTACAATGTATACATGCACATACGTACGTATGCATGCATGCATGGATGTACACCATGATCATAATTACCTTACAAACCATACAATCAAAACCTACTTATCATATTCATTAACCCTAACCTTAATAATCATACTTAACTCATCTTTATAATCTATATCAAAATCATTATTATTTACTAATCAGCAATTATTATTAGCTAACTTATTAACCAACCCTAACCTTTCATTATAACAACTAACTAATCTCTTAGCTTATTCACCTACATAAACTCATAATCCCTTTAATCATACATCTTTATCATAAATTCCTAATCTTTTAAGTTTTACAAACTTTAATCTTATTAAACTAGTTTTATGAGCATCATAACTTAACAACTTTAATCTTATATTTATTTAACTAACTTATTAACATTAATCATAATCCTTCATTACATCCTTTAACCTTATTCATAACTTTTAACACCATTCATAATCCTTATTCTTAATCATTATCCAACTATTACTTCATATTCAAGATCATACCCTATACCTTAATCATCCTCTCATAATCATGCTTTTAACTTATCCATAATTATTATTCAAATCTTTTAACCCTAATCTTAATATTCATAATCAATTCTTTACTATCATTATCATAATCTAGTTTCATCACTTTTTCATAATCATAAGCATGATTCATAATCTCTTAACTATTATTATTAACTAGCTTTATGATCAAATCAATTACTCATCCTTATTCAACACTAATTCAATAAACTTTTAACACATAAAATCATAAACATAATTTTAACTTTTCATTATCTCATAACTTTTATTCATAACTTTTTAACATTATCATTATCTATACAAGATTCATGATCATACTTAATTCATAATACTTTACATTCATATTCCTTTAATATTATCAACTTCATATACAATATTCATAATACTTATTCATGTTAATCATATTCTTTTATCTTAACCAAGTTCAATACCATTATTTAACTTATTCATTAATCAACTTTAAAACTCATAACATAAAACTTAATAACTAACTTAAGAGTAATTGATTCAATAGCATGATTAAACTAGGGTTTAGGTATACCTTAGTAGAAGATTAGAGATTATGGATTGGTGATGATGATATGCGAACAGAAAGCAAACTGCAGTAGCAGCAATAATCGACCCAAAAGAGGGCTGTTTGGGTCTCCTGATCACGAACAAAAACAGTAGCAACACAGCAACAACTATGCAGCAACAAAGGAAAACTCTTGGACTGTTTTGAAGGTCACGATGTACAGCAACAAAACAGAAGGAGACGGGCTGTTTTCGTGGTGGCTTGTGTGGCGAAGACAGAAACTGAAAACAGCAGGATTTCAGTCGATTGGAGGGTTGTCTTGGAGGAGTATTTTTTTTAGCAGAATAATAGCGGGATGTTGGGCTGTTGTGTGCGACTTTTACAGCTGCAAGTAGCAGCTGTCGTGGCTCGAAAAACACAGCACAACCGAGGCAAAACAACTCAATTTCTAGGCTATTTTGGGACTACAGAAAGTGGAGACAAGTACATCATAAACAAGCAGGTTTTATGGCTGTTTGGTGGCTGAGTTTAATGGCGATTTGCAGCAAGAAAACAGGAGCAAGTTGGCGATTTAAAAGGGCTGTAGCAGGTGATCGAATGCAGACTGTTTTGGTGGAGGTTTTTAGTCGACTTTAGGGAAATACCATGAGGGATTTTATAGGTTAGTTGAGTTTCCTAATTAAACTAGGATTCTTGAAGATGCACTAATTAAGATCAATCTAAGATTTGTAAACTTAGTGATCAAGTTTACTTCCTAAATCCCCTACAGCCGAAATTCTTGTGATCTCATGTGTTTAATTCTTTTTTTTTTACGGCAATTCCTTTATCTATACAAGTATTTATATTTTTTTTATTACGGCACTTTATTATTTATTATTTATTATATATATATATATATATATATATATATATATATATATAATATTAGGGTTACTTTTATTTAAATACATTTTATTTATTTATTTGTCCCTAACTTTTATAAATTTTATTTGGTTCCAAATTGTTTACATATTAATTTGTATAGTTTATTACATGTCACTTTTAAGTATTAATATATATATATATATATATATATATATATATATATATATATATATATATATATATATATATATATATATATATATATATATATATATATATATATGGTTTATATTATTTATTAAGTACTCGGGTTAGGGTTTATTATTTAATATTAAATGGTATTAGGGTTTTGTAGTTAATAGGTAAGGTTAGGTTTAGGGTTTTACGATCTTTTAATGAAAGTATAAATTTTTAGTTCGTTTGTCGAAATGGATAACAACCCTAATGATGATGCACAGATTATGACATTGAAACCCTAAGGACAACTTGATTAATTCAGAAGGGAAAAATGAGGGTTGTTATAGATGATGATTGCTCGCTATGCTTGGAGTCTTCATTACATATCATATCAGTTAAAGACATTTAATGCGTTGTTTATTAAATACAATGTAATCTATTTATCTTCCGCTGCAAAACTCAATAAAACGTCTCATATAGAGTCGTTCTCGTTTATATAACTGTGATTTGATATAATTAGTCACAAATACCCCAGGCCCTATTTAGGAGTGGGACAGATTGGTATCAGAGCAGTGTTGTTGTAGAGAACCAGGATTGCATTTTATGTGTGCCTTATACAATTAGGTACCTTAGCAATGTAGGACTACAACTTTTCTTGACTATAGTGCATTTAATTGTTGCCTTTAATTGTTAAATGTTACACTATACTTTAGAAACTTTACTTATCTTAGAATGCCGAGTCAATCTAAGAACTCTGCTCACTCTCCTAAGTACTATCAAATTCCACCACCACATTTAAATGCGACAGCAAGATTTCTGAAATTCTCGACATTCATTTGTCATCTATCATGGTTTTGTGTATTATATATGTATTACATGAAATATTATCCATAAATTTTGAAACTCCTATATTTGTTATTACTTATACTCAAACGTATATAACCTTCCTGTTATATCACGTACCTATATGCCGTATGCCTTTATGCATCAGTTTGCAAACTGGAAAATGTCATTAAGTTATCGAGAATCTCAACGACATTATAATGTCATCACTATTCATATTCAATACTTTTAAATCTTTGATTTCTCGTTATTTTTGATCATTGAATTTTTTTTTACGGATGGCGTCTACGAAACTCTAGAATGGAAGGCTTTGGATTACCGATTTAAAGGATCCTATAGCTCAAGCCCCTAGACCTGAATAGGCCATTGCGAATTGAAAATCTTTAATCAAAAGATTATCCAATTACATACTTATAATCTAGACACGTCATACTGCCATTATTGGAGTATAGATACATCATATCTTATTATATCTTATCATATCTATCTCAATAGACTTTGTCTAACACTTTTCCTAAATTTCCTCCATAAATTACGGAAATACTTTTGCCATATATACTAGTCGAGGAGACGAATATATCATTCAGTATTCAGCACCCACTCATATCAAAAACCCTAATTCCAAACACATAACATGGATTTCTCACTTGATTCCTTGAGCTCCACAGACAGCGTAACCGGAACAAATGAACCAATCAGCCATCATCTATTTTGGATGAATTGGGGATGGGTTCGTAGCAAACTTAATCAATGGAGACAAGAAGAAGGTGATCCCTTCCACCAACCGAATTCACCTCTTGGTGAAGAACCTGAAGCACTTACCAGCGAACCCGTTCGGAACACTATTTTCACCCTTATTTCCAGGATATCCAGTCACGAATATATAATATCTAAAATTCTAGATCTTATTCATCCACTTGTCCGAACCGCCGAATAATAGAAGAAGTCAACGAGCTTCACGCTTGAGTGGTGGCTCTGGAGAATATGGTACAAATTCTACAAGTATCAGCAGCACCAGCAGCATAACCAGCACCACCAGTACCATCAGTATCACCAACAACAGCATCAGCTTCATCAACAACAACATCTGCATTCCACGCCTCAACATCACACTCAGTACCTCAAACATCAACATCATACGCCCCTAAATACCAAGTAATATTAGTAATAATGAGTTAAGATGTATTGTGTGACACCGCTATTTTTTTTTATAATAAATACGTGGCGGAAGCATAATATTAATTAAATACGATATCGACATTTGTACAAACTGATGTCACGTGTCATTAAAACAATTTACATATTAACAGGAAGAGACGTAAATACATTCTGTTTTTAAAAGTACACGGTTCATTTTCTAAAAGACCACATCAGAGTTAACCCTGTCAAACATAATATCATCATGCCCGTCTTCTCCCAAAAGCACTATCTACAAAAGCTAACAACCTGCAGGGAGGAGATGGAGGGGAATTAACACGAAGCTAAGTGATTACGACTAACTACAGGCCATAGCATACATAAGTGTTATACTAATCATGTCACAATTGTCTAACACACAAACATCACCCAAGTGCCATCTACAGAGACTCTGGCGGCTCGGCCAAACCATTATCCACCAGCTGATCGGACTGGGGCTTACCAGAAGTTCCTCCACCACCGTGTGTATATATATAATCCACACACGACGAACGCATCATTCACATATATATACACCTCGATTGTCTAGGCTACCACATGACGAACCCAACCCGCAGGTTGATCTCTCCTACCGAGGCTACCACACAATAGGGACGCACTGGGCTCCAGCAGACAAGCATCAACTAACATGCAGTCATCACAACGTACTAACTAACCACAACAGTAAGTATATCTAACAAGCATGGCAATCATAATATAACATGTTTCTATATACTATATTCTCCAGTTAGTCCCACTTACCGATTACCAGCAAACGAGAAGGTATTCAGTTATCTAATCACTGAACCTTCTCTTTCTCCTTTTCTCCTGAGAAAAACATATCCACAAGTTAGTTTCTGTTTGTTAACATCAAATAACACAATATATAAATTTTTGTCAGAAAAAGTGTCCGCTAAAATTTTTTGCTTACTTTCAAAATTTACATCAGATCATCAAAATATAAACGGGCAGCATAACAGCTAAAAAATCAACACTTAGGTAAAATATCCTGCCATGGACACACAGTCGGTCGACTGTCTCTTCAATCGGTCGACTGTCGACACAACCGGTCGACACAACCGGTCGACTGACATTCCCAATCGGTCGAGTTATTTGGTATTTCCACAATCGGCCGAAAGTCAAACTCAGTCGGTCGGTTCACTCGCCAGTCGGTCGGTTGTCTGTCAATCGGTCGGTCCACTACCTCAGTCGGTCGACTGTCGACCGACAGTCGGCCGAGTGTGTTCATCTTCATCAGAAACTGAACAAAGGCTATGGACTTCACGATGAAATCCTCAAATCTCGATCTAGAGCTCGTTTTAAACACCAAAATCGGCCACAACTTATTCACTACTTGTTATAGACTCAAAACCCACAACAATTTGACCATAACAACACTTAAATCACTTGTTTTGACACAAATTTACACTTTTATGAAAACTAACACAAAACCTTAAATTTCTCAAAGATTAGAGCATGGAAGCTTGTGATCCTTACCTTAAACGAATTAGTGAATCACAAGGAACACAAAGATATGAACAATTTGAGCTCTAGATAAAGATTAAGGAGTAGGGTTTGATTGTAGGTGGAAGGGAAAGTACGGTGTTTAGAGAAGAAGGGTCTAGAAATGGAAAGAAAGAACACAGACTAGTCACTAAATTGGGTTTAATTCCCACACTGTGCGATACACGGGTATTTATCAGTTATCTGATATCTTTCGTACGTCATTTGGCAACCCAAACAGAGTCCAAATTAAATAAACAAACCTGTTCTGTGACCCTTGTCACAAACTGGTCCTAACCACATCATTATTTAATAATAAATATTAAATAAAAATAAAAGCATATAGTAACACAATACAAACTTAAGGGCAATCTAGTAATCTTACATTTAGGCCTGATTGAGGATGTTACAAATCTACCCCCCTTAAGAAGATTCCGTCCTCGGAATCTGGTCAAGGTCAAACAAATGGGGATAGCGCGCTCTCATTAACTCCTCGGTTTCCCACGTCAAGTTAGAACCTAAACTGTGCCGCCATTCCACTAACACCATAGGAATCTGTTTCTTTCTTAACTTGGTGACTTTCTTGTCCACTATTCTAACCGGCTCTTCTACTAATTCCTTACTTAAATCCACTTTCAAATCCTTCAGCGGAAGAATCAAACTTTCATCGTCTACTTTACACTTCCTTAAATAACACACATTGAACGTGTTGTGAATTCCTGCTAACTTTGATGGAAGATCTAAAACAACAGTTTGATCATTCAAAATTTCTTTGATAGGGAATGGCCCAATAAATCTCGGTGCTAGTTTACCACGTTTACCAAATCGGATCACTCCCTTCCACGGTGAAACTTTTAAGTATACACGATCACCTACATTAAATGTTACCGGACGTCTATCCGGATCGGCATATATCTTTTGTCGGTCTCTGGCTGCTTTCAATTTCTCACGTGCAATTTTGACCTTTTCTGCGGTCATCTGAACAATTTCAGGACCTGCAAATTGTTTCTCACCTGCTTCTAACCAACACGTAGGAGTTCTGCATTTTCGACCATACAACATTTCATACGGTGGCATTCCGATACTCGAATGATACGAATTGTTGTAAGTAAACTCTATCAGTGGAAGATACAAATCCCAAGAACCACCATATTCTAAGACACATGCTCTCAACATGTCTTCTAACATTTGAATCGTTCGTTCACTCTGACCGTCTGTTTGTGGATGATATGCTGTACTTAAATTCACACGCGTACCCAGATTCTGTTGTAAACTGTCCCAGAAGTTTGATACGAACCTAGTATCTCTATCGGAAACTATTGACAAAGGTATACCATGTCGACTAACGATCTCTTTCAAGTACAATTCTGCCAAATCACTTAACGAAGCTGTTTCACGAGTAGCTAAAAAGTGAGCACTCTTTGTTAGACGATCCACAATCACCCAGATCATGTCGTGTCCTTTCTGGGTTCGGGGTAACTTGGTTACAAAATCCATCGTTATATGATCCCATTTCCACTGAGGAATTTCTAACTGTCGTAGATATCCATACAGTTTCTGATGTTCTGCCTTAACTTGCACACAAATATGACATTTTTCGACAGAATTTGCAACATCTGTCTTCATTGTCGGCCACAAATACAATATTTTCAAGTCTCTATACATCTTTGTACTACCTGGATGCACTGATAATCTCGATTTATGTGCTTCAGTAAGGATTAAATCCCTCAAATCTCCAAGCATAGGCACCCAAATTCGATCTTTATAGGTCTTTAATCCTCTAGAATCATTGCATAGGTCAAATTTTCTTTTAGTCATTTGTTCAGTCTTTAGGTTTTCGTCATTCAAAGCTACTAACTGAACGGTTTTCAATCGATCAATCGAGTCTGAAACTATTTCAATTCTCATAAATATGACGTTTTCGACTGTTTTCTTGCGACTCAGAGCATCTGCGACCACATTTGCTTTACCCGGATGGTACTTAATCTCACAATCGTAGTCTTTAATCAATTCTAAACATCAACGTTGATGCATATTTAATTCTTTCGGCAAAAAGATATATTGAAGACTCTTATGATCTGTATAGATTTCACAATGTGTACCATACAAGTAGTGTCTCCAAAGATTTAAAGCAAACACAACTGCAGACTCTAAATCGTGAGTAGGGTAGTTTCGTTCATGATTCTTCAACTGTCGTGAAGCATACGCTATAACTTTATTTCTCTGCATCAAAACACAACCCAGACCTACACATGACGCATCGCAGTAGACCACAAAATCTTCTGTTCCCTCTGGTAAAGCTAAAACCGGCGCTTGACATAACAACTGTTTGAGAGTCTGAAAAGCCTTTTCTTGTTCATCAGTCCATCGAAAGGCTACATCTTTTCTAGTTAACTTATTCAATGGACCTGCTATTTTAGAGAAGTCTTTGATAAATCGGCGGTAATAACCTGCTAAACCCAGAAAACTCTTAATTTTCGTCGGCATTTTCGGTGAGTTCCAATTCATTACGGCCTCTATCTTAGACTGATCTACTTTAATACCCTATTCACAAATCACATGACCCAGAAACTGTACCTCCCGCAACCAAAATTCACACTTAGAAAACTTAGCGTACAACTGTTCCTGTTTCAGAAGTTCTAATACCAATCTTAAATGTGTAGCATGATCTTTCTCAGTTTTCGAATATATCAAGATATCATCTATGAAGACAATCACAAACTTGTCAAGACACTGACGACACACCCTGTTCATTAAATCCATAAACACTGCTGGAACGTTTGTTAACCCGAATGGCATAACTAAAAATTCATAATGACCATATCTAGTTCTGAACGTTGTTTTCGGCATATCATTCTCTGCAACACGTACCTGATGATACCCTGAACGTAAATCAATCTTTGAAAAGTAGGAAGCACCCTGTAACTGATCAAATAAGTCATCTATTCTTGGTAACGGATACTTATTCTTGATTGTTCTCTTATTTAAGTCGCGGTAATCTATACACATACGAAGCGACCCATCTTTCTTTTTTACAAACAAAACAGGAGCACCCCACGGTGAAGAACTTGGTCGGATTAACCCCTTATCTAACAGTTCCTGAATCTGAGACATCATTTCTCAGATTTCTGATGGAGCTAATCTGTAAGGAGCTTTTGCAACTGGCGTAGCACCTGGAACCAAATCAATTTTATACTCTACTTCACGTACTGGAGGTAACCCTGGTAAATCATCTGGAAATACTTCTGGAAATTCTGACACAACGAGAATATCGGTCACCTGCTTCTTCTCTTTCTTAACATCAATCACGTAGGCTAAGAATGAATCACACCCTTTCGTTATTGCCTTCTGAGCTTTCATTAGGGAAACCATAGGGAAGTTAAATCTACTGCGCTCTCCCCTAGCTATCACTCGGGATCCATCGGCCAAACGGAAAGAAATCATATTCTTATCACACTTAATATTAGCCCTATAAGCTCTTAACCAATACATACCTATGACTACATCAAAGCTAGGTATAGGCATCAACAAACAGGTTAAAGGGAAGGAATGGCCGTCAATTTCGATGGTAATTCCAGACATAAATGATGTGCATGGAACCATTTTACCATCAGCTACTTCTATTCCCAAAGGCTCATCTAACATCCTAATAGGCAACTTCAACTTATCACAGAAGCCTAAGGACATAAAAGATCGATTCGCTCCAGAATCAAATAACACACGAGCTGGCAAGGAATTAACCAAGAACATACCGGTAATGACGTCATCGGTAGCGGTTGCAGCGTCTACCATCATCTGAAATGCCCTTGCCTCTACTGTTGGAGGATTCTTTCTCTTCTGCCCGGCAGTAGAAGCAGAAGATCCCCCAGAAGTAACTGACCTCGCCCCTGACCCTGCCCCAGAACTGGATCTTAACGCAGATGGACAATTCGCTGATCTATGTCCCTCTTGATGGCAACTCCAACAAACATTAGACTTAAATGAATAAGCTGTTGATTCGTGACCTAACACTCCACATTTCAAACACCTTCTGGTCATTGGAGAACACGGACCAACATGGGTTGACTTACAAACATTACACCACCCAGACTGAGTTGAACCCGACCCACTCATACCAGACTTACTTTTCTGTTTAAACCCACCTGACTTCTTACCACGAGATCCTGATTGCTTACTAAATTGCTGAACAGACTGACCACCCGATTGACTTTCTGATTTTCCTCCAAAAGATTCACTTTTCGAACTTTCTCTTTTCGCTGCCATGATATCACCTTCAGTAATCTTCACCATCTCATGAGCCTGTGCCAATGTGGTTGCAAATCTTGCAACTGTTCTATATTCTGGCTTAATCACCCGCATAAAATGCTAAATCTTATCTTTCTCAGTTGGTACCCACTGTTGAACGAACCTTAGCTTAGATGTGAAATCTCTGAAAACCTCATCAATCGTCATACTTTCTGTCATCTTCATACTCAGAAACTCGGTTTTCAATCTTTCCATCTCATACTCAGAACAATACTGCTCACGAACTTTAGTAACAAATTGTTCCCAGGTAATTTGACTGATATGTTCTTTAGGTAAATATGCAGTGGTAGAGTCCCACCATTCCATTGCCTCACCTTTGAGAAGCCTACTAGCAAATAACACCATGGATTCTGGCTCACAAAAACATGCTTCTAACGCCCTCTCCACTTCTCTTAGCCAATTGAGGGTCATCGTAGGGTTTGTGTGACCACTGTACTCAGGAGGTTTGCAGTCCATAAACTGTTTATAGGTACACTTCCTTCTTATCTCAGGGACTTGAAATGGGTACATCATTTGATTAGGAAAAGTCTGGTTAAACCGAAATGGAATTTGATAGTTTTGATAGGTATTTTGTGGAAACTGTGATTGGGAACTGCCACCGGCTTGATTATAAAGGTTTGAAGGAAAAGTTGTGTTTAACGCAGTGGTATTAGGGTTCCATTGCGCCCACTCTTGTTCCAATTCCTTAATTTTCTCCTGAGCTTCTAGTAACCGACTTTGAAGTTCTATTACTTCTTGATATGTTTCTTCTTCTGAAGACACATGTCCATCTTCTTCAAGGGCTCTAAAAGTACCAGTTCCAGGGAAAGTAGGGCCAGTAGCATTTGCTTCATTATCTGCCATTACTGCACTACCACAACACTCACACCAAAGCTTAGTATAAATTCTGTTAGTACTAACAACTAACACATATCCTGTCCTAATACTCACTTAACCCATCCCTAACATGTTATGTTTGACATGACTCTTCTAAGTTTGGGAACATGACATGTAGATCACAATGCACATGCTGCCAAACTCAGCTCTGATACCAACTTGTGACACCGCTATTTTTTTTTTAATAAATATGTGGCGGAAGCATAATATTAATTAAATACGATATCGACATTTGTACAAACCAATGTCACGTGTCATTAAAACAATTTACATATTAACAGGAAGAGACGTAAATACATTCTGTTTTCAAAAGTATACGGTTCATATTCTAAAAGACCACATCAGAGTTAACCCTGTCAAACATAACATCATCATGCCCATCTTCTCCCAAAAGCACTATCTACAAAAGCTAACAACCTGCAGGGAGGAGATGGAGGGGAATTAGCACGAAGCTAAGTGAGTACGACTAACTGCAGGCCATAGCATACATAAGTGTTATACTAATCATGTCACAATAGTATAACACACAAACATCACCCAAGTGCCATCTACAGTGACTCTGGCGGCTCGGCCAAACCATTATTCACCAGCTGATCGGACTGGGGCTTACCAGAAGTTCCTCCACCACCGTGTGTATATATATAATCCACACGCGACGAACGCGTCATTCACATATATATACACCTCGATTGTCTAGGCTACCACATGAGGAACCCAACCCGCAGGTTGATCTCTCTTACCGAGGCTACCACACAATAGGGACGCACTGGGCTTCAGCAGACAAGCATCAACTAACATACAGTCATCACAACGTACTAACTAACCACAACAGTAAGTATATCTAACAAGCATGGCAATCATAATATAACATGCTTCTATATACTATATTCTCCAGTTAGTCCCACTCACCGATTACCAGCAAACGAGAAGGTATTCAGCTATCTAATCACTGAACCTTCTCTTTCTCATTTTCTCCTGAGAAAAACATATCCACAAGTTAGTTTCTGTTCGTTAACATCAAATAACACAATATATAAATTTTTGTCAGAAAAAGTGTCCGCTAATTTTTTTTGCTTACTTTCAAAATTTACATCAGATCATCAAAATACAAACGGGCAGCATAACAGCTAAAAAATCAACACTTAGGTAAAATATCCTGCCCTGGACCCACAGTCGGTCGACTGTCTCTTCAATCGGTCGACTGTCGACACAACCAGTCGACTGACATTCCCAATCGATCGACTTATTTGGTATTTCCACAATCGGCCGAAAGTCAAACTCAGTGGGTCGGTTTAATCATCCTTTGAATCTTGATGATCACAATCAGCGTTTAATCATCTAAAAATGAAATTTCTTGAAACCATCTCGGATTGATAACCGATGATTCAAATATGGCTGCATTAAATGCAGAGGAAACGGAAAAATTGTAGATGGTCTTAAGGGCCAAAAGTTTGATGATAAAGAATGACGCATTGAAAAAGCTCAGATTTGGAACTGAAAAACGGATTGAGCAAACTATGAAGGAAGCTGTGGACAAATCACAAGGACTAAACTTGTAATCAAAGAATCTAGATGATTCGATTTCTGATGAAAACCATAGAAGATCTTTTTACGCATTCTAAATCTTTACGGAAAAATTTTCCTCATTATCATTCGATCTTAGAAATTCTAAGATATCATCGTATCTTTCGTTATAAATATCCTCTATATTTCTGAAAATATCTTCATAACGATTCTTGTCCGCAATTAATTATCTCTTTGCGATATCTTTATCACATCATAAAGGAAATTGTATTAGTTTCTATATTCTGTAAAATTCAAGTTTAAATTATAAATATTTTGAAGAAGTGTTGAGAATTGAAGCATGAGTTAGTATAATATAATGACGTTAGGCCAACGTGATTATATTACAGTAAGTCATGCTAAGTTTTTAATGGAAGATGATGATTCATAGACTTTAAAATCATCATTTGCCATGTTACATGACTCTTACATTCTACTTAAACCTCTAAACATATCAAGAAAATATAATTCTTGATGATTCGGTCTTTTTCGGATATTCTGGTAATTTGACAAATCAAATCGTGATATTACGCTTGGAACAGTAGGTCCATTCAAAACTTCATACCTACAAATTCTGAACCATTACTCGCTTTACTTAGAGTCGAGAGGAGAATAAAAAGGCAAAGAACTCCGACATATAAGGGAAAATACAAAGCCCGATAACAACCTCGAAATTACAAACCGTGTATATCAATGCGTATAGCAACATAAAGACACGGGAGAATTAAAAACACTATAACTCCAAGGTAATTGTAGAAGTAAACAGATTCCTCCGGGGGTAAATGAAAAAGAAGAATGACTGAAACGATAATCAGAAAAATATCCAGGATAAGAACTGGATGGAGAATTTTCACAATCTTTGGAAATATGAATTAAGGAAGAAAGTATTGGAGTGGTGAAAATAATGAAACGGAAGAAGCTAATTTATAGCAAAATTCCAAACATAGCAATCGAGGCAATTCACCGCATTTAATCAAAGAAATCTCAAAATTTCTTAATTACCGAAGAATCCAATCTTATAAAGATTTTGAAGATTTCTTTAAATCCCTTGAATTCCGGAAAGCAACTTTAACTATGTCAAAAGTTACGGCGAACATTTAATTTTCTCATTCACTCTTTTACGATAGCTTTGTTTATACTCTTCCTATAATCGAATTGTTTTATCCATATTATTTAATTGTGATAAAACTCTATTTTTCAACTTATATTTATCATTACAATATTCTAGTTGTAAACAATGACGATCTATATCAAATTTCATGACTGTAATTTTCACAAACTACTCTCTGTTTGTCTGCCCTAATATTGTGGCATAAACGCTCAAAGTTTTAAATGAGCTCAATACCATTCATAACACATTTTATGTATCCAATTTACTGAAATGACTTGTATAACATCATCATTTTCAATGATCTCCGCATTAATAATAAAATGCACTTCATCGAAGAACCTGTAGAATTTATGGTTCGTATCATTTAAACTCTTGAAACAAAACAATATTCTATCGGTTGGAATTCACGCAAGGCCCCAAACATACCTGGGAATGTGAAGACCAAATAAAACGTAAATATCCTCGTCTATGTACGAACAACGTCGACTGATGGCAACAACTAAATTTCGGGACGAAATTTCTTTTAACGGGTAGGTACTATGACAACTCGGAAATTTTCGACTAAATTTAAACTTAATCCTTATGTAATTCTAACACGATAATCAAAGTCAGTTAAACTGAATCCCAAAATTTTTGAACTGTGTTCATAATTTCATTTAACCTCGACAAAAATCAGACGATTCACGAACGCTTAAATATAAATATGTGCATTATGACTTGAAAACATTAACAAAGTATTAAACATATAATACTTTACATTAAACGTAATTGTTTTAATATATGTAATATTAAATATTCAATATATTATTATATAATCTATGTTATATATTACATAAATTAATAATATGTAATATTAATTAAAAGTTAAATTATAGTTATCATTACTAATATTAAAGATATAATTATTATCACCACTAAGATGATTAATATTATCCACATTATTGTTAGTATTAGTATTAACATTATTATTATCATTAATACTAGTATTATTATCATTATTAATATCAATACTATAATTAGTAGTAAAATTTTGATTTTAGTTATTGTTATGATTATTATTATTAAAATAAGTAGTATTATCATTTATTATTAATGTCATTATTAAACTTGATATTAATTATTATTATTGTCATTATAATTATTATGACTAATATTTATTAAATCTATTATATTATTATTAGTATTTTTATTAAAAGTATTATTATTATTATTAATATAATTATTATTAATAGTATTATTATTATTATTAATATTAATTATTAATATCAATTAAAAAAATAAAAAAAGTCAAATAAAATGTACTGAATATATGAATCTGTTTATTTTTTTTATATGTTGTGATCTGCTTTTAATTTTCTATTAAAACGTGAACCAGCTTTATATTTTTTATATATTCTTTTTCTTCTTTGCAACAGTTCATGATCGAGCATTTAATCTTTTTTTTTAATCCCATCGTGATCTTTTTTTTATTTATCTCTGATTATATTATTGCTACTGGTTTTAATTTTGTCTTCTAATTGAAGCCATAAACCATTATATATAAACAATCAATTAATCATTCAATTTGATATTATATATTCGCTACTGAATCTCAAATCAAAATAGAAAAACAAAAAAAAAAAAAAAAAAAAAAAACTTGAACACTCTGTTCTTGACCAAATATTCAACTACCCGATTTCAAATCACTTTCAAAATCTAATATTGCAATTGTGTTAGGAATTGTCTAGTTAATCTATCTGAAAAGTTTGAACCTTCAATTCGTTATAACGAATTCAAATTTCGAAGTCAAAGTTTTGGTTTTTAAAATTCAACTTTTTGTTCATCATCAAATTCGTGTTATCCGTTACGATTTAAGTTAAATTAACGATTGGGAAAGTTTCTATTAATGATTTGAAACACAATTCGTTTTATAACAATTGCCTATAACAATCTAAAACGCAAAAATCAATTTTTTTAATATAGCGACGGGTACAGCAGCAGAAGCTGTCTTCATTTTTTTTTTTTTTTTTTTTTTTTTACAAACACTCATAATCAATTGGTGATGTTTCAATTTCGTAATTATTCAAATCTTGAATTAGTGGTGGTGGTTGATCCCTGGTTTGGTCGATTAGTATGTGGAAGAAGAAGAAGATGAACCAAAAGTTTAAAGGGTTAAAACAAATTAAAATGGGTAACTAATCAGATAATACAAGACAGAAGAATGGTTAAGGGGTGTTCGGGTTAGCGAGAGGTCTCGAGTTCGAACCCGGTTCGTGCCATTTTTTTTTGTAGAAGGCTTATAAGGTAGCTTTTCTTTTATTATTATTATTATTATTATTATTATTATTATCATTATTATTATTATTATTATTACTAATACAAATATTAATTACCATTTATGAATATAATTATAATTATGATTATTATTATTATTATTATTATTATTATTATTATTATTATTATTATTATTGTTATTATTAAGTATTAGTTATCATAGTTATATTTACAAGTAAGATTTTTATTATTATCATTATTACTAATATTATTATCATTACTAGTATTATCCTTAAGTAGTATTAATATAAAAACTATCATTAGTAATAAGATCGTTATTATTATTAATTATTAATAATTATTAGTAAAGTTATTATTATTATTATTATTATTAAACTTACCATTTTTATTAAAAACTACTATTATTATTAAAAGTAATATTTCTATTAAAATTATCATTTCACTAATAGTATTAACTAGAAAAAATTCGACCGCGCGTTGCTGCGGTTGTGTTCAACGCGCGGTCATATTTGTATATACGTTGTTTGGTACCTAATATATCTAGTAGGTTGGGTCGTTTGTTGGACGTGTACGTATATGTATGAAATATAGCTCGAAATATTTAGTGTTTTTTTGACGATGTTCGTTTCGCGTATAGTTAGTCGCGTTGTGTTCGTAAAATAATATCGAGTTGAACGGTGGTCTCAGAAAAATTTAGCTCGCACCGAGCGAGAATATAGGGCCCGTTATTTAGTGTTTTTTTAACGATGTCCATTTCGCGCATAGTTAGTCCCGTTGTGTCCGTCTGATTTTTTCGAGTTGAACGGTGGTCTTGGAAAAATTTAACTCGGACCGAGATAGAAGATAGGGCCCGTTAAAAATACGGGTGGAATCATTTTCTTTTGTTTTTTTTAAAATTATATATTTACGCTTTTTACCCCTAAAAAGTAGAAAGTTGGGGGGTCGTTTTGTATATGAAGCAGAATTTGAAGGGCCGGGTGTAGTGTGAACGCAAACTCAAAACGACATTCGAATAAAACTGAAACTACGATTTTGCCCATGCATATTAGTATATAGGGGTAATCACTTTTATTATAAGTATACTATTAATATCATTACTACTGTAAACATATAACATTATAAGAACTTTCATTTTTACCATTATTATTATTATCTTTACATTATTATCATTTCTATCATTTTTACTATTACCAGAATCATTATTATTATTATAAGAACTATGTTATTATTATTTTTAACATTATGATAATTATTATCATTTTTACTACTAGTATTATTATTATCATTACAAAATAATACAACTCTTTATTCAATATCATTATTAATATCATTTTATCAAATAAATACTTATATATATAGAATATAAAAGTATATATATAGAAAAATATAACAATTGAAATAATATAGAAACTTGTTCGATTATGAGTATATGTGTTAATATATATACACTTGATATAGGTTCGTGAATTCGAGGACAACTCTGCACTTGTTCAGTGTCATCATACACATATTTACTACGAAATACGAAATACAGTATTGTGAGTTTCATTTGCTCCCTTTTTAAATTATTTTTGTGAGTTTTCATAGCTTCCTTTTTATCTATATTTTTGGGCTGAGAATACATGCGCAACTTTTATAACTGTTTTACGTTTAGACACAAGTACTCAAACTTTTATGCTATATACATGCTTTGTCATGCTAAATCCCTGCCGTAATATCGTTAATTGCTGAGGTATAAGATGCAAGCTTAGTTATTGTGAGTAGCGCTACTGAGAGTGACATCTCTAGTCAGTTGACCGTTGGTCTTTGGCTACATAATAATGATTCAACGACATGAATAACAAGTGTCACGGGGTAACTTTTGTTTAGTCGCGATATTAGAAACTCAGCATTACTTTTAGATTGGTATTTCTATATCAATCAACACTTTATATTGATATTTCTATATCAACTTTATTAAATCTTGTGGTCTAATACTATTATTGAAATCATTATTTATGATAAACCTATGAACTCACCAACCTTTTGGTTGACACTTTAAATCATGTTTATTCTCAGGTCTTACATAATGCTTCCGCTGAGTATTTGCTAATTGAAAGCAACATTTCAACGAGTCATTCATGGATATTTGAAGGACTTGCATTTGCTAATTTGATGATGATTGCTTGCTATGCTTGGAGTCTTCATTACATATCATATCAGTTAAAGACATTTAATGCGTTGTTTATTAAATACAATGTAATCTATTTATCTTCCGCTGCAAAACTCAATAAAACGTCTCATATAGAGTCGTTCTCGTTTATACAACTGTGATTTGATATAATTAGTCACAAACACCCCAGGCCCTATTTGGGGGTGTGACATTACCCTAGATGGGCACACAAACAGCAAAATAGCTCGGATCATAATATAGTATTCCCATTGCACAAACCTACTCTCCACTCTAAGGAAATTTTAGCTGAATTTATGAAAAAGCAATATATGATAAACCTTCAAGTCATAGAATGCCATAACAAGTTCGACACTTTAATAAAGACTTTTGTAGAATTAATCACTAATTTTCAGCTTACTCTTAAACGATTAACCACTAAAATTGATATAGAGTGTAGTGAGTTTGATGCCCTAGTAATTACTAGAGGAGGGAAAGAAACAACTATTAATATACCTATACAAGATTTTTCCGATAAGGAACCTGTGCCAATTGACCCAGTCGTCAATCCACCGGAACCTATCTCTCCTAAGTCCCCGGAAATTATTCCGCGTGCCCGCATACCTTTCCCAGGTAGGCTTAGGAAGGAAAAACAAGAAGCACAATTTGCTAAGTATTGGGATATTATTAAGAATCTGCATTTGAATGTACATCTAGTAGATGCTTTAGTAGAAATGCCGAACTGCGCCAAATTGTTCAAAGAACTGCTTTCAAACAAAGAGAGATTAAGAGAGATAGTTAGCTTGCCCCTAAGTGAAGAATGCTCGTTAGTGTTACAGCTTGGAATTCCCCCTAAGTTAGGAGATACATGAAGATTTACGGTACCTTGCTACCTGCAAGATGTCCAAATTAGCAATGCATTAGCAGACTTAAGAGCCAGTGTAAACCTAATGCCCTATTCATTATTCAAAAAGCTAGGATTAAATGACTTAAGGCCAACCAGAATGACTATCCAACTCGCGGACAGATCAGTTAAGATTCCTCAGGGAATCGCTGAAGATGTCCTAGTTAGAGTGGATAAGTTCGCGTTTCCCATTGATTTTGTCATTATGGATATTGAGGAAGACACGAAGGTCCCACTCATTCTTGGCAGACCATTCCTAAATACTACCAAGGCCGTAATTGATGTTCACGAGAAATCTCTGAAGTTAAGGGTTGGAGGAGAAGAAATCACATTCAATGTTGATCGCCTCATGAACCATCCTAAGGAAGAAGATGTGAATCTCTCTGATTCTTTTCAAAAATTCTTCAACGAATACCTGGAAGAGATTATGGCTATATGTAGTCAAGATCAAATTTCTAAGGATCTGTTCTTTACACCTCCTGAAGAAAATCTCGACAAACATTCCGCCATAAACCTTAGTCAACACATATCTCCCATCTCTGAAAGTAACTTTCTTGGCAACAGTATTCAAATAGCACCACTAGGACAAGGCATTCATCTACCTCTGTTAAGGAGAAGACCGAATGAAGAAACAGATTTCATTCCGGTATATCAGGAACCCCAGTCAAGGGAAGACTGTGATGAGTTTCCCGAACCTACCTTTGAAACTAAAGAAGACGTTTCTGAAGAGGAAGCATTAAGAAGGACAATTTCCAGAAATAAAGAACAGATAGCATCAGTGACTGCTACTTGAAATGTCCCCTTCATATTGATTATAAACGTTCCATATTAATTGATTTCGTCGCGAGGTTTTGACCTCTATATGAGACGTTTTTCAAAGACTGCATTCATTTTTAAAACAACCATAACCTTTATTTTATCTATAAAGTTTTAAAAAGCATTACGTAGATTATCAAATAATGATAATCTAAAATATACCGTTTACACACGACCATTACATAATGGTTTACAATAAGAATATATTACATCAAAAATAAGTTTCTTGAATGCAGTTTTTACATAATATCATACAAGCATGGACTCCAAATCTTGTCCTTATTTTAGTATGCAACAGCGGAAGCTCTTAATAATCACCTGAGAATAAACATGCTTAAAACGTCAACAAAAATGTTGGTGAGTTATGGGTTTAACCTATATATTATCAAATCATAATAATAGACCACAAGATTTCATATTTCAATATACATCCCATACATAGAGATAAAAATCATTCATATGGTGAACACCTGGTAACCGACATTAACAAGATGCATATAAGAATATCCCCATCATTCAGGGACATCCATCGGACATGATATAAAACTCGAAGTACTAAAGCATCCGGTACTTTGGATGGGGTTTGTTAGGCCCAATAGATCTATCTTTAGGATTCGCGTCAATTAGGCGTGCACTAATTCTCAAAATTAGTGATGTTCCCTAATTCTTAGGCTACCAAGCAAAAAGGGGCATATTCGGCTTCGATCATTCAACCATAGAAAGTAGTTTCATATACTTGTGTCTATTTTGTAAAACATTTATAAAGCTGCATGTATTCTCATCCCAAAAATATTAGATTTTACTTCGTCGGAAAGTAAGACTTGGCCACTGGTCGATTCACGAACCTATAACAAATATGTACATATATATCAAAGTATGTTAAAAATATATTTACAACACTTTTAATACATTTTGATGTTTTAAGTTTATTAAGTCAGCTGTCCTCGTTAGTAACCTACAACTAGTTGTCCATAGTTAGATGTACAGAAATAAATCGATATATATTATCTTGGATCAATCCATGACCCAGTGTATACACGTCTCAGGCTAGATCACAACTTAAAGTATATATATTTTTGTAATCAACCTCAACCCTGTATAGCTAACTCCAACATTACTGCATATAGAGTGTCTATGGTTGTTCCAAATAATATATATACATGGGTCGATATGATATGTCAAAACATTTGCATACGTGTCTATGGTATCCCAAGATTACATAATATATTAGAATACATGTATAATACAATATAAGTTAGCTAGGATATGATTTGTATAGAATTGTTACAATATTTCCCGTAGCTACAACAATCAAAAAATATCCAATCTTGTTTTACCCATAACTTCTTCATTTTAAATCCGTTTTGAGTTAATCAAATTGCTATGGTTTCATATTGAACTCTATTTTATGAATCTAAAAAGAAAAAGTATAGTTTTATAGTCATAAATACAGGTTACAAGTTATTTTTGTAAAGGTAGTCATTTCAATCGAAAGAACGACGTCTAGATGACCATTTCGGAAAACATACTTCCACTTTGAGTTTAACCATGATTTTTGGATATAGTTTCATGTTCATAAGAAAAATCATTTTCACAGAAGAATAACTTTTAAATCAAAGTTTATCATAGTTTTTAATTAACTAACCCAAAACAGCCCGCTGTGTTACTACGACGGCGTATATCCGATTTTACGGTGTTTTTCGTGTTTTCAGGTTTTAAATCATTAAGTTAGCATATAATATAGATATAGAACATGTGTTTAGTTGATTTTAAAAGTCAAGTTAGAAGGATTAACTTTTGTTTGCGAACAAGTTTAGAATTAACTAAACTATGTTCTAGTGATTTCAAGTTTAAAACTTCGAATAAGGTAGTTTTATATATATGAATTGAATGATGTTATGAACATCATTACTACCTTAGGTTTTGTGGATAAACCTACTGGAAATGAGAAAAATAGATCTAGCTTCAAAGGATCCTTGGATGGCTTGAAAGTTCTTGAAGCAGAATCATGACACGAAAACAAGTTCAAGTAAGATTTTCACTCGAAATAAGATTGTTATAGTTATAGAAATTGAATCAAAGTTTGAATATGAGTATTACCTTGTATTAGAAAGATATCTTACTGTAAATAAGAAAAAAAATTTGAGGTTGGATGATCACTTTACAAGATTGGAAGTAAGCTAGCAAACTTGGAAGTATTCTTGATTTTATGAAACTAGAACTTATAGAATTTATGAAGAACACTTAGAACTTGAAGATAGAACTTGAGAGAGATCAATTAGATAAAGAAAATTGAAGAATGAAAGTATTTGTGTGTGTTTTTGGTCGTTGGTATATGGATTAGATATAAAGGATGTGTAATTTTGTTTACATGTAAATAAGTCATGAATGATTACTAATATTTTTGTAATTTTATGAGATATTTCATGCTAGTTGCCAAATGATGGTTCCCACATGTGTTAGGTGACTCACATGGGCTGCTAAGAGCTGATCATTGGAGTGTATATACCAATAGTACATACATCTAAAAGCTGTGTATTGTACAAGTACGAATACGGGTGCATACGAATAGAATTGTTGATGAAACTGAACGAGGATGTAATTGTAAGCATTTTTGTTAAGTAGAAGTATTTTGATAGGTGTCTTGAAGTCTTTCAAAAGTGTATGAATACATATTAAAACACTACATGTATATACATTTTAACTGAGTCGTTAAGTCATCGTTAGTCGTTACATGTAAATGTTGTTTTGAAACCTTTAGGTTAACGATCTTGTTAAATGTTGTTAACCCATTGTTTATTATATCTAAAGAGATGTTAAATTATTACATTATCATGATATTATGATATATTAATATATCTTAGTATGATATATATACAGTTAAATGTTGTTACAACGATAATCGTTACATATATGTCTCGTTTCGAAATCATTAAGTTAGTAGTCTTGTTTTTACATATGTAGTTCATTGTTAATACACTTAATGACATGTTTACTTATCATTTATAATGATTAAATATAGTGTACCAATATCTTAATATGATTCATATGTATATAGTAAGACGTTGTTATAACGATAATCGTTATATATATCGTTTCGAGTTTCTTAATTCAATAAACTCAATTTTATGTATATAACTCATTGTTAAAATACCTAATGAGATACTTAATTATCATAATATCATGTTAACTATATATATAATCATATATATGTCATCATATAGTTTTTACAAGTTTTAACGTTCGTGAATCACCGGTCAACTTGGGTGGTCAATTGTCTATATGAAACCTATTTCAATTAATCAAGTCTTAACAAGTTTGATTACTTAACATATTGGAAACACTTAATCATGTAAATAACAATTTCATTTAATATATATAAACATGGAAAAGTTCGGGTCACTACACTACTGAAGAATCAGAATTCCAGGAGAAGTACGACTCGTAAGACCGAAAGGAGATAGCTAGAATGAAGCCATCTATCGAGGAGCCTCCGGAATTGGAATTGAAGAATTTACCCGACAATATGGAGTATGCATTCTTAGAAGGAGAATCACAACTCCCTGTGATCATATCTAAAGACCTCACGCCACAAGAGAAGGCGAAATTGATTCAAGTTTTGAAATCACATAAGAAGGCAATTGCTTGGAAGATCTTCGACATCAAAGGGATCAGCCCCAACTATTGCACCCATAAGATCTTCATGGAAGATGATTTCAAACCATCAGTTGAGAGGCAAAGAAGGGTCAACCCTATGATTCAAGAAGTCGTCAAGAAAGAAGTAATTAAACTTCTGGACGCCGGTCTGATCTATCCCATCTCTGATTCGCCATTGGTCAGTCCTATTCAAGTGGTACCCAAAAAGGGAGGGACGACCGTAATTCAAAATGAGAATAATGAGCTTATTCCAACTCGGGAAGTCACCTTCGTTCGTTGCATTAATACACAACCGAGACCGTGCTTTGATGCGTCACAATAAATCACAAAATCATCATTCCCTTCAGGCAATGACAATATAGGTGCCGTAGTTAGCTTTTTCTTCAATAACTGAAACGCTTTCTCTTGTTCATCATTCCATTCAAATTTCTTCCCTTTATGCGTTAATACAGTCAAGGGTTTTGCTATTCTGGAAAAGTCTTGGATGAACCTTCTGTAGTAACCAGCTAGTCCTAAAAATTGGCGTATGTGTTTCGGAGTTTTCGAGGTTTCCCACTTTTCAACAGTTTCTATCTTTGCTGGATCCACCTTAATACCCTCTTTGTTCACTATGTGACCGAGGAATTGAACTTCTTCCAACCAAAATGCATACTTTGAAAACTTAGCGTACAATTCTTCCTTCCTCAATACTTCTAACACCTTTCTCAAATGTTCACCGTGTTCTTGGTCATTCTTTGAGTAAATAAGTATGTCATCAATGAAAACAATGACAAACTTGTCAAGGTATGGTCCACACACTCGGTTCATAAGGTCCATGAACACAGCTGGTGCATTAGTTAAACCAAACGGCATGACCATAAACTCGTAATGACCGTAACGTGTTCTGAAAGCAGTCTTTGGAATATCATCTTCTTTCACCCGCATTTGATGATACCCGGAACGTAAGTCAATCTTTGAATAAACATACGAGCCTTGTAGTTGATCAAATAAGTCGTCGATTCTCGGTAGTGGGTAGCGATTCTTGATGGTAAGTTTGTTCAACTCTCGGTAGTCGATACACAACCTGAATGTACCATCTTTCTTCTTGACAAACAAAACAGGAGCTCTCCACGGTGATGTGCTTGGTCGAATGAAACCACGCTCTAAAAGTTCTTGTAATTGGCTTTGCAGTTCTTTCATCTCGCTGGGTGCGAGTCTGTAAGGAGCACGAGCTATTGGTGCAGCTCCTGGTACAAGATCTATTTGAAATTCAACGGATCGATGTGGGGGTAATCCCGGTAATTCTTTCGGAAATACATCGGGAAATTCTTTTGCGACGGGAACATCATTGATGCTCTTTTCATCAGTTTGTACTTTCTCGACGTGTGCTAGAATAGCATAGCAACCTTTTCTTATTAGTTTTTGTGCCTTCAAATTACTAATAAGATGTAGCTTCGTGTTGCCCTTTTCTCCGTACACCATTAAGGGTTTTCCTTTTTCTCGTATAATGCGAATTGCATTTTTGTAACAAACAATCTCTGCTTTCACTTCTTTCAACCAGTCCATACCGATTATCACATCAAAACTCCCTAACTCTACTGGTATCAAGTCAATCTTAAATGTTTCGCTAACCAGTTTAATTTCTCGATTCCGACATATATTATCTGCTGAAATTAATTTACCATTTGCTAATTCGAGTAAAAATTTACTATCCAAAGGCGTCAATGGACAACTTAATTTAGCACAAAAATCTCTACTCATATAGCTTCTATCCGCACCCGAATCAAATAAAACGTAAGCAGATTTATTGTCAATAAGAAACGTACCCGTAACAAGCTCCGGGTCTTCCTGTGCCTCTGCCGCATTAATATTGAAAACTCTTCCGCGGCCTTGTCCATTCGTGTTCTCCTGGTTCGGGCAATTTCTAATAATGTGTCCCGGTTTTCCACATTTATAACAAACTACATTGGCATAACTTGCTCCGACACTACTTGCTCCGCCATTACTCGTTCCGACACCATTTGTTCCTTTCGTTCTATTAACCCCTGGTCCGTAAACCTCACACTTCGCCGCGCTATGACCATTTCTTTTACACTTGTTGCAAAATTTGGTGCAGAACCCCGAGTGATACTTTTCACACCTTTGGCATAGCTGCTTCTGATTGTTGTTGTTGTTGCGGTTATTATTGTTGTTGGGATGATTGTTGTAGTTGCTGTTGCTGTTGTTGTTGTTGTTGTTGTTGGGCCGTTTGTTGTAGTTGCGATTGATGTTGCGATTGTTGGGATAATTGTTGCGATTATTGTTGTAATTGCTGTTGTTGTTGTATTGGTGATTCTTATCACCGTTATCCTCCCACTTTCTTTTGACTTGCTTCACATTGGCCTCTTCAGCAGTCTGTTCTTTAATTCTTTCTTCAATCTGGTTCACTAGTTTGTGAGCCATTCTACATGCCTGTTGTATGGAGGCGGGCTCGTGTGAACTTATATCTTCTTGGATTCTTTCCGGTAATCCTTTCACAAATGCGTCGATCTTCTCTTCCTCATCTTCGAACGCTCCCGGACACAATAGGCACAATTCTGTGAATCGTCTTTCATACGTGGTAATATCAAATCCTTGGGTTCGTAATCCTCTAAGTTCTGTCTTGAGCTTATTGACCTCGGTTCTGGGACGGTACTTCTCGTTCATCAAGTGCTTGAATGCTGACCACGGTAGTGCGTAAGCATCATCTTGTCCCACTTGCTCTAGATAGGTATTCCACCATGTTAACGCAGAACCTGTGAAGGTATGCGTAGCGTACTTCACTTTGTCCTCTTCAGTACACTTACTTATGGCAAACACCGATTCGACCTTCTCGGTCCACCGTTTCAATCCGATCGGTCCTTCGGTTCCATCAAATTCCAAAGGTTTGCAGGCAGTGAATTCTTTGTAGGTGCATCCTACACGATTTCCTGAACTGCTAGATCCAAGGTTATTGTTGGTATGTAGCGCAGCCTGTACTGCGGCTATGTTTGAAGCTAGAAAAGTACGGAATTCCTCTTCATTCATATTCACGGTGTGTCGAGTAGTCGGTGCCATTTCCTTCAAAATAGTCAAATGAAACAAGTTAATCATACAGAATATTAAGAGTAGTTAATAGTATTTCGTAGCATAATATGAACTCATTTATAAAAGCTTTTTCTTCATATTAGCGTTTTATAAGTTTAAATTCGGGTAGTACCTACCCGTTAAGTTCATACTTAGTAGCTAATATACAATTCAACTACTACAATTCTATATGAAAAACTGATTATAATAATATTTCGCGTTCAAACTTTTATACAATATTTTACAAACTTACAATACCGCTTATTTTACATAAAGCATGAAATATAGCACACAATAACTTTGATACAAGATAGTTGTGAAGATAATTCTAGCTAGTACACAAGTCGTTCAGCAAAGGCAATAAAGACACGTAATTCATACGTCCAGAAACAAGTCATGCATTCTGGTTTTACTAGGATTACTTCCCATCCTTGGTCTTGTGGAACATAACCGTTATGGTCGTTGATAAGACAGCGTGTTGTAACGTCGTCAAAAGGACGAGGGTTACGTAATGTCCAACAGTCCCGTAACAATCTAAAAACCTCATTTCTTACCCCAATTACCGACTCCGTCACTTGTGGAAACGTTTTGTTTAATAGTTGTAGCCCGATGTTCTTGTTCTCACTTTGGTGAGAAGCGAACATTACTAATCCGTAAGCATAACATGCTTCTTTATGTTGCATGTTAGCCGCTTTTTCTAAATCACGAAGTCCAATATTCGGATATATTGAGTCAAAATAATTTCTTAACCCGTTGCGTAAAATAGCATTTGGGTTCCCCGCAATATATGCGTCAAAGTAAACACATCGTAACTTATGGGTTTCCCAATGTGATATCCCCCATCTTTCAAACGAAAGTCTCTTATAAACCAAGACATTCTTGGAACGTTCTTCGAATGTCTTACAAACTGATCTCGCCTTAAATAGTTGTGCCGATGAATTCTGGCCGACTCTAGACAAGATTTCATCAATCATGTCTCCGGGTAGGTCTCTTAAAATATTGGGTTGTCTATCCATTTTGTGTTTTTAAACTGTAAAATAGACAAGAGTTAGATTCATAAAAAAAATACTTATTAATACAAGCAATTTTTACATATATCATAAAGCATAAGCACACTATATTACATATATTACACCACACGAATACAACTATCTTATTCCGACTCGCTCGTTTCTTCTTCTTCGGTTTTGGTTCGTTTTGCCAAGTTTCTAGGGATATATGATGTTCCCCTAATACGAGCCGTCGTTGTCCACATTGGTTTAGAAAAACCTGGTGGTTTAGAGGTTCCCGGGTCATTGTTACAACTTAAGGACTTCGGGGGTTGACGATACATATAAAGTTCATCGGGGTTGGAATTAGATTTCTCTATTTTTATGCCCTTTCCCTTATTATTTTCTTTTGCCTTTTTAAATTCAGTTGGGGTAATTTCTATAACATCATCGGAATTCTCGTCGGAATCCGATTCATCGGAGAATTGGTAATCCTCCCAATATTTTGCTTCCTTGGCGGAAACACCATTGACCATAATTAACCTTGGTCGGTTGGTTGAGGATTCTCTTTTACTTAACTGTTTTATTATTTCCCCCACCGGTTCTATTTCTTCTTCCGGTTCCGATTCTTCTTCCGGTTCCGATTCTTCTTCCGGTTCCGACTCTTCTTCCGGTTCCTCTTCGGAAACTTGTGAATCAGTCCACGAATCATTCCAATTTACATTTGACTCTTCATTATTATTAGGTGAGTCAATGGGACTTGTTCTAGAGGTAGACATCTATCACATAATATTAAACAAGTTAAGAGATTAATATATCACATAATATTCATATGTTAAAAATATATAGTTTCCAACAAAAATGTTAAGCAATCATTTTTAAAGAAAACACGGTCGAAGTCCAGACTCACTAATGCATCCTAACAAACTCGATAAGACACACTAATGCAAATTTTCTGGTTCTCTAAGACCAACGCTCGGATACCAACTGAAATGTCCCGTTCTTATTGATTAAAAACGTTCCATATTAATTGATTTCGTTGCGAGGTTTTGACCTCTATATGAGACGTTTTTCAAAGACTGCATTCATTTTAAAACAAACCATAACCTTTATTTCATCAATAAAGGTTTAAAAAGCTTTACGTAGATTATCAAATAATGATAATCTAAAATATCCTGTTTACACACGACCATTACATAATGGTTTACAATACAAATATGTTACAACAAAAAGTTTCTTGAATGCAGTTTTTACACAATATCATACAAGCATAGACTCCAAATCTCGTCCTTATTTAAGTATGCGACAGCGGAAGCTCTTAATAATCACCTGAGAATAAACATGCTTAAAACGTCAACAAAAATGTTGGTGAGTTATAGGTTTAACCTATATATATCAAATCATAATAATAGACCACAAGATTTCATATTTCAATACACATCCCATACATAGAGATAAAAATCATTCATATGGTGAACACCTGGTAACCGACATTAACAAGATGCATATATAAGAATATCCCCATCATTCCGGGACACCCTTCGGATATGATATAAATTTCGAAGTACTAAAGCATCCGGTACTTTGGATGGGGTTTGTTAGGCCCAATAGATCTATCTTTAGGATTCGCGTCAATTAGGGTGTCTGTTCCCTAATTCTTAGATTACCAGACTTAATAAAAAGGGGCATATTCGATTTCGATAATTCAACCATAGAATGTAGTTTCACGTACTTGTGTCTATTTTATAAATCATTTATAAAACCTGCATGTATTCTCATCCCAAAAATATTAGATTTTAAAAGTGGGACTATAACTCACTTTCACAGATTTTTACTTCGTCGGGAAGTAAGACTTGGCCACTGGTTGATTCACGAACCTATAACAATATATACATATATATCAAAGTATGTTCAAAATATATTTACAACACTTTTAATATATTTTGATGTTTTAAGTTTATTAAGTCAGCTGTCCTCGTTAGTAACCTACAACTAGTTGTCCACAGTTAGATGTACAGAAATAAATCGATAAATATTATCTTGAATCAATCCACGACCCAGTGTATACGTATCTCAGTATTGATCACAACTCAAACTATATATATTTTGGAATCAACCTCAACCCTGTATAGCTAACTCCAACATTCACATATAGAGTGTCTATGGTTATTCCGAAATATATATAGATGTGTCGACATGATAGGTCGAAACATTGTATACGTGTCTATGGTATCTCAAGATTACATAATATACAATACAAGTTGATTAAGTTATGGTTGGAATAGATTTGTTACCAATTTTCACGTAGCTAAAATGAGAAAAATTATCCAATCTTGTTTTACCCATAACTTCTTCATTTTAAATCCGTTTTGAGTGAATCAAATTGCTATGGTTTCATATTGAACTCTATTTTATGAATCTAAACAGAAAAGTATAGGTTTATAGTCGGAAAAATAAGTTACAAGTCGTTTTTGTAAAGGTAGTCATTTCAGTCGAAAGAACGACGTCTAGATGACCATTTTAGAAAACATACTTCCACTTTGAGTTTAACCATAATTTTTGGATATAGTTTCATGTTCATAATAAAAATCATTTTCTCAGAATAACAACTTTTAAATCAAAGTTTATCATAGTTTTTAATTAACTAACCCAAAACAGCCCGCGGTGTTACTACGACGGCGTAAATCCGGTTTTACGGTGTTTTTCGTGTTTCCAGGTTTTAAATCATTAAGTTAGCATATCATATAGATATAGAACATGTGTTTAGTTGATTTTAAAAGTCAAGTTAGAAGGATTAACTTTTGTTTGCGAACAAGTTTAGAATTAACTAAACTATGTTCTAGTGATTACAAGTTTAAACCTTCGAATAAGATAGCTTTATATGTATGAATCGAATGATGTTATGATCATCATTACTACCTTAAGTTCCTTGGATAAACCTACTGGAAAAGAGAAAAATGGATCTAGCTTCAATGGATCCTTGGATGGCTCGAAGTTCTTGAAGCAACATCATGACACGAAAACAAGTTCAAGTAAGATCATCACTTGAAATAAGATTGTTATAGTTATAGAAATTGAACCAAAGTTTGAATATGATTATTACCTTGTATTAGAATGATAACCTACTGTAAGAAACAAAGATTTCTTGAGGTTGGATGATCACCTTACAAGATTGGAAGTGAGCTAGCAAACTTGAAAGTATTCTTGATTTTATGAAACTAGAACTTTTGGAATTTATGAAGAACACTTAGAACTTGAAGATAGAACTTGAGAGAGATCAATTAGATGAAGAAAATTGAAGAATGAAAGTGTTTGTAGGTGTTTTTGGTCGTTGGTGTATGGATTAGATATAAAGGATATGTAATTTTGTTTTCATGTAAATAAGTCATGAATGATTACTCATATTTTTGTAATTTTATGAGATATTTCATGCTAGTTGCCAAATGATGGTTCCCACATGTGTTAGGTGACTCACATGGGCTGCTAAAAACTGATCATTGGAGTGTATATACCAATAGTACATACATCTAAAAGCTGTGTATTGTACGAGTACGAATACGGGTGCATACGAGTAGAATTGTTGATGAAACTGAACGAGGATGTAATTGTAAGCATTTTTGTTAAGTAGAAGTATTTTGATAAGTGTCTTGAAGTCTTTCAAAAGTGTATGAATACATATTAAAACACTACATGTATATACATTTTAACTGAGTCGTTAAGTCATCGTTAGTCGTTACATGTAAATGTTGTTTTGAAACCTTTAGGTTAACGATCTTGTTAAATGTTGTGTAACGACCCGCACTTTTTCGATCGTTCTATACTTATAAGATTAATATTTACATAAATTAAACCTTACCAACATGATAAGCAATCCAAATTGTCGAGACTTATGTTTTTCGAAAAGAGTTTTACACAACGTTTGACCGTCTAGTTTGACCGATGATATCACGAACTATACAATATATGATAATTATACGTTTGTGTATATATATGTATATATACATATTTAACATGACCTAAGAATGTTTTAATATCTCATTTTGTATTAATAACAATAAGTTATAAGTATATTTTGAAACTACTAACTTAAGTTTTCAAAACGATAACCATACGTAACGTTATTTGACTTAAATACTTATGACCTATAATGTTTATACATATATCGTATAAGTAATGTATTTAATCACTTTTAAAGACTTAAATACATAAAACAATATAAGTATATTTACAAAAGATAACTATATTTGAATCCTCGTTCCATTTTCTCAAAGATTTCTATACGTATACCTAGGGTATATGTACCCGTATCATACGCAGCTTCTAGATGTATTTACTATTGGTATATACCAATAAAAATCTGCTCCTTAGCAGCCTTAAATGATTAAGAAACATGTGGAACCAACCATTTGTCAAGTAGCATGAATTATTTAGCAAGAAAACAAAGTTAGGTATATTTTTTTTCCTTTATAACCTAAAAACGTTTTTATGCATGCACACCATTTCTTCACCCCATTTTCTCATACTTACACTTCCATTTCTCTCTCAAAATACTCTTAACTTCATACTTGATCATCTCCAAGCATTTTCCCCATCATTTAGCTTCAAAAACAACACTTAAACCTCATAAGAAAACCTTACAAAAACACTTCAAGAAATCCTTCCAAGAACACCAACTTACTTCCAATCTTTCATCCACTTCCATCACCCTTTTGGTTCTAGGTTCTTACTCCTCTTTTACAACAACTTTGTCCAAGGAACTTGAGGTAGAATCTATGTTCATAACCTTATTCGATTCATATATATATAGCTATCTTATTTTGTGGTATAAAATTTTAACAACAAGAACATAGTTTGAATGTTTTCAAACTTGTTTGCAAACTAAATAGATCCTTCTAACTTAACTTTTAAAATACTCCAAGACCTGTAATATAACTTAAATATATGCTAATTTAACAAGGTATAACTTGGTTTTTCAAAGATTATCTTAAAAACTGTTTTTACGACGTCGGAGTGCCACCGGGGGCTGTTTTGGGTTGGATAATTAAAAACCATCTTAAACTTTGAATTGGAGGTTTATTTTCTGGAAAAATGATTTTTACTATGAATATGATAACACATAAAAATTTCATGATTTAACTCAAAGTATAAGTATTTTTAGAAAAATAATCATTTAAGGTTGTTTACATGATGGAAAATGATTAACTTCATAAGTTTCACTAAAGTTTGACCTATACCGTGTGATTTTGAATACAAACTAAGGTATTTACAGTTCATAGTCTTAAAGAGGGACTCGATCCAAGGAGATGGCAAGTTGAATCAACGAAAACGGAGTTGTAACGAAGAAACTATGACCGAAACAAAATCGGATAACCAAGACTAGTTTAGCCACGAAAATAATTGGGAAAAATTAAATAAATCACATCTTTTTAAGTTAACATGATATTTTATATATATGTACTTATAATTCAATTTTATATGGTTCAGGATCACCCGTAAACAACACGAGAAGATTAATCATAAGATCCCATGATTGTACGCAACACGTCATTTGACAACACCGGTACTTTATGTACGCAACACGTCATTTGACAACACCGGTACCGTGGGTCAAGATTAATCTCGACCAATACATATACGATGGGGTTTTATTTATTTCGTTGGGGGTTTTATTTATTTCATTGCGGGTATATTAAACATCTAAAAATGAACCATTAAAATTGAATTACTAACAACGAACTGCTAACTACGGACTAAGGAATTATTCAAAGTATTAAAAGTATAACAAGTATATATATGTGACGTTTGTTTAAAAAGAAAAGGTATTGATATATTATATATGGATAGGTTCGTGATATCAACCGGAGACCAAGTCAAATTATATATATATCTTCAAGACGAAAGTGAGTATATAGTCCCACTTTTAAACTCTAAATATTTCGGGATGAGAATACATGTATTTTATGTTTTACGTTATGGACACAAGTAACTGAAAAATATATTCTACGTTGAGTTGTACCACTGGCATACTTCCCTGTAGCTTGGTAACTGTTATTTACAGCGGTATTGTAAACGCGAATCCTGTTGATAGATCTATCGGGCCTGACAACCCCAACCGGACTGGACGACCAGTATTCAACGGTTGCACAGTACTTCGTTTCGTGACTACACTTGGTACGGTGTAGTAAGATTTCATAATAAAGGGAATATGCGACGTGATTAAATGTTAAGTATGGTTACCAAGTGCTCAACCACTTAGAATATTTTTATTAAACTGTTTATATACGAAATCTTGTGGTCTATATATATATATATATTGCTGCCGGCATTAAACCTATATCTCACCAACTTTATGTTGACCTTTTAAAACATGTCTATTCTCAGGTGATTACTAAAGCTTCCGCTGCATTATGTTGAATTTGAGCAGGATCTTGCGTACGCATATTTGTGTCAAAAATAAAACTGCATACCCAAGGATTTGTGTTGTAAAATATGCTCGAAATCGTGTTGTTATCATTATATGTAAAGTTTGTAAGTCGAAGATTATCGCTAAACGATAATCATCTTTTTATTGTCTAAAGCTTGTAACAAAAATAATGGTTATGGTTTGTAATGTATAATATATGCAGTTTCTCTTTTAAAAATGTCGCATATAGAGGTCAATACCTCGCAATGAAATCATACGTTATCTAACACGTTCTTATGGTTAAGGACGGGTTATGACATGTGGTATCAGAGCGGTGGTCTTAGCGAACCAGGTTTGCATTAGTGTGTCTAACTGATAAGTCGTTAGGATACATTAGTAAGTCTGGACTTTGACCGGGTCTGATTTAAAAACCATTGCTTATCATTGTTGGTTAAAATTTATATGTAAATATTATGTAGTACTAATGGGTTAGTTGTTGTGTGATAGATGTCGGGCTCAAAACTTGTCATCACGTTCAGCGACTCCGAACCAGAATCTTCAGATGGTGTTCCAGTCATTAACCTATCCGATGATGAAAATAATATCTTTGGGGAAGACTCACAAATTCCGGATGAACCGACTATAGAGAACCCGGAAAGTGAACCCGAGGAGGAAAGTGAACCCGAGGAGGAAAGTGAACCCGAGGAGGAAAGTGAACCCGAGGAAGAAATACAGGAAATTACAAAAGACGAGTTCGAACTAGGAAAGAAACGAAAGGCTAATGAATTAGAAAATTCAAATCCCGAGTTTAGTAAGGATGATGTGGCACCAACTCCACTAGACACTACCACCCCTATTCCCGCTATTCCTATTCGTTCTATCCCGGCATCCAGTTCTTCAGTCCCACAGCCAAAATATAGGCAGACAGCCAGGATAAGCGTTAAGCGATTCTTTGAACCTAAACGTCCTAGAAAATAGACCAAACGATGCGCTGCCGTATTAAACCATGGGATCATATAATGTTTTGTATAATATTATTAGTGTGGTTTGCTTAATGTTCGATGTAAGATAAGCATATGTAAAATAGTGAAGTGTGAAATGCAATAATTTTCCATGGTTAAGTATTATTTAGATGGTAGTAATTGATTCTGTACTAAGCTATTAAGTATGGACATTAACGGGTAGGTACTACCCTAGATATAATTATAAAACGCTAATAAGAAGAAAAGGCTTTTATAATAATACCTGGTTCATATTATTAACAAGCTATAATGTACTATAAATACACACTACATCTATAATAATCCATGTGAATAATTATTTTCTTTCATTAGGAAATGGCGCGATTGAATCGAATGACGGAACAAGAAATCCAGGAACTCATCAATCAGCGAGTGAATGACAGAATGTTATGGGTCGAGGCTGCAAGAGGTGCTGCAGTTAACCCAAATCCTCGTGTGGGGTGCACTTACAAAACTTTTCAAGCTTGCAAGCCCTCATCATTCAGTGGAACAGAAGGACCAATCGGTTTAACCCGGTGGATAGAAAAGATGGAGACTGTGTTTAAAATCAGTGGTTGTGTTGAAAAGGACATGACCAAGTATGCATCGTGCACTTTACAAGATAGTGCACTCACGTGGTGGAAAAATTATGTGAAGGCTGTAGGAGGAGATGTAGCTTATGATACTCCGTGGGAAGAATTCAAAACAATGTTAATCAACGAATATTGTCCAAGGAACGAGGTTAGGAAGTTGGAAGATGAGTTACGAAGTCTGAAGGTTATTGGTACTGAAATCACCAACTATAATCAGCGATTCATGGAATTAGTTTTGCTATGTCCTGAATTGGTTCCAACCGAAGAACGGAAGATTGAAATGTACAAAGGTGGTTTGCCCAAAAAGGTCAAGGCAAATGTTACAACATCGAAACCTAAGACAATTCATGAAGCTATAACCATGGCAAACGAGCTAATGGATCAGGTCATCATGGATAAGAAAGTATCCAATACTGATGTGAAGGTATCAGGTAACAAAAGAAAGTGGAATGGAAATTATGATCGAGGTAACCAACAACAATCTTTTAAGAAACAAGAAAACACGCAAGGTGCGGGTAGTGGTTTAAGCTTTGGTTATAAAGGACAAAATCCTTTATGCAACCGATGCCACAAACATCACTCTGGTTACTGTAATGTGGTATGCAACAAATGTAATCGAAAGGGTCATCTTGCTGAAGATTGTAGGGCTCTCGTTACAAATACAAATGGTACCAAGACTCTTGCCACCAATGCAAATAGAACTGCTTTGGCTACCATTACTTGTTTTGGGTGTGGAAAACAAGGTCACTATAAGAGCCAGTGCCCGAATCCAGAGAAGAATATCGGACCTGCAAGTGGGAGAGCATTTGTTATTAATGCTAGAGAGGCATGTGAAGACCCGGAGCTTGTTACGGGTACGTTTACCATTAATAACTTATCCGCATCTATTATATTTGATACTGGTGCTGATAGAAGTTACGTGTGTAGAGACTTTCACGCTAAATTGAATTGTTCATCATTACCTCTAGATGCTAAGTACATGATTGAGTTAGCTAATGGTAAACTAATTAAAGCCGATAAAATTTGCCGTGATTGTAAAATAAATTTAGCCGGAGAAACATTTAAGATTGATTTGATACCCGTAGAATTAGGAAGTTTTGATGTAATAGTCGGCATGGACTGGATGTCCAAAATAGGAGCTGAAGTTGTGTGCGCCAAGAAGGCAATTCGCATTCCTCGTAAGAATAAAACGCCAGTAATGATTTATGGAGAGAAGGGTAACTCAAAGCTAAAACTCATTAGTTATTTGAAAGCTCAAAAGTGCTTGAAGAAAGGGTGCTATGCTATCTTAGCACATGTTAATAAAGTCGAAAAGAAAGAAAAAGAGAAGTGCATCAATGACGTGCCTGTGGCAAGAGATTTTCCTGAAGTATTTCCGGAAGAGTTGCCGGGATTACCTCCATTTAGATCTGTAGAATTTCAAATAGATCTTGTACCAGGAGCTGCACCGGTTGCCCGTGCTCCATATAGACTTGCACCGTCCGAGTTAAAAGAACTTCAGAGTCAGTTAAAAGAATTACTGGATCGTGGATTCATACGACCAAGTACTTCACCGTGGGGAGCTCCAATTTTATTCGTCAAGAAGAAAGACGGATCTTTCCGAATGTGTATAGATTATCGTGAATTAAATAAGTTAACTATCAAGAATCGGTATCCACTACCGAGAATTGACGACTTATTTGATCAACTCCAAGGATCATGTGTGTACTCGAAAATTGACCTAAGATCGGGCTATCATCAATTACGTGTCAAAGAAGAAGATATACCGAAAACTGCTTTTCGGACACGTTATGGTCATTACGAATTTTTGGTCATGCCGTTTGGGTTGACAAATGCGCCAGCTGTATTCATGGACCTCATGAATCGAGTTTGTAGTCCATATTTAGATAAGTTTGTTATCGTTTTCATTGATGATATTCTTATCTATTCCAAGAGTGAGCAAGAGCATGAGCAGCATTTAAGGTTGATATTAGAGTTGTTAAGAAAAGAACAACTATATGCTAAATTTTCTAAATGTGCTTTCTGGTTGAAAGAAGTGCAATTTCTTGGCCACGTTGTTAGTAGCAAAGGAATTCAGGTTGATCCAGCAAAAATTGAAGCCATTGAAAAATGGGAGACTCCTAAGACACCAACGCAGATACGCCAATTTTTGGGTTTAGCCGGTTATTATAGAAGGTTTATTCAAGATTTTTCCCGAATAGCTAAGCCGTTGACAGCGTTAACGCAAAAAGGGAAGAAATATGAATGGACCTCTGAGCAGGAGAACGCATTTCAAATACTAAAGAAGGAGTTAACTACGGCGCCTATTTTATCGTTACCAGAAGGGAACGATGATTTTGAAATATATTGTGACGCTTCACGACAAGGTTTTGGTTGCGTTCTTATGCAATGGAAGAGAGTTATTGCATACGCATCCCGACAATTGAAGATTCACGAGCGGAATTATACGACGCATGATCTAGAATTGGGAGCAGTTGTGTTTGCATTGAAGATGTGGAGACACTACTTGTATGGGGTTAAATTCACTGTGTTTACTGATCATAAAAGCCTTCAACATATTTTTGATCAAAAACAATTGAACATGAGGCAACGTAGGTGGGTCGAGTTAATAAACGACTATGATTGTGAAATTCGCTATCATCCCGGGAAAGCGAACGTAGTGGCCGATGCTCTAAGCAGAAAGGAACGAGAACCAATCCGAGTTCGAGCAATGAACATAAAAATTCGCATGAATCTCAACTCACAAATCAAAGAGGTTCAACAAGAAGCACTCAATAAAGAAAACATAAGAAATGAAATAATGAAGAAGTATGAGAAGCAACTCGTTATACGGGAAGACGGAATTCGATATTTTGCAAATCGTATTTGGGTACCGAAGTTGGGTGGATTGAGGAAGTTGATATTGAACGAGGCACATAAGACAAGATACTCGATACATCCTGGAGTTGGAAAGATGTATCAAGATCTTAAGACACGTTATTGGTGGCCTAATTTAAAGACAGACGTAGCAACATATGTTGGGGAGTGTTTAACTTGTTCCAAGGTCAAAGCAGAACACCAGAAGCCGTCAGGGTTACTTCAACAACCAGAAATCCCAGAATGGAAATGGGATGGTATTACCATGGATTTCATCACGAAGTTACCAAAGACTGCCTGGGGTTACGACACCATTTGGGTGATTGTTAATCGTCTCACCAAGTCTGCACATTTCTTGCCTATAAAGGAAACGGATAGAATGGAGAAACTATTACGATTGTATATAAAGGAAGTTGTTTCAAGGCATGGAATACCTATTTCCATTATATCTGATCGTGATAGTAGATTTACCTCAAAGTTCTGGCAATCACTACAGGAGGCACTAGGAACTCGTCTGGATATGAGTACCGCATATCATCCACAAACCGACGGGCAGAGTGAAAGAACAATTCAGACTCTTGAAGACATGCTCAGGGCATGTGTGATCGATTTTGGAAACGGATGGGATAAGTATTTACCGTTAGCAGAATTCTCGTATAATAATAGTTATCATGCGAGCATTAAAGCTGCACCATTCGAAGCATTGTATGGAAGGAAGTGTAGATCTCCTATCTGTTGGAATGAAGTAGGAGATCGACATTTAACTGGTCCCGAGATCATACACGAAACGACTGAGAAGATAGTACAAATCAAGGAGAGATTGAAAACAGCCCGTAGTCGCCAAAAGAGCTACGCCGATGTCCGAAGGAAACCATTAGAGTTTCAGATCGGTGACATGGTTATGCTAAAGGTGTCACCTTGGAAAGGTGTGATACGTTTTGGAAAAAGGGGTAAACTGAACCCAAGATATGTAGGCCCGTTCAAGATCATCGAACGCATTGGACCGGTAGCTTATCGACTCGAGTTACCGCAACAACTCGCCGGAGTACATAATACCTTTCACGTCTCGAACCTTAAGAAGTGTCTTGCAAAGGAAGACCTCACCATTCCTCTTGAAGAAATCCATGTCGACGAGAAACTACAATTCGTAGAAGAACCAATCGAAATCATGGACCGTGAAGTTAAACAGCTCAAGCAGAGCAACATACCGATCGTTAAGGTTCGTTGGAATGCTCGAAGAGGTCCCGAGTTTACGTGGGAACGGGAGGATCAGATGAAACAAAAGTATCCATACTTGTTTCTCGATGACGCAAAATAGGTACAATTTTAAAATTTCGGGACAAAATTTATTTAACGGGGAGGTAATGTAACGACCCGCACTTTTTCGATCGTTCTATACTTATAAGATTAATATTTACATAAATTAAACCTTACCAACATGATAAGCAATCCAAATTGTCGAGACTTATGTTTTTCGAAAAGAGTTTTACACAACGTTTGACCGTCTAGTTTGACCGATGATATCACGAACTATACAATATATGATAATTATACGTTTGTGTATATATATGTATATATACATATTTAACATGACCTAAGAATGTTTTAATATCTCATTTTGTATTAATAACAATAAGTTATAAGTATATTTTGAAACTACTAACTTAAGTTTTCAAAACGATAACCATACGTAACGTTATTTGACTTAAATACTTATGACCTATAATGTTTATACATATATCGTATAAGTAATGTATTTAATCACTTTTAAAGACTTAAATACATAAAACAATATAAGTATATTTACAAAAGATAACTATATTTGAATCCTCGTTCCGTTTTCTCAAAGATTTCTATACGTATACCTAGGGTATATGTACCCGTATCATACGCAGCTTCTAGATGTATTTACTATTGGTATATACCAATAAAAATCTGCTCCTTAGCAGCCTTAAATGATTAAGAAACATGTGGAACCAACCATTTGTCAAGTAGCATGAATTATTTAGCAAGAAAACAAAGTTAGGTATCTTTTTTTTCCTTTATAACCTAAAAACGTTTTTATGCATGCACACCATTTCTTCACCCCATTTTCTCATACTTACACTTCCATTTCTCTCTCAAAATACTCTTAACTTCATACTTGATTATCTCCAAGCATTTTCCCCATCATTTAGCTTCAAAAACAACACTTAAACCTCATAAGAAAACCTTACAAAAACACTTCAAGAAATCCTTCCAAGAACACCAACTTACTTCCAATCTTTCATCCACTTCCATCACCCTTTTGGTTCTAGGTTCTTACTCCTCTTTTACAACAACCTTGTCCAAGGAACTTGAGGTAGAATCTATGTTCATAACCTTATTCGATTCATATATATATAGCTATCTTATTTTGTGGTATAAAATTTTAACAACAAGAACATAGTTTGAATGTTTTCAAACTTGTTTGCAAACTAAATAGATCCTTCTAACTTAACTTTTAAAATACTCCAAGACCTGTAATATAACTTAAATATATGCTAATTTAACAAGGTATAACTTGGTTTTTCAAAGATTATCTTAAAAACTGTTTTTACGACGTCGGAGTGCCACCGGGGGCTGTTTTGGGTTGGATAATTAAAAACCATCTTAAACTTTGAATTGGAGGTTTATTTTCTGGAAAAATGATTTTTACTATGAATATGATAACACATAAAAATTTCATGATTTAACTCAAAGTATAAGTATTTTTAGAAAAATAATCATTTAAGGTTGTTTACATGATGGAAAATGATTAACTTCATAAGTTTCACTAAAGTTTGACCTATGCCGTGTGATTTTGAATACAAACTAAGGTATTTACAGTTCATAGTCTTAAATAGGGACTCGATCCAAGGAGATGGCAAGTTGAATCAACGAAAACGGAGTTGTAACGAAGAAACTATGACCGAAACAAAATCGGATAACCAAGACTAGTTTAGCCACGAAAATAATTGGGAAAAATTAAATAAATCACATCTTTTTAAGTTAACATGATATTTTATATATATGTACTTATAATTCAATTTTATATGGTTCAGGATCACCCGTAAACAACACGAGAAGATTAATCATAAGATCCCATGATTGTACGCAACACGTCATTTGACAACACCGGTACTTTATGTACGCAACACGTCATTTGACAACACCGGTACTGTGGGTCAAGATTAATCTTGACCAATACATATACGATGGGGTTTTATTTATTTCGTTGGGGGTTTTATTTATTTCATTGCGGGTATATTAAACATCTAAAAATGAACCATTAAAATTGAATTACTAACAACGAACTGCTAACTACGGACTAAGGAATTATTCAAAGTATTAAAAGTATAACAAGTATATATATGTGACGTTTGTTTAAAAAGAAAAGGTATTGATATATTATATATGGATAGGTTCGTGATATCAACCGGAGACCAAGTCAAATTATATATATATCTTCAAGACGAAAGTGAGTATATAGTCCCACTTTTAAACTCTAAATATTTCGGGATGAGAATACATGTATTTTATGTTTTACGTTATGGACACAAGTAACTGAAAAATATATTCTACGTTGAGTTGTACCACTGACATACTTCCCTGTAGCTTGGTAACTGTTATTTACAGCGGTATTGTAAACGCGAATCCTGTTGATAGATCTATCGGGCCTGACAACCCCAACCGGACTGGACGACCAGTATTCAACGGTTGCACAGTACTTCGTTTCGTGACTACACTTGGTACGGTGTAGTAAGATTTCATAATAAAGGGAATATGCGACGTGATTAAATGTTAAGTATGGTTACCAAGTGCTCAACCACTTAGAATATTTTTATTAAACTGTTTATATACAAAATCTTGTGGTCTATATATATATATATTGATGCCGGCATTAAACCTATATCTCACCAACTTTATGTTGACCTTTTAAAACATGTCTATTCTCAGGTGATTACTAAAGCTTCCGCTGCATTATGTTGAATTTGAGCAGGATCTTGCGTACGCATATTTGTGTCAAAAATAAAACTGCATACCCAAGGATTTGTGTTGTAAAATATGCTCGAAATCGTGTTGTTATCATTATATGTAAAGTTTGTAAGTCGAAGATTATCGCTAAACGATAATCATCTTTTTATTGTCTAAAGCTTGTAACAAAAATAATGGTTATGGTTTGTAATGTATAATTTATGCAGTTTCTCTTTTAAAAATGTCGCATATAGAGGTCAATACCTCGCAATGAAATCATACGTTATCTAACACGTTCTTATGGTTAAAGACGGGTTATGACATGTTGTTAACCCAATGTTTATAATATCAAAAGAGATTTTAAATTATTATATTATCATGATATTATGATGTACGAATATCTCTTAATATGATATATATACATTAAATGTCGTTACAAGGATAATCGTTACATATATGTCTCGTTTCAAAATCATTAAGTTAGTAGTCTTGTTTTTACATATGTAGTTCATTGTTAATATACTTAATGATATGTTTACTTATCATAATATCATGTTAACTATATATATATAACCATATATATGTCATCATATAGTTTTTACAAGTTTTAACGTTCGTGAATCACCGGTCAACTTGGGTGGTCAATTGTCTATATGAAACCTATTTCAATTAATCAAGTCTTAACAAGTTTGATTGCTTAACATGTTGGAAACATTTAATCATGTAAATATCGATCTCAATTAATATATATAAACATGGAAAAGTTCGGGTCACTACAGTACCTACCCGTTAAATAAATTTCGTCCCGAAATTTTAAGCTGTTGAAGGTGTTGACGAATCTTCTGGAAAGAGATGCGGGTATTTCTTCTTCATCTGATCTTCACGCTCCCAGGTGAACTCGGGTCCTCTACGAGCATTCCATCGAACCTTAACAATTGGTATCTTGTTTTGCTTAAGTCTTTTAACCTCACGATCCATTATTTCGACGGGTTCTTCGATGAATTGAAGTTTTTCGTTGATTTGGATTTCATCTAACGGAATAGTGAGATCTTCTTTAGCAAAACATTTCTTCAAATTCGAGACGTGGAAAGTGTTATGTACAGCCGCGAGTTGTTGAGGTAACTCAAGTCGGTAAGCTACTGGTCCGACACGATCAATAATCTTGAATGGTCCAATATACCTTGGATTTAATTTCCCTCGTTTACCAAATCGAACAACGCCTTTCCAAGGTGCAACTTTAAGCATGAACATCTCTCCAATTTCAAATTCTATATCTTTTCTTTTAATGTCAGCGTAGCTCTTTTGTCGACTTTGGGCGGTTTTCAACCGTTGTTGAATTTGGATGATCTTCTCGGTAGTTTCTTGTATAATCTCCGGACCCGTAATCTGTCTATCCCCCACTTCACTCCAACAAATCGGAGACCTGCACTTTCTACCATAAAGTGCTTCAAACGGCGCCATCTCAATGCTTGAATGGTAGCTGTTGTTGTAGGAAAATTCTGCTAACGGTAGATGTCGATCCCAACTGTTTCTGAAATCAATAACACATGCTCGTAGCATGTCTTCAAGCGTTTGTATTGTCCTTTCGCTCTGCCCATCAGTTTGTGGATGATAGGCAGTACTCATGTCTAGACGAGTTCCTAATGCTTGCTGTAATGTCTGCCAGAATCTTGAAATAAATCTGCCATCCCTATCAGAGATAATAGAGATTGGTATTCCATGTCTGGAGACGACTTCCTTAAAATACAGTCGTGCTAACTTCTCCATCTTGTCATTATCTCTTATTGGCAGGAAGTGTGCTGATTTGGTGAGACGATCAACTATTACCCAAATAGTATCAAAACCACTTGCAGTCCTTGGCAATTTAGTGATGAAATCCATGGTAATGTTTTCCCATTTCCATTCCGGGATTTCGGGTTGTTGAAGTAGACCTGATGGTTTCTGATGCTCAGCTTTGACCTTAGAACACGTCAAACATTCTCCTACGTATTTAGCAACATCGGCTTTCATACCCGGCCACCAAAAATGTTTCTTGAGATCCTTGTACATCTTCCCCGTTCCAGGATGTATTGAGTATCTGGTTTTATGAGCTTCTCTAAGTACCATTTCTCTCATATCTCCAAATTTTGGTACCCAAATCCTTTCAGCCCTATACCGGGTTCCGTCTTCTCGAATATTAAGATGCTTCTCCGATCCTTTGGGTATTTCATCCTTTAAATTTCCCTTTTTTAAAACTCCTTGTTGCGCCTCCTTTATTTGAGTAGTAAGGTTATTATGAATCATTATATTCATAGATTTTACTCGAATGGGTTCTCTGTCCTTCCTGCTCAAGGCATCGGCTACCACATTTGCCTTCCCCGGGTGGTAACGAATCTCAAAGTCATAATCATTCAACAATTCAATCCACATACGCTGCCTCATATTTAGTTGTTTCTGATTAAATATGTGTTGAAGACTTTTGTGGTCGGTATATATAATACTTTTGACCCCATATAAGTAGTGCCTCCAAGTCTTTAATGCAAAAACAACCGCGCCTAATTCCAAATAATGCGTCGTATAATTTTGTTCGTGAATCTTCAATTGTCTAGACGCATAAGCAATCACCTTCGTTCGTTGCATTAATACACAACCGAGACCGTGCTTTGATGCGTCACAATAAATCACAAAATCATCATTCCCTTCAGGCAATGACAATATAGGTGCCGTAGTTAGCTTTTTCTTCAATAACTGAAACGCTTTCTCTTGTTCATCATTCCATTCAAATTTCTTCCCTTTATGCGTTAATACAGTCAAGGGTTTTGCTATTCTGGAAAAGTCTTGGATGAACCTTCTGTAGTAACCAGCTAGTCCTAAAAATTGGCGTATGTGTTTCGGAGTTTTCGGGGTTTCCCACTTTTCAACAGTTTCTATCTTTGCTGGATCCACCTTAATACCCTCTTTGTTCACTATGTGACCGAGGAATTGAACTTCTTCCAACCAAAATGCATACTTTGAAAACTTAGCGTACAATTCTTCCTTCCTCAATACTTCTAACACCTTTCTCAAATGTTCACCGTGTTCTTGGTCATTCTTTGAGTAAATAAGTATGTCATCAATGAAAACAATGACAAACTTGTCAAGGTATGGTCCACACACTCGGTTCATAAGGTCCATGAACACAGCTGGTGCATTAGTTAAACCAAACGGCATGACCATAAACTCGTAATGACCGTAACGTGTTCTGAAAGCAGTCTTTGGAATATCATCTTCTTTCACCCGCATTTGATGATACCCGGAACGTAAGTCAATCTTTGAATAAACATACGAGCCTTGTAGTTGATCAAATAAGTCGTCGATTCTCGGTAGTGGGTAGCGATTCTTGATGGTAAGTTTGTTCAACTCTCGGTAGTCGATACACAACCTGAATGTACCATCTTTCTTCTTGACAAACAAAACAGGAGCTCCCCACGGTGATGTGCTTGGTCGAATGAAACCACGCTCTAAAAGTTCTTGTAATTGGCTTTGCAGTTCTTTCATCTCGCTGGGTGCGAGTCTGTAAGGAGCACGAGCTATTGGTGCAGCTCCTGGTACAAGATCTATTTGAAATTCAACGGATCGATGTGGGGGTAATCCCGGTAATTCTTTCGGAAATACATCGGGAAATTCTTTTGCGACGGGAACATCATTGATGCTCTTTTCATCAGTTTGTACTTTCTCGACGTGTGCTAGAATAGCATAGCAACCTTTTCTTATTAGTTTTTGTGCCTTCAAATTACTAATAAGATGTAGCTTCGTGTTGCCCTTTTCTCCGTACACCATTAAGGGTTTTCCTTTTTCTCGTATAATGCGAATTGCATTTTTGTAACAAACAATCTCTGCTTTCACTTCTTTCAACCAGTCCATACCGATTATCACATCAAAACTCCCTAACTCTACTGGTATCAAGTCAATCTTAAATGTTTCGCTAACCAGTTTAATTTCTCGATTCCGACATATATTATCTGCTGAAATTAATTTACCATTTGCTAATTCGAGTAAAAATTTACTATCCAAAGGCGTCAATGGACAACTTAATTTAGCACAAAAATCTCTACTCATATAGCTTCTATCCGCACCCGAATCAAATAAAACGTAAGCAGATTTATTGTCAATAAGAAACGTACCCGTAACAAGCTCCGGGTCTTCCTGTGCCTCTGCCGCATTAATATTGAAAACTCTTCCGCGGCCTTGTCCATTCGTGTTCTCCTGGTTCGGGCAATTTCTAATAATGTGTCCCGGTTTTCCACATTTATAACAAACTACATTGGCATAACTTGCTCCGACACTACTTGCTCCGCCATTACTCGTTCCGACACCATTTGTTCCTTTCGTTCTATTAACCCCTGGTCCGTAAACCTCACACTTCGCCGCGCTATGACCATTTCTTTTACACTTGTTGCAAAATTTGGTGCAGAACCCCGAGTGATACTTTTCACACCTTTGGCATAGCTGCTTCTGATTGTTGTTGTTGTTGCGGTTATTATTGTTGTTGGGATGATTGTTGTAGTTGCTGTTGCTGTTGTTGTTGTTGTTGTTGTTGGGCCGTTTGTTGTAGTTGCGATTGATGTTGCGATTGTTGGGATAATTGTTGCGATTATTGTTGTAATTGCTGTTGTTGTTGTATTGGTGATTCTTATCACCGTTATCCTCCCACTTTCTTTTGACTTGCTTCACATTGGCCTCTTCAGCAGTCTGTTCTTTAATTCTTTCTTCAATCTGGTTCACTAGTTTATGAGCCATTCTACATGCCTGTTGTATGGAGGCGGGCTCGTGTGAACTTATATCTTCTTGGATTCTTTCCGGTAATCCTTTCACAAACGCGTCGATCTTCTCTTCCTCATCTTCGAACGCTCCCGGACACAATAGGCACAATTCTGTGAATCGTCTTTCATACGTGGTAATATCAAATCCTTGGGTTCGTAATCCTCTAAGTTCTGTCTTGAGCTTATTGACCTCGGTTCTGGGACGGTACTTCTCGTTCATCAAGTGCTTGAATGCTGACCACGGTAGTGCGTAAGCATCATCTTGTCCCACTTGCTCTAGATAGGTATTCCACCATGTTAACGCAGAACCTGTGAAGGTATGCGTAGCGTACTTCACTTTGTCCTCTTCAGTACACTTACTTATGGCAAACACCGATTCGACCTTCTCGGTCCACCGTTTCAATCCGATCGGTCCTTCGGTTCCATCAAATTCCAAAGGTTTGCAGGCAGTGAATTCTTTGTAGGTGCATCCTACACGATTTCCTGAACTGCTAGATCCAAGGTTATTGTTGGTATGTAGCGCAGCCTGTACTGCGGCTATGTTTGAAGCTAGAAAAGTACGGAATTCCTCTTCATTCATATTCACGGTGTGTCGAGTAGTCGGTGCCATTTCCTTCAAAATAGTCAAATGAAACAAGTTAATCATACAGAATATTAAGAGTAGTTAATAGTATTTCGTAGCATAATATGAACTCATTTATAAAAGCTTTTTCTTCATATTAGCGTTTTATAAGTTTAAATTCGGGTAGTACCTACCCGTTAAGTTCATACTTAGTAGCTAATATACAATTCAACTACTACAATTCTATATGAAAAACTGATTATAATAATATTTCGCGTTCAAACTTTTATACAATATTTTACAAACTTACAATACCGCTTATTTTACATAAAGCATGAAATATAGCACACAATAACTTTGATACAAGATAGTTGTGAAGATAATTCTAGCTAGTACACAAGTCGTTCAGCAAAGGCAATAAAGACACGTAATTCATACGTCCAGAAACAAGTCATGCATTCTGGTTTTACTAGGATTACTTCCCATCCTTGGTCTTGTGGAACATAACCGTTATGGTCATTGATAAGACAGCGTGTTGTAACGTCGTCAAAAGGACGAGGGTTACGTAATGTCCAACAGTCCCGTAACAATCTAAAAACCTCATTTCTTACCCCAATTACCGACTCCGTCACTTGTGGAAACGTTTTGTTTAATAGTTGTAGCCCGATGTTCTTGTTCTCACTTTGGTGAGAAGCGAACATTACTAATCCGTAAGCATAACATGCTTCTTTATGTTGCATGTTAGCCGCTTTTTCTAAATCACGAAGTCCAATATTCGGATATATTGAGTCAAAATAATTTCTTAACCCGTTGCGTAAAATAGCATTTGGGTTCCCCGCAATATATGCGTCAAAGTAAACACATCGTAACTTATGGGTTTCCCAATGTGATATCCCCCATCTTTCAAACGAAAGTCTCTTATAAACCAAGACATTCTTGGAACGTTCTTCGAATGTCTTACAAACTGATCTCGCCTTAAATAGTTGTGCCGATGAATTCTGGCCGACTCTAGACAAGATTTCATCAATCATGTCTCCGGGTAGGTCTCTTAAAATATTGGGTTGTCTATCCATTTTGTGTTTTTAAACTGTAAAATAGACAAGAGTTAGATTCATAAAAAAATACTTATTAATACAAGCAATTTTTACATATATCATAAAGCATAAGCACACTATATTACATATATTACACCACACGAATACAACTATCTTATTCCGACTCGCTCGTTTCTTCTTCTTCGGTTTTGGTTCGTTTTGCCAAGTTTCTAGGGATATATGATGTTCCCCTAATACGAGCCGTCGTTGTCCACATTGGTTTAGAAAAACCTGGTGGTTTAGAGGTTCCCGGGTCATTGTTACAACTTAAGGACTTCGGGGGTTGACGATACATATAAAGTTCATCGGGGTTGGAATTAGATTTCTCTATTTTTATGCCCTTTCCCTTATTATTTTCTTTTGCCTTTTTAAATTCAGTTGGGGTAATTTCTATAACATCATCGGAATTCTCGTCGAAATCCGATTCATCGGAGAATTGGTAATCCTCCCAATATTTTGCTTCCTTGGCGGAAACACCATTGACCATAATTAACCTTGGTCGGTTGGTTGAGGATTCTCTTTTACTTAACTGTTTTATTATTTCCCCCACCGGTTCTATTTCTTCTTCCGGTTCCGATTCTTCTTCCGGTTCCGATTCTTCTTCCGGTTCCGACTCTTCTTCCGGTTCCTCTTCGGAAACTTGTGAATCAGTCCACGAATCATTCCAATTTACATTTGACTCTTCATTATTATTAGGTGAGTCAATGGGACTTGTTCTAGAGGTAGACATCTATCACATAATATTAAACAAGTTAAGAGATTAATATATCACATAATATTCATATGTTAAAAATATATAGTTTCCAACAAAAATGTTAAGCAATCATTTTTAAAGAAAACACGGTCGAAGTCCAGACTCACTAATGCATCCTAACAAACTCGATAAGACACACTAATGCAAATTTTCTGGTTCTCTAAGACCAACGCTCGGATACCAACTGAAATGTCCCGTTCTTATTGATTAAAAACGTTCCATATTAATTGATTTCGTTGCGAGGTTTTGACCTCTATATGAGACGTTTTTCAAAGACTGCATTCATTTTAAAACAAACCATAACCTTTATTTCATCAATAAAGGTTTAAAAAGCTTTACGTAGATTATCAAATAATGATAATCTAAAATATCATGTTTACACACGACCATTACATAATGGTTTACAATACAAATATGTTACAACAAAAAGTTTCTTGAATGCAGTTTTTACACAATATCATACAAGCATAGACTCCAAATCTCGTCCTTATTTAAGTATGCGACAGCGGAAGCTCTTAATAATCACCTGAGAATAAACATGCTTAAAACGTCAACAAAAATGTTGGTGAGTTATAGGTTTAACCTATATATATCAAATCATAATAATAGACCACAAGATTTCATATTTCAATACACATCCCATACATAGAGATAAAAATCATTCATATGGTGAACACCTGGTAACCGACATTAACAAGATGCATATATAAGAATATCCCCATCATTCCGGGACACCCTTCGGATATGATATAAATTTCGAAGTACTAAAGCATCCGGTACTTTGGATGGGGTTTGTTAGGCCCAATAGATCTATCTTTAGGATTCGCGTCAATTAGGGTGTCTGTTCCCTAATTCTTAGATTACCAGACTTAATAAAAAGGGGCATATTCGATTTCGATAATTCAACCATAGAATGTAGTTTCACGTACTTGTGTCTATTTTGTAAATCATTTATAAAACCTGCATGTATTCTCATCCCAAAAATATTAGATTTTAAAAGTGGGACTATAACTCACTTTCACAGATTTTTACTTCGTCGGGAAGTAAGACTTGGCCACTGGTTGATTCACGAACCTATAACAATATATACATATATATCAAAGTATGTTCAAAATATATTTACAACACTTTTAATATATTTTGATGTTTTAAGTTTATTAAGTCAGCTGTCCTCGTTAGTAACCTACAACTAGTTGTCCACAGTTAGATGTACAGAAATAAATCGATAAATATTATCTTGAATCAATCCACGACCCAGTGTATACGTATCTCAGTATTGATCATAACTCAAACTATATATATTTTGGAATCAACCTCAACCCTGTATAGCTAACTCCAACATTCACATATAGAGTGTCTATGGTTGTTCCGAAATATATATAGATGTGTCGACATGATAGGTCGAAACATTGTATACGTGTCTATGGTATCTCAAGATTACATAATATACAATACAAGTTGATTAAGTTATGGTTGGAATAGATTTGTTACCAATTTTCACGTAGCTAAAATGAGAAAAATTATCCAATCTTGTTTTACCCATAACTTCTTCATTTTAAATCCGTTTTGAGTGAATCAAATTGCTATGGTTTCATATTGAACTCTATTTTATGAATCTAAACAGAAAAGTATAGGTTTATAGTCGGAAAAATAAGTTACAAGTCGTTTTTGTAAAGGTAGTCATTTCAGTCGAAAGAACGACGTCTAGATGACCATTTTAGAAAACATACTTCCACTTTGAGTTTAACCATAATTTTTGGATATAGTTTCATGTTCATAATAAAAATCATTTTCTCAGAATAACAACTTTTAAATCAAAGTTTATCATAGTTTTTAATTAACTAACCCAAAACAGCCCGCGGTGTTACTACGACGGCGTAAATCCGGTTTTACGGTGTTTTTCGTGTTTCCAGGTTTTAAATCATTAAGTTAGCATATCATATAGATATATAACATGTGTTTAGTTGATTTTAAAAGTCAAGTTAGAAGGATTAACTTTTGTTTGCGAACAAGTTTAGAATTAACTAAACTATGTTCTAGTGATTACAAGTTTAAACCTTCGAATAAGATAGCTTTATATGTATGAATCGAATGATGTTATGATCATCATTACTACCTTAAGTTCCTTGGATAAACCTACTGGAAAAGAGAAAAATGGATCTAGCTTCAATGGATCCTTGGATGGCTCGAAGTTCTTGAAGCAACATCATGACACGAAAACAAGTTCAAGTAAGATCATCACTTGAAATAAGATTGTTATAGTTATAGAAATTGAACCAAAGTTTGAATATGATTATTACCTTGTATTAGAATGATAACCTACTGTAAGAAACAAAGATTTCTTGAGGTTGGATGATCACCTTACAAGATTGGAAGTGAGCTAGCAAACATGAAAGTATTCTTGATTTTATGAAACTAGAACTTTTAGAATTTATGAAGAACACTTGGAACTTGAAGATAGAACTTGAGAGAGATCAATTAGATGAAGAAAATTGAAGAATGAAAGTGTTTGTAGGTGTTTTTGGTCGTTGGTGTATGGATTAGATATAAAGGATATGTAATTTTATTTTCATGTAAATAAGTCATGAATGATTACTCATATTTTTGTAATTTTATGAGATATTTCATGCTAGTTGCCAAATGATGGTTCCCACATGTGTTAGGTGACTCACATGGGCTGCTAAGAACTGATCATTGGAGTGTATATACCAATAGTACATACATCTAAAAGCTGTGTATTGTACGAGTACGAATACGGGTGCATACGAGTAGAATTGTTGATGAAACTGAACGAGGATGTAATTGTAAGCATTTTTGTTAAGTAGAAGTATTTTGATAAGTGTCTTGAAGTCTTTCAAAAGTGTATGAATACATATTAAAACACTACATGTATATACATTTTAACTGAGTCGTTAAGTCATCGTTAGTCGTTACATGTAAATGTTGTTTTGAAACCTTTAGGTTAACGATCTTGTTAAATGTTGTTAACCCAATGTTTATAATATCAAAAGAGATTTTAAATTATTATATTATCATGATATTATGATGTACGAATATCTCTTAATATGATATATATATACATTAAATGTCGTTACAACGATAATCGTTACATATATGTCTCGTTTCAAAATCATTAAGTTAGTAGTCTTGTTTTTACATATGTAGTTCATTGTTAATATACTTAATGATATGTTTACTTATCATAATATCATGTTAACTATATATATAACCATATATATGTCATCATATAGTTTTTACAAGTTTTAACGTTCGTGAATCACCGGTCAACTTGGGTGGTCAATTGTCTATATGAAACCTATTTCAATTAATCAAGTCTTAACAAGTTTGATTGCTTAACATGTTGGAAACATTTAATCATGTAAATATCAATCTCAATTAATATATATAAACATGGAAAAGTTCGGGTCACTACAGGTAAGGAGTTTTCTAGGACACGCCGGTTTCTACTGACGATTCATTAAGGACTTTTCAAAGGTCACACAACCTCTCACTCATCTCCTAGGAAAGGAAGTCCCGTTTGTCTTCAATGAAGAATGTCGAAAAGCATTCAACTATCTGAAAGAGCATCTAACACATGTATAACGACCCTCATTTTTTCATCTATATTTTCTTCCGTATAATTTAAAATGCCCAAAAAAAAAGATTAAGTATTAATGAATGGTCGTTATATATATATACGAAACTAACAAACGTTAAACGGATAAATATTATTCAACAAAGTACATCTATAAGTTTATATTATATAACGAAACCTAAACTTATCAAGTAATTTATATAATGTATACTTAAAATAAATAAGTTTACAACATATAAATTCATATCAAGTAACATAAGTTTATTAGTTAAATTTATAAACTTTATACTTGACAAAGTTATATATACATATATATTTATATATAACTAAAAAGTATATACATATTTATAAGATGTAAAGTTTATGTAAATATGTTACCACTTACAAAAACTAATCTATACAATGATATCTTTTATAAAAATGAAGGTTATAGTCATTGTAAAATATATATATATATATATATATATATATATATTAAAAAAAAAGTTACTGTAGCGCCGAATAGTAAACAAAAAAAAATTTAATACTTTTTGCTTTTTATTTTTTTAATTTTATTCTAGATCTAGATCTAGCTTTATAAAAACACTTTTCTTTATTTAATACAAATTATGGGCTGATACAATTATTAATATTTTTATTTTTCTTTTCTTTTTCTTTTTATTTCTTTTATACATTTTTTTTTATACCAAGTTTTCACCTATAAATACTAGCCATTTCTTTCAAAATCCTTTACACCTCAAAAATTTATTCTCACTTGAAGATCATACTCTCAAACCTATGCAAAAATTATTTTTGTAAGTTCTCTATATTATTTTTATAGTTTTTATTTAGTTTTTATCATATTTTTGTGCTAGTTTTATGTTAAATACCAAATAAATACGAAATTAATTATAATAAATAATATAAATATATGATAATTAGTATTAAGTATCCTAATGACTATAAAAATTATTTTTATGAATTATACATTCGAATTTATATTTATTAAAAATAAAAAACTGACTTTTTTTTATATTCGGTATATATAGATAATGAAGAAATAAATAGTAAACAATTTTATATATTATGTTTTATAATTTTCACTTGTTCCTTAGGTCATAAAAGTAATTATAAAAATTTATGTTTGATTTATTTGTCATTTTAAATAATTAATTTGTATTTTCTTCAACTTTTGCTACAGTACCGGAAAATCTGTTTTAAAAAGAAAAATAGAATTTAATGATATAACATGTTTATGACTACAATAATCAATGGAAATTACTTAGAAACTAATAATAAAGTTATAAAAATTATTTTTAGAATTAATAATTATATATTTCTATTTAATTTTGAATTTAAACTAAAAACAATACAAAAGTTGAATTAAATAGTTAAACTATTAATATAAATGTACAAATAATTTTTATAAGCTTAATACACTATATTAGGAATAAGAAAATTTTAGATGAATTAATTGAGTTGATATAATAATTATTACTTTATAAACTTTGATTTATCTTGAACCGAAAAAGAAATTAGAAATAAATACTTTTACACCATAACAAAAATTTATAAATTTTTCCTAAGTTTATTTTGGTCAGTAGAACCTAAGAAAAATATAAAATTTGTTGTTAAACTTATTTATCTATTTATTTGTATTTTAGCTATAAAAAAAATTTAATATTTAATACATAAAACTTAATATTTATGTATAGAAAATTTTTATAATGTTTTATACATGTCACTTACTGTTATGAAATCAATAAAACACTTGTTAGCATTTTTAGATAATTATTGGTACTTATATTGACATAAAACTTAAAATTAAACTATACATATTTTAACATATAAGATATATATATATATATATATATATATATATATATATATATATATATATATATATATATATATACACACATATACATATTAACTTGATATTAATACATACCCATTCATAAAACACAATTTCTATGTATAACACTTGTTTACCTACTTAAATATATCCTACTTATTATTAGGATTTAAAAACCAAACAATCTTAATAACGATAATACAATCGAACTTAAGTAAATACTTATTGTATAAAGTATTTAAAGTGTTGTATTCCTATACGCACCTAAAAACGTATTGGAACGGTATATTAGATGGGTATAGATCTTGATCTTTCTCGAGTGGATGGATGCTCGAAAGTCTAGGCGGAGAGTTTGGATTACCGAGTTAAAGGATCCTGTGGCTTAGAAACCTATGACCTGAAAAGGCCATTTTAAATTGAAAGTGTAAGATTGGAAGCTTGTCTAGTATGAAAAGCCTTTCCAAAATGATAAACCTTCTTTAAACTTACTATAAAAGAAAATACTTACACTTATCATAATACGGGCAAAACATCTAAACTATTCTCAACTTATTCTTAGGTTGACTTATTCCGTGCTTCGATCATCCATACTTCCTCTTTAAGGATTACTTTATCTCATCGAATTACTAAGGTGACTTTCATAGCCCCACTCTTATTGCAATAGCACTTTTTATACTTACTGGGGTGAGACACATGCTGCTTTTATACTTTAAACAACTTAGACACAAGTACGAACCTAAACTGTACTATGACTAGCTTATGCTACTAAGACCCCACAGTGATATTTTTTAATTGCTTTCAGGATAAGGCATTCTTAATTATTGGGGGTAGGCCTATCGGGAGTAACGTCCCCAATACATTTGACCGCGATGTCTTTGTATTACTTAATAATGATTTAAACATGGTGATAAGGTACTGCCAACTTATCATCGGGGCAACAAAACAAACGTTTAGTCTAAAATATCACGAATCAGTACTACTTTTGGATCTGCGTGATCTACTTTTATAACAAATCTTGTGGTCTAAAAACAAACGGTCAAACATATTTGTTAAACCTATGAATTTCACTCAACATTTTTGGTTGACACTTTTAGCATGTTTGTCTCAGGTACTGAATGATCAGGACCTCTATATCTACTGCTTATGTGATAACTTACTTGGCTAGGATCAAGACTTATCGCATATTTACTTTTCTGCATTTGAACAATTTATAATTCTTGTAACGACATTATTAATTCTTCCGCTGCGTTTATTCAAATACAATTTGGTTTTATTCATATAGTTATTGTTCTCATTTTATAATATGTTGGTATGTATTATGATATTGAATCACATTTCACCCAGGCCCTAACTGGGGGTGTGATAGATTGGTATCAGAGCATAACCAGGCTGTTATAGAGAACCAGGATTGCATTTTATGTGTGCCTTACTTGTTAGCTAGGGTACCTTAGCGATCTAGGAAACTATAACCTTTCATGCCTTAGACTTTAAATCACTTAGGATTACCTTAGAATGTTAAAGCAAAGAGTTCAACCCTACCTCTCATTCTTTACAATCCTAGCTTAAAAATCTAATCAAAATCTCTATCTTAATGTTAGAATGTCAAGCTATCATCAAATAAACAAAATGACTCTTTTCAAACCAGCTGAGAAAGATACTGAAGGATCTTCTACCGAAAAATCAGTTCAAAGCCCACTTTATAGTCCTCCTTCACCACCAATGAACTATAGCCCGAACACTCGTTACAACTCACGTGGGTCTCCCGAATATTATACAACCCCGAGAAATGAAAGCAAAGGAAAACATTGTGACAACCCAGAAATTTCCAACCAAATTTAAACTTTAATCTTTATATGTTTTCGACACGATAAGCAATATTTGTTAAGTTAAATTTCAAGAATTTTAAACTATGTTCATACATTCATTCAACCTCGACCAAGTTCCAACGATTCACGAACCATTAAACGAATATGATTATATATGAATATGTGTATATATATATTATAACTTGAAACGTAAACAAAATATTAGATTAAATACTTTATATGATTGTATCTGTTTCAAAATGTTTATCAATGGAATTAGAAGATAAGATCAAATGATTGAATTATCAGATATATTGAATTATGATTACAAGTCTCTGTTGAAAGGCCTACGTTGATTTGAGAAATCTTTCCATTTTAACAATATTCGGAAAATGGTAAAGTGATTTATAAATAAGAACAAATTGTCAATCATTGAGAACTAGACAAAGGATAGTGGAAGATTGAATCTCATAAAGACTCGATTGATCTATTTAGTTTCAAACGTACAAAAACGTTTTTAGTTTAAAAAGAACTTTATTATTAAAACGTATATAACTTTTATAAATATCTAGAACCACTTTTGACAACTCATTACTTAACTAGTATGATAAAGATAACGATATTTATATTTTATTTTATATATATAACGATTTAAATTAATATTATATATATTTATACGCGTATTATATGTACATAGTTTTATACTTTTACTATACTTAAACTTTACCTTTACTTTATTTTTACTTTACTTTAACTTTAATAATTCACTTTAATAATTCATACTTTAATAATTCACTTTAATAATTCATACTTTAATAATTCACTTTAATAATTCATACTTTAATAATTCACTTTAATAATTCAAAAATCTATTATAAATAGAATTCAATAGGTTTCATTATTTCATAGAAACTTGAAAATATTTTTCTCTAAACTCTCTCAATCGATTTACATATATATATTTACTCCGTATTATTTCAAGATATTATTAGTATACATAAAATATTACGACGGAGTGCTGTCCGAGTGATTTCGAAATTGTTTTTCGAGTGGGATAGGATTAAGGAAATTATGGGTTATAGCTATGGAGGTGATTGAGTATGGTTCATGGGTATGCTCGTGAGGTCAATATAGTGTTTATCATTTCCGTTGTGTCTACGTACCTTTCCTGCAATATTGAATCTCAATATTGATACGTGAGTACTCATAATTTAACTTTTACATACTAATAGTGTATCCCTGACTAGTGCTCAAGTATTTAGGATTATGCATGCTTGTACTTTTGATATTGCCCTTAGACAGGTTAGGTTGAATGTTGAATTAGTTACACTTGCGGTTGAGATAAGGTATAAGATATGCATGTCCTTGGAAAGCTAGCGAAAAATTAAGAACTTTTCCTTTAGATATCGAATGGTTTCGATGAACGGATTAGAAGTTATAATCAATTGAATTTTCGATATTTTTATTAAAAATGATTATTATTATCATCGTTTTTATCGTCGTTCTAGTTTTATCTTATTATTATCATTATTATTATCTTTATCAATAAAAGGGATTTATCATTAAAAATTGTTATTTTTTTTATTATTACTATCGTTATTATCGTTAAAGTTATAATTAGTATTATTATTATTATCCAATTATTATTATTATTATTGGTATTATTATTATTATTATTATTATTATTATTATCATTATTAATATATATATCATTATTTAAAAATGGTTATTGTTATTGTTATTATTATTATTACTATATTATCATTAAGATAATTATTAGTATTATCGTTAATAATGTTATAGTAACTATCATTATTAATATTAGTGTAATTAAAACAAATATTTGTAACGCCTAATTATTTTGATTACTATTATTATCATTATTATGAACACGATATAAAAGACGATTAAAAGCTATTAAACCAAACGATTAGGAAATAATGAGTAAGAGTATCATGATGAAATTAAAATATTATAAGATATTGATTTAGATAAAATTATCGTTCTTATTATTTTTATCATTACTATTATTATTAAAAGTATCGTTAGTATTAAAACTATCATTTTAACAAAAATTATCATTTTAATAGAAATGTCATTGTTACTATAAAATATCATTATTATTATTATTTTAAATAGAATTATTATTTTAAAGATAATATTAAAAATTATCGTAAATATCAAAGTTATCATAATTAGAATTATCGTTTTATCATAATATCATCTTAGCAATTATAAATATTGATATTTTTATAATAATAATTATTATTACAAAATAATACAACTTTTACTTACTATCATTATAGATATTATTTTATCAAATAAATATGTGATACAAACATATTTTACTACGTGTAATAACTTACTTTAATAATACCTATCATATTATCTTTATGATATTAAATGAACCCTATAAATTTTATTACTTAATATATATAAAAGTATAATTTATTATATAAATTTAATATAAAATTTTATTTATTAATAAATAAATTATATTATTTACTCTAATAAATCTTTTAAAAATATTTAAAAATATAAAACGACGATATTTAAACTATATATTAATCATGTATAGATTTTTGGAAATTATTTTGAGTCAAATTTACTTTTGTTGACTTTTGCATATTAGTCTTGAGCATTAGGATTGTGGTACACTATGACTTGACCTAATTTGTTAGACAAATATTGACCAACACATAAATATATATAATTAATTTAGGTTCGTGAATCCGAGGCCAACCTTGCACTTGTTCAATGACGTTATATGTATTTTTACTACGAAATACAGTATGGTAAGTTTCATTTGCCTTTTTACCCTTTATATTTTTGGGACTAAGAATACATGCGCTTTTATAAATGTTTGACGAAATAGACACAAGTAATTGAAACTACATTCTATGGTTGAATTATCGAAATCGAATATGCCCCTTTTTATTAAAGTCTGGTAATCTAAGAATTAGGGAACAGACACCCTAATTGACGCGAATCCTAAAGATAGATCTATTGGGCCTAACAAACCCCATCCAAAGTACCGGATGCTTTAGTACTTCGAAATTTATATCATGTCCGAAGGAGGATCCCGGAATGATAGGGGATATTCTTATATGTATCTAGTTAATGTCGGTTACCAGGTGTTCACCATATGAATGATTATTTTTGTCTCTATGCATGGGACGTATATTTATGAGAACTGGAAATGAAATTCTTGTGGTCTATTAAAATGATGGAAATAAATGATTATGATAAACTAATGAACTCACCAACCTTTTGGTTGACACTTTAAAGCATGTTTATTCTCAGGTGTTAAAGAAATCTTCCGCTGTGCATTTGCCCATTTTAAAGATATTACTTGGAGTCTTTCATAGCATATTTCAAAGAACGTTGCATTCGAGTCATTGAGTTCATCAAAGATTATTATTAAATCAATTTATAGATGGATAGTGGATATTATGAAATGGTATGCATGCCTGTCAATTTTCAATGTAAAGAAAGATTGTATTTTAAAAACGAATGCAATGTTTGTAAAATGTATCATATAGAGGTCAAATACCTCGCAATGTAATCAACAATTGTGAATCGTTTATAATGTATATGAACGGGTCCTTTCAGTTGGTATCAGAGCGGTGGTCTTAGCGAACCAGGTCTGCATTAGTGTGTCTAACTGATAAGTTGATAGGACGCATTAGTGAGCCTGGACTTCGACCTTGTCTGCATGTCAAAAGTTTTGCTTATCATTTTGTGTCAAAAATTAACTACTTATCATCCTCAGGAAATTACCTGCTTATCATTTTTAGTCTAAGACACGTCTTGCTGCATTGATTGCATGAATAGCGTATAGACAAAAATTCATATCTTAGCATATCTGCTAAATCATATCTTATCGTATCTGTTACTTTAAACTTTGCCTGACATATCCCGCAAAGTCCTCCGTAATCTACGAAATCTTTTGATCTATATATATATATATATATATATATATATATATATATATATATATATATATATATATATATATATATATATATATATATATATATATATATATATAATGTAATTAGAATACCATCCGTTAGCCAAAATCATTTCATATCAAAAAAAAAAAAAATCCTTTATCCAATCGTACGAAATGGAATTCGTCATCAGTTCAAGTCACTCAGATTCTGAAATGGAATCCCATTCAAGCTCCGAAAGCAGTGTGACCGGAATAGATCAACCAATCAGTCATCACCTATTCTGGATGAATTGGGGATGGGTTCGTAGTCTCCTCAATCATTGGAGACAAGAAGAAGGTGATCCCTTCCATCCACCACATTGCCCTCTTGACGAAGAACCTGAAGCACTTACCGGCGAACCTGTCCGAAACACCATGTTCTCGCACATTTCCAGAGTATCTCGTCACGATTATATATTACATCAAATTTTAGATTTTATTTATCCGCTCGTCCGAACCAACAATCACCCCGGTGTAATAGAAGAAGTCAACGAGCTTCGCGCTCGGGTAGTGGTTTTGGAGAATATGGTGCAGAGATTACAAACACCAGAAGCAGCATCAGCAGCATAACCAGTACCACCATCATCAACGCCAACAGTACCATTACTACCTCCAACCACAACCACGTCGTAAACCTCAACTTCACAATCTGTCCCACGAGCATCAACGTCATACGCACCATAGATACCAAGGAGTACCAACAACAATAACTGACGAAGTATTAATTCATAACTTCATTGGAGAAACATTCTGCGGCGATTATGTAATCTCTAAAGTCTTAGAGATTATCTAATCTAGCCCTAACCATAAATCAGTTAAGCGAACCAAAAATGATAGAAGGGAGAGTAGAAACCCTGACAAAAATGGTGTGTGATTAACAAGCTAAACTTACTTTACCAACAGCATCAGCAGTACCGTCAGAGTTACCAGCATCGTCAGTACAGTCAACATCCGAATCAACAACACCGATAACATCACAAACTCCGTCAGTTCAAGAATCACTGTGGACATCATTATGAATCAATAACGTGTATATTGTATCAACGAGTTATGAAAAATTAACTCATTCCCTCTGAAGAAATTATATATATATATATATATATATATATATATATATATATATATATATATATATATATATATATTATGAAATAAATCTTTCCGTGCTAAGCTATTGTGTGTGAATCTTAACTACTCGGTTAATTCATATTACAAATATGCAATAATGTACATCCTTTGGCCGCAACTTAACCAGCGTTAACTACAATCTCTATCGCAATTCAACAAATTCCAATTCATAATAAATCAAGTATATATTTGATTTTACACTTTCATCATCAATGTACCCGAAACTTTTCAGATAACATCATTCGTACTTTGCGAAATTCACAAGAATTCCACGAACCGAACATCATACATCAACAATTAACGAAGTATTGATTCATAATTTCAATGTCATTAAAGAAATACTGCGTAAAAGTTATGTACTTTTTAAAGCCTTTAGGGAATATTCAATTCTATTTTCAACCGTAAATCAAATGAGTTTAATTTAACATTAACTCATTAAATCTATGTTACATCTGAAGAAAATATACATATATATATATTTTCATAAAGACTGTAATAAAATTCTTTTGTACAAAATATTAATTGTGAAATTTTTTTTTTAACGGGTAGGTAATACCCGAGAGATATATAAATTCACAATTAATATGTTACATTCTTCGAATCTGATTCAACAAATCATCCATTATACTCCCTACTTTCACAACAATATACATTCTTTTATAGAAATCAAAACAACCATACTCATTCAAAATTTAATTACATATTCTGATTTTGAAATCTCAAAATTCAACTTGAGATATAACCAAAATCATCACTCTTAGATCCTTACATCTTTCACAAGCTATATTTTGACTTCAAAACTGTGTTAGAACATCAAATGTATGTTAACGATTACAATCTGTGTTCAAACCCTTCGAAAATTTCTGAAGACACTTCGAATGATGAGCAATCGAGATGATGATCCAACCACATGTTACCCACAGTTATGTACCCGAAAAACTCTTGAAACCAAAGTAAAAGTTTAAACAACGTATCCGCGTCAGATTCTTTGGCATTTATTAGCAAAAATAACTTTGCGACTCCTATTCAAAGTAGCCAGTTTTGTCACAGCTCCAGCAAGTCAACTTCGACTTTTCAGTCAGACTAACCTTATTATAACCTTGAGATATACACCATCGTTACCAGGGAACCTTTTACATTCCACTACATTATTAGCAGATGTACCAACAACTTCATTACCCTTTGACTTTAGCCTCTCCAAAAAGTCATTATAATTATTCATTGAAACCCAATCATTTACTCATTCGCATCTTGTAATGAGAATTGCCATACGAATCATTGGGAATTAGCAATCAGTATTTTGAAATCTCGCAGCATGTCTACGCCAACAGTTATATGTATATATATAACGTCTATCTTCTGGACTTAATTTGAATGTGAAGTTTCTGAAAAACACTCCGAACTACGAATTGGTTCTCGGAAGAAAAAAATGCTGATGAAGCAGCAAAAACTATAAACGACTTTAAACGGTAAAAGCTGGATGATAATGATGAAGTGTGCTGGCAAAGCGTAGAAAAAGAGAAGTTTTGGAACTGGAAAACGGATTGAGCAAAGTAGGAAGGAGGCTGTGGACAAATTACAAAGACTGAACCTGACTTCAAAGGATCCAAATGATTTAGTACCTGTTGAAGTCATTAACGAATACCTTGCTCCTGACTCTAAACCCCTACGGACAATATTCTTCATCATCCTCTGATATTAGAAATTTTAAAATATCATCATATCTTTCATTATAAATATCCTCCATATTTCTGAAGATATTTTCTTAATTTTTATTATTTGAAATCATTTAACTCTTCGCGCTATCTGTATTACATCATAAAAGAAACTATTTTAGTTTCTAAATTCTGAAACATTCAAGCTTAAAATAGGAATATTTTAAAGTAGTGTTGGGAACTGAAGCATGAATTAGTATAATATAATGACACTTGATCAATGTGATTATATTACAGTAAGTCATGCTGAGTTTCTAAATGGAACGTGATGATTCACAGATCATAACATCATCATGTTCCATGTTATACGACTCTTGTATTCTATTTAACCTCTAAAATATCAAGAAAATATTTCTTGATGATTCGGCATTTTCCAAGGTATTCTAGTAATTTGACAAGTCAAGATCGTGCCATCACAATTTCCTTCCTAGAACATTAACAATGTTCATTCCGAAATTCATATCTGTGAATTCTGGACCATTACAAGCGGTGCTTAATCGCAAGAAGAAGGAACAAAAGGACAAAAATCCGAAATAGAAATTGGGGTATAAATTGCAGTAAATAAAAGAGAGCATTAACTGTGAATGATAATGATTATAGAAGACAGAAGCAGAGACTTTGAAATATAAGGGAACATATAAAGCCCAACGACAAACCAGAAATTATAAACCATATATATCGATGCATATAGCAATATAAAGACACGGGAGAACTAGAAACACTATAAACCCAAGAGTATAGTAGAAGTAAATAGATTCTTCCGGTGGTAGATGAAAAAGAAGAATGACCGATATGAAAGTTAGAAGTATATCGAGAATCAGAACTGGATGGAGCATATTGATGAATACTTTAAAATATGAGTTGAGGGGGAAAGAATAGAAGGAGATGAAACATGACTAGGAACTTAGAAATCAATAGATTTAACTCACACAATGGCGGAATAAGTGAATCAAACCCTCTAGTGAATAGGTTAAGTTTTTTTTTTTTTTTTTAATTTAGTCAAACCATAACTAAATCAAGTGTGATTAGATCAACACCTAGAGCTATTATTCACCACCTGGGTGATTTGGACTGAGAGAGAATCGGAGGAGCTCACTAGATCTGAGTGTGTGTAACAAATGAGAGGCTTAACCTAAAATGAAGAACATAAGACTTTATATACCCCTGCTGTTGACTCACCCATACGATTCATTCATCACACGTACGAGTTGGCTTCATCAGCCGTACGGGTGATCACTCACTCGTGTCTTCTCATTTAGGTTGTAATTGTGACTTAGCTCAACATAAACCGTGCGTATGAGCCTGTCAGCCGTACTAGTGAGGCTTCACTCGTACGTCTGACTAAGTCTAACATAGTCAAACATCTAAATCTCGTTCCTGCAGTTCCTGTAACCACATACAAACACGTATAGGATAATAACGAGTAATCATGGTGGCCTGTAAACTGTTGTACCGGCAATGGACGTGGGTAGATGTCTATGGACTTGCATAAAATGCATCAACAGAAGGTGTGAGTTGTAAGGAAACGAAGGAGGTGAATTTATAAGAAAATCTCCAACAGAACAATTAAAATGGACGATCACATTTAAAGCGGATCCTAATTCCCTTGATTACCGGAGAGTCAAATCTTATTAAGAAGATTTTCTTCAAATCCCTTGAAATCTGGGAATCAATCATATCTACGTCAAATGATAAGATGAATCTACACTTACTCATTTCACTCTTCTATGTTAGCTTCATTCGTACTCTTCATATAAATGGATTGTTTATCCAAATTATTCACTGATGATAAAACTCTAATTTTCAGCCCGTATGAATCATGAAAACATACTTATTATCATTCACGACCTTTCCACTCAAATTTCGGGACGAAATTTCTTTAACGGGTAGGTACTGTGACAACCCGGAAATTTCCAACCAAATTTAAACTTTAATCTTTATATGTTTTCGACACGATAAGCAATATTTGTTAAGTTAAATTTCAAGAATTTTAAACTATGTTCATACATTCATTCAACCTCGACCAAGTTCCAACGATTCACGAACCATTAAACGAATATGATTATATATGTATATGTGTATATATATATTATAACTTGAAACGTAAACAAAATATTAGATTAAATACTTTATATGATTGTATCTGTTTCAAAATGTTTATCAATGGAATTAGAAGATAAGATCAAATGATTGAATTATCAGATATATTGAATTATGATTGCAAGTCTCTGTTGAAAGGCCTACGTTGATTTGAGAAATCTTTCCATTTTAACAATATTCGGAAAATGGTAAAGTGATTTATAAATAAGAACAAATTGTCAATCATTGAGAACTAGACAAAGGATAGTGGAAGATTGAATCTCATAAAGACTCGATTGATCTATTTAGTTTCAAACGTACAAAAACGTTTTTAGTTTAAAAAGAACTTTATTATTAAAACGTATATAACTTTTATAAATATCTAGAACCACTTTTGACAACTCATTACTTAACTAGTATGATAAAGATAACGATATTTATATTTTATTTTATATATATAACGATTTAAATTAATATTATATATATTTATACGCGTATTATATGTACATAGTTTTATACTTTTACTATACTTAAACTTTACCTTTACTTTATTTTTACTTTACTTTAACTTTAATAATTCACTTTAATAATTCATACTTTAATAATTCACTTTAATAATTCATACTTTAATAATTCACTTTAATAATTCATACTTTAATAATTCACTTTAATAATTCAAAAATCTATTATAAATAGAATTCAATAGGTTTCATTATTTCATAGAAACTTGAAAATATTTTTCTCTAAACTCTCTCAATCGATTTACATATATATATTTACTCCGTATTATTTCAAGATATTATTAGTATACATAAAATATTACGACGGAGTGCTGTCCGAGTGATTTCGAAATTGTTTTTCGAGTGGGATAGGATTAAGGAAATTATGGGTTATAGCTATGGAGGTGATTGAGTATGGTTCATGGGTATGCTCGTGAGGTCAATATAGTGTTTATCATTTCCGTTGTGTCTACGTACCTTTCCTGCAATATTGAATCTCAATATTGATACGTGAGTACTCATAATTTAACTTTTACATACTAATAGTGTATCCCTGACTAGTGCTCAAGTATTTAGGATTATGCATGCTTGTACTTTTGATATTGCCCTTAGACAGGTTAGGTTGAATGTTGAATTAGTTACACTTGCGGTTGAGATAAGGTATAAGATATGCATGTCCTTGGAAAGCTAGCGAAAAATTAAGAACTTTTCCTTTAGATATCGAATGGTTTCGATGAACGGATTAGAAGTTATAATCAATTGAATTTTCGATATTTTTATTAAAAATGATTATTATTATCATCGTTTTTATCGTCGTTCTAGTTTTATCTTATTATTATCATTATTATTATCTTTATCAATAAAAGGGATTTATCATTAAAAATTGTTATTTTTTTTATTATTACTATCGTTATTATCGTTAAAGTTATAATTAGTATTATTATTATTATCCAATTATTATTATTATTATTGGTATTATTATTATTATTATTATTATTATTATTATTATTATCATTATTAATATATATATCATTATTTAAAAATGGTTATTGTTATTGTTATTATTATTATTACTATATTATCATTAAGATAATTATTAGTATTATCGTTAATAATGTTATAGTAACTATCATTATTAATATTAGTGTAATTAAAACAAATATTTGTAACGCCTAATTATTTTGATTACTATTATTATCATTATTATGAACACGATATAAAAGACGATTAAAAGCTATTAAACCAAACGATTAGGAAATAATGAGTAAGAGTATCATGATGAAATTAAAATATTATAAGATATTGATTTAGATAAAATTATCGTTCTTATTATTTTTATCATTACTATTATTATTAAAAGTATCGTTAGTATTAAAACTATCATTTTAACAAAAATTATCATTTTAATAGAAATGTCATTGTTACTATAAAATATCATTATTATTATTATTTTAAATAGAATTATTATTTTAAAGATAATATTAAAAATTATCGTAAATATCAAAGTTATCATAATTAGAATTATCGTTTTATCATAATATCATCTTAGCAATTATAAATATTGATATTTTTATAATAATAATTATTATTACAAAATAATACAACTTTTACTTACTATCATTATAGATATTATTTTATCAAATAAATATGTGATACAAACATATTTTACTACGTGTAATAACTTACTTTAATAATACCTATCATATTATCTTTATGATATTAAATGAACCCTATAAATTTTATTACTTAATATATATAAAAGTATAATTTATTATATAAATTTAATATAAAATTTTATTTATTAATAAATAAATTATATTATTTACTCTAATAAATCTTTTAAAAATATTTAAAAATATAAAACGACGATATTTAAACTATATATTAATCATGTATAGATTTTTGGAAATTATTTTGAGTCAAATTTACTTTTGTTGACTTTTGCATATTAGTCTTGAGCATTAGGATTGTGGTACACTATGACTTGACCTAATTTGTTAGACAAATATTGACCAACACATAAATATATATAATTAATTTAGGTTCGTGAATCCGAGGCCAACCTTGCACTTGTTCAATGACGTTATATGTATTTTTACTACGAAATACAGTATGGTGAGTTTCATTTGCCTTTTTACCCTTTATATTTTTGGGACTAAGAATACATGCACTTTTATAAATGTTTGACGAAATAGACACAAGTAATTGAAACTACATTCTATGTTTGAATTATCGAAATCGAATATGCCCCTTTTTATTAAAGTCTGGTAATCTAAGAATTAGGGAACAGACACCCTAATTGACGCGAATCCTAAAGATAGATCTATTGGGCCTAACAAACCCCATCCAAAGTACCGGATGCTTTAGTACTTCGAAATTTATATCATGTCCGAAGGAGGATCCCGGAATGATAGGGGATATTCTTATATGTATCTAGTTAATGTCGGTTACCAGGTGTTCACCATATGAATGATTATTTTTGTCTCTATGCATGGGACGTATATTTATGAGAACTGGAAATGAAATTCTTGTGGTCTATTAAAATGATGGAAATAAATGATTATGATAAACTAATGAACTCACCAACCTTTTGGTTGACACTTTAAAGCATGTTTATTCTCAGGTGTTAAAGAAATCTTCCACTGTGCATTTGCCCATTTTAAAGATATTACTTGGAGTCTTTCATAGCATATTTCGAAGAACGTTGCATTCGAGTCATTGAGTTCATCAAAGATTATTATTAAATCAATTTATAGATGGATAGTGGATATTATGAAATGGTATGCATGCCTGTCAATTTTCAATGTAAAGAAAGATTGTATTTTAAAAACGAATGCAATGTTTGTAAAATGTATCATATAGAGGTCAAATACCTCACAATGTAATCAACAATTGTGAATCGTTTATAATGTATATGAACGGGTCCTTTCAAACATCATGCCAATACTGCTGACTCTCATCAACCGATGAATACTCCCAAACGGAATGCTCTTCAAGACCTCCCTAACTACGATAGTGACTTCTCAGGTTATGAGCCTGAAGAAGAGCCTATTAAAGAATCATCTGAAAACTCATCTCGAAAGAGAAAACAACCCGAACCCGCCGCCACTAGAGAAGCCGATCCATTATTTTGTAATAACATGGAACACGTAAGGGTGAAGTCTGATATCCTCAACCTTCAGAGTAGTTGTGAGAAGAATAGGGAGTTTAGTAGACGTCATGTTGCTCGAATAGAAGTGCGTCTAAACAACCTAGAAAATGAAAACAAAATCTTGAAAGAAATCATCAAAGAGTCCTTCGACTCTCAAACTGAAATACTAGAAAAACTTGTAAAAAATAACATGGACAAAGTGATGGAGACAGTAATGAAAGTGAAGACTGAGGAAAAACGGAATACCCGTTGGGGAAAGCAATCTCTTGCCTACCTCCAAGAACTAGTTGAGTCTAAGATGAAAATAGAGAAAAACTGAATCAATCATCAACTGGCTATCAAGGATTTCAACAACAACTTTGTCAACAGCCGCATCACTAACCTCTACGATAATTTTGAATACCTCCACGAGAAACAAAAGGAGAAAAATGAAAAGATAGAGAAATTTATGAAGGAAGCTGAGAACGAGAAAAAGAAGAACTAAAACCTATCTTTTGTTTTTCCTATTTTCCATTTACCCATCTATGTAAAGGCTTATGCCTAAACTTTTTCCATTCCAAACTCGTGTAATAAAGGCTTATATAATGCCTCGTTTCCAATAATGTTAAGTGGTTATTTAAGCATATTGTCTTATTCACCTATGTGTGTTGTGCAAACGTTATAAATCATGATTGTAAACTTATAACACCTTGATTCTTCAACTAATAATGTATTTATGTATTGAAGATCAATGGCTCACTCAACTCGTGGCAACAACAACAACAACAACAATCTTATACCAAATGTCACTCTTTCTACTGAACAATTTCAATTGTTGCTAGCGGCCGCCCAAAGCAATAACAATAACAATCATAATGTTCCTTCTAAAACTTGCTCCTATAAAGATTTTAAGAACTGTAACCCACCCACTTTTAGTGGAAAAGAAGAAGCCGTAGAACTGGTCTGATGGTTTGAAAAGCTAGAATCAATCTTCCGTATCTGTAACTGCGGAGATAATGATCGAGTGAAGTTTTCCACAAGTTCACTCACTGGCAATGCTATGACATGGTGGACTGCTCATGCCAAATCTGTGGGAATAGATAATGCTAATGCTACCCCATGGGATGAACTCAAAGGCATGATGATCACTAAGTTTTGCCCAAGAAGTCAAGTCCAAAAGCTCGAGGCTGAGTACTGGGAACTCAGAGTTAAGGGAACCGATATCGAAAGCTATACCAATCGTTTTTTGGAGCTTTCTACCTTATGTCCCGAAATGTTCTCAACTGAAGCCCGCAGGATAGAGCGGTATATCGAGGGTCAACCCGAGGATGTTTAAGGGAATGTGATTTCTGCCGAGAAGGTTACTGTGGATGCTGTGATACACATGGCACAGAGTTTAATGATGGCTAAACGTAGGAGAGTTTCGGTTAATAAACAAGTCGAAGTTAAAAACGGTGACAATAAGAGGAAATTTGAACCATCTCAGGGTTCAGCTCAAAATGTTAACAAGAAACCGGGAAATGGTACGAGACCCGGTTATCAGGGTACTAGTCCGTTTTGTTCTAAATGTGAAAGGCATCATCCGGGAAAGTGCACTGCTGTGTGTACAATATGTAAGAAGATAGGCCATGCTGCAAAGACTTGTAGAACCCTACCTCAGAATAGAGCCATTGTTCCGGCTAGAGCTCCTCCAACATGCTATACTTGTGGTGAAAAGGGGCATATTAGCCCGAATTGTCCAAAGAAGAAAGATACTCCAGCTACTGGAGCAAATGCTACTGCCAAAGGTCGTGCTTTTGTGATTACTGCTGCAGAAGCCAGTGATGAGGATGAGGTCATTACCGGTACGTACCTCGTCAATAATTGTTATGCCACTATTTTATTTGATACGGGAGCCGATAAGAGTTATGTGTCAAATGAGTTTTGCACCCTTTTTACTGAAAAGCCCCAAACCCTACAAACCAGACGATTAGTAGAAGTGGCTAATGGGAAGTTAATGAAAGTTGATAAAATATATAAAAACTGCAACCTAATTCTAGCCGATAAGGAATTCAAGATAGACCTTTTGCCGGTCGAGCTAGGTAGTTTCGATGTAGTGGTTAGAATGGATTGGTTAGGTCCATTGAGAGCAGCCATCATGTGTTTCGATAAGACCGTTCAAATTCTGTTAGGAAGAGGAGAAACTCTTATTATCCAAGGCAAACGGAGTTGTTCCAATCTTAATATCATCTCATGTCTTAAAGCCCGTAAGTACCTTGTGAAAGGTTACTCTGCCATACTAGCTCACGTTAAAATGATCGAATTCGAAGAAATGCGTATTGAAAATGTCCCGGTTGTTTAAGATTTTCCCGATGTGTTTCCCGAAGATCTCCCTGGTCTTTCACCGCCTCGTCAAGTTGAGTTTCAAATCAATTTATCTCCAGGTGCTGCACCCATTGCTAAAGCACCGTATCGTTTAGCACCTTCCGAAATGAAGGAACTTTCTAACCAACTCCAAGAACTTTTGGATCTAGGTTTTATTCGTCCAAGTTCATCCCCGTGGGGAGCTCCTGTCTTATTTGTCAAAAAGAAGGATGGTACATTGAGAATGTGTATTGATTACTGAGAGCTCAACAAGCTTACCATAAAGAATCGTTACCCGTTACCTCGCATTGATGATCTATTCGACCAACTTCAAGGGTCAAGCGTTTATTCTAAGATTGATTTAAGATCCGGTTATCACCAGCTCAGAGTCAAAGAATCCGACATTCCTAAGACTGCATTCCGCACCCGATACGGACATTACGAATTCTGTGTTATGCCTTTCGGTTTAACCAATGCTCCAGCCGTATTTATGGATCTTATGAACCGTGTTTGCAAGCTTTACCTTGATAAATTCGTTATTGTTTTCATCGACGACATCTTGATCTATTCTAAAAGCGAGAAAGAACATGAGCAACATTTACGATTGATTCTTGAACTCTTAAGAAAAGAACAACTCTACGCAAAATTTTCTAAGTGTGAGTTTTGGCTTAGAACCATACAATTCCTTGGACATGTTGTAGATAGTAACGGAATACATGTCGATCCCGCTAAAATCACCGCCGTTCAGAATTGGGAAGTTCCAAAGACGGCGAAGCATATTCGCCAATTTTTGGGACTTGCCGGTTACTACCGAAGATTTATTAAAGATTTTTCTCTTCTTGCAAAGCCTCTCACCAAGTTAACTCACAAAGGGAAGAAATTTGAGTGTTCTGAAGAACAGGAATCTGCTTTCAAGATTTTGAAAGAAAAATTGACCACAGCCCCAATTCTATCTTTACCCGAAGGTTCAGATGACTTTGTTGTTTACTGCGATGCTTCGAAGCAAGGCTTTGGTTGTGTTTTAATGCAACGTGAAAAGGTTATTGCCTACGCATCTAGATAGTTGAAGAAACACGAGGAGAACTATACCACACACGACCTTGAGTTAGGTGCCGTGGTATTTGCATTAAAGATATGGAGACATTATCTCTATGGTACCTATTTTACCGTGTACACTGACCATAAAAGTCTTAGACATATCTTTGATCAGAAACGGTTGAATATGAGACAAAGTCGATGGCTTGAGACTTTGAACGATTATTACTGTGAACTGAAATATCATCCTGGCAAGGCGAATGTAGTTGCCGATGCCCTTAGTCGAAAAGACGATATTAAGCGTGTTCGTGCTCTGAATCTAAAAATCAAATCAAATCTCATATCATGAATCTGCGAAGCTCAACTTGAAGCTATTAAACCAACACTTATCGAAGGAGAAGGACCTATAAATTTCGAAAACCAACTGCAAGTTAAGTCCAATGGTACAAGATACTTTGGTAATCGAATTTGGGTTCCTCGTTATGGTAATCTCTGTGAACTAGTCTTGGATGAAGCACATAAGACTAGGTATTCTATTCATCCCGGTTCTAGTAAAATGTATCATGATATGAAAGAGTTCTACTGGTGGCCCAACATGAAAGGCGACATTGCTACTTATGTGAGTAAGTGTCTTACTTGTTCGAAAGTCAAAGCCGAGCACCAAAAGACTTCTGGTCTTCTAACTCAACCCGATATTCCACAGTGGAAGTGGGATGGTATAGCTATGGACTTTATCACAAAATTGCCTAAGACTACAAATGGCAATGATACGATTTGGGTCATAGTTGATCGTCTCACTAAGTCTGCACATTTCATACCAATCAAAGAGACTGACAGAATGGAAAAGTTAGCTCAACTCTATGTTAAAGAGATTGTTACTCGTCACGGTGTCCCTACTTCTATTATCTCGGATCGCGATAGTCGATTTACTTCCAATTTCTGGAAATCCTTGCAAGCGTCTCTTGGAACTCGAATCGACATGAGTACAGCTTATCATCCGCAAACGGACGGTCAAAGTGAACGAACTATCCAAACTTTGGAGGATATGCTACGAGCATGTGTTATCGATTTCGGTAAAGGGTGGGATAAACACCTACCTTTAGCCGAGTTTTCTTACAACAACAGCTATCACTCTAGTATTAAAGCTGCACCATTCGAAGCTTTATACGGTCGCAAATGTAGATCTCCGTTGTGTTGGGATGAACTCGAGGACAGACAATTAACTGGTCCTGAACTTATTCATGAAACTTCCGAAAAGATCGTGCAAATCAAGAAGCGTTTAGAAACCGCTCGTAGTCGACAAAAGAGTTATGCCGACCCTCACATAAAACCGTTAGAATTCCAAGTTGGAGATAACGTTATGTTGAAAGTATCTCCTTGGAAGGGTGTTATCCGCTTCGGTAAACGAAGTAAACTCAGTTCGCGTTATGTTGGACCTTTCAAAGTTATTCAAAGAATCGGTCCCATTACGTATCGATTAGAACTTCCAGCTGAACTAAGTCAAGTACATGATGTGTTTCATGTCTCAAATCTAAAAAAGTGTCTCGCCGAAGATACTCTTGTTATTCCTTTGGATGATATCCGCATTGATGAGCAAATGCACTTTATCGAAGAACCTATAGAGATTATGAAAGAAGAGGTCAAAGAAACTCGTAAGAGCAACATACCTATTGTTAAAGTCCGTTGGAATTCGCGTAGAGGCCCCGAATATACCTGGGAACGCAAAGACCAAATGATACGGAAATACCCCCATCTCTTCCCAACTATTGATGAAGCAGACGGGAACTCCACTTAAAACTTCGGGACGAAGTTTTCATTAACGGGGAGGTACTATAACGACCCTCATTTTTTCATCTATATTTTCTTCCGTATAATTTAAAATGCCCGAAAAAAAAAAAAAAAGATTAAGTATTAATGAATGGTCGTTATATATATATATACGAAACTAACAAACGTTAAACGGATAAATATTATTCAACAAAGTACATCTATAAGTTTATATTATATAACGAAACCTAAACTTATCAAGTAATTTATATAATGTATACTTAAAATAAATAAGTTTACAACATATAAATTCATATCAAGTAACATAAGTTTATTAGTTAAATTTATAAACTTTATACTTGACAAAGTTATATATACATATATATTTATATATAACTAAAAAGTATATACATATTTATAAGATGTAAAGTTTATGTAAATATGTTACCACTTACAAAAACTAATCTATACAATGATATCTTTTATAAAAATGAAGGTTATAGTCATTGTAAAAATATATATATATATATATATATATATATATATATATATATATATATATATATATATATATATTAAAAAAAAGTTACTGTAGCGTCGAATAGTAAACAAAAAAAAATTTAATACTTTTTGCTTTTTATTTTTTTAATTTTATTCTAGATCTAGATCTAGCTTTATAAAAACACTTTTCTTTATTTAATACAAATTATGGGCTGATACAATTATTAATATTTTTATTTTTCTTTTCTTTTTCTTTTTATTTCTTTTATACATTTTTTTATACCAAGTTTTCACCTATAAATACTAGCCATTTCTTTCAAAATCCTTTACACCTCAAAAATTTATTCTCACTTGAAGATCATACTCTCAAACCTCTGCAAAAATTATTTTTGTAAGTTCTCTATATTATTTTTATAGTTTTTATTTAGTTTTTATCATATTTGTGTGCTAGTTTTATGTTAAATACCAAATAAATACGAAATTAATTATAATAAATAATGTAAATACATGATAATTAGTATTAAGTATCCTAATGACTATAAAAATTATTTTTATGAATTATACATTCGAATTTATATTTATTAAAAATCAAAAACTGACTTTTTTTTATATTTGGTATATATAGATAATGAAGAAATAAATAGTAAAAAATTTTATATATTATGTTTTATAATTTTTTCTTATTCCTTAGGTCATAAAAGTAATTATAAAAATTTATGTTTGATTTATTTGTCATTTTAAATAATTAATTTGTATTTTCTTCTACTTTTGCTACAGTACCGGAAAATCTGTTTTAAAAAAGAAAAATAGAATTTAATGATATAACATGCTTATGACTACAATAATCAATGGAAATTACTTAGGAACTAATAAGATAGTTATAAAAATTATTTTTAGAATTAATAATTATATATTTCTATTTAATTCTGAATTTAAACTAAAAACAATACAAAAGTTGAATTAAATAGTTAAACTATTAATATAAATGTACAAATAATTTTTCTAAGCTTAATACACTATATTAGGAATACGAAAATTTTAGATGAATTAATTGAGTTGATATAATAATTATTACTTTATAAACTTTGATTTATCTTGAACCGAAAAAGAAATTAGAAATAAATACTTTTACACCATAACAAAAATTTATAAATTTTTTCTAAGTTTATTTTGGTCAGTAGAACCTAAGAAAAATATAAAATATGTTGTTAAACTTGTTTATCTATTTATTTGTATTTTAGCTATAAAAAAAATTTAATATTTAATACATAAAACTTAATATTTATGTATAGAAAATTTTTATAATGTTTTATACATGTCACTTACTGTTATGAAATCAATAAAACACTTGTTAGCATTTTTAGATAATTATTGGTACTTATATTAACATAAAACTTAAAATTAAACTATACATATTTTAACATATAAGATATATATATATATATATATATATATATATATATATTAACTTGATATTAATACATACCCATTCATAAAACACAATTTCTATGTATAACACTTGTTTACCTACTTAAATATATCCTACTTATTATTAGGATTTAAAAACCAAACAATCTTAATAACGATAATACAATCGAACTTAAGTAAATACTTATTGTATAAAGTATTTAAAGTGTTGTATTCCTATACGCACCTAAAAACGTATTGGAACGGTATATTAGATGGGTATAGATCTTGATCTTTCTCGAGTGGATGGACGCTCGAAAGTCTAGGCGGAGAGTTTGGATTACCGAGTTAAAGGATCCTGTGGCTCAGAAACCTATGACCTGAAAAGGCCATTTTAAATTGAAAGTGTTAGATTGGAATCTTGTCTAGTATGAAAAGCCTTTCCAAAACGATAAACCTTCTTTAAACTTACTATAAAAGAAAATACTTACACTTATCATAATACGGGCAAAACATCTAAACTATTCTCAACTTATTCTTAGGTTGACTTATTCCGTGCTTCGATCATCCATACTTCCTCTTTAAGGATTACTTTATCTCATCGAATTACTAAGGTGACTTTCATAGCCCCACTCTTATTGCTATAGCACTTTTTATACTTACTGGGGTGAGACATGTAGTGACCCGAACTTTTCCATGTTTATATATATTAATTGAGATTGATATTTACATGATTAAATGTTTCCAACATGTTAAGCAATCAAACTTGTTAAGACTTGATTAATTGAAATATGTTTCATATAGACAATTGACCACCCAAGTTGATCGGTGATTCACGAAAGTTAAAACTTGTAAAAACTATATGATGACATATATATGGATATATATATATATATAGTTAACATGATACTATGATAAGAAAACATATCATAAAGTATATTAACAATGAACTACATATGTAAAAACAAGACTACTAACTTAATGATTTTTAAACGAGACATATATGTAACGATTATCGTTGTAAAGACATTTAATGTATATATATCATATTAAGAGATATTCATACATGATAATATCATGATAATATAATAATTTAAAATCTCATTTGATATTATAAACATTTGGTTAACAACATTTAACAAGATCGTTAACCTAAAGGTTTCAAAACAACACTTACATGTAACGACTAACGATGACTTAACGACTCAGTTAAAATGTATATACATGTAGTGTTTTAATATGTATTTATACACTTTTGAAAGACTTCAATACACTTATCAAAATACTTCTACTTAACAAAAATGCTTACAATTACATCCTCGTTCAGTTTCATCAACAATTCTACTCGTATGCACCCGTATTCGTACTCGTACAATACACAGCTTTTAGATGTATGTACTATTGGTATATACACTCCAATGATCAGCTCTTAGCAGCCCATGTGAGTCACCTAACACATGTGGGAACCATCATTTGGCAACTAGCATGAAATATCTCATAAAATTACAAAAATATGAGTAATCATTCATGACTTATTTACATGAAAACAAAATTACATATCCTTTATATCTAATCCATACACCAACGACCAAAAACACCTACAAACACTTTCATTCTTCAATTTTCTTCATCTAATTGATCTCTCTCAAGTTCTATCTTCAAGTTCTAAGTGTTCTTCATAAATTCCAAAAGTTCTAGTTTCATAAAATCAAGAATACTTTCAAGTTTGCTAGCTCACTTCCAATCTTGTAAGGTGATCATCCAACCTCAAGAAATCTTTGTTTCTTACAGTAGGTTATCATTCTAATACAAGGTAATAATCATATTCAAACTTTGGTTCAATTTCTATAACTATAACAATCTTATTTCAAGTGATGATCTTACTTGAACTTGTTTTCGTGTCATGATTCTGCTTCAAGAACTTCGAGCCATCCAAGGATCCATTGAAGCTAGATCCATTTTTCTCTTTTCCAGTAGGTTTATCCAAGGAAATTAAGGTAGTAATGATGTTCATAACATCATTCGATTCATACATATAAAGCTATCTTATTCGAAGGTTTAAACTTGTAATCACTAGAACATAGTTTAGTTAATTCTAAACTTGTTCGCAAACAAAAGTTAATCCTTCTAACTTGACTTTTAAAATCAACTAAACACATGTTCTATATCTATAAGATATGCTAACTTAATGATTTAAAACCTGAAAACACGAAAAACACCGTAAAATCGGATTTACGCCGTCGTAGTAACACCGCGGGCTGTTTTGGGTTAGTTAATTAAAAACTATGATAAACTTTGATTTAAAAGTTGTTATTCTGAGAAAATGATTTTTATTATGAACATGAAACTATATCCAAAAATTATGGTTAAACTCAAAGTGGAAGTATGTTTTCTAAAATGGTCATCTAGACGTCGTTCTTTCGACTGAAATGACTACCTTTACAAAAACGACTTGTAACTTATTTTTCTGACTATAAACCTATACTTTTTCTGTTTAGATTCATAAAATAGAGTTCAATATGAAATCATAGCAATTTGATTCACTCAAAACGGATTTAAAATGAAGAAGTTATGGGTAAAACAAGATTGGATAATTTTTCTCATTTTAGCTACGTGAAAATTGGTAACAAATCTATTCCAACCATAACTTAATCAACTTGTATTGTATATTATGTAATCTTGAGATACCATAGACACGTATACAATGTTTCGACCTATCATGTCGACACATCTATATATATTTCGGAACAACCATAGACACTCTATATGTGAATGTTGGAGTTAGCTATACAGGGTTGAGGTTGATTCCAAAATATATATAGTTTGAGTTGTGATCAATACTGAGATACGTATACACTGGGTCGTGGATTGATTCAAGATAATATTTATCAATTTATTTCTGTACATCTAACTGTGGACAACTAGTTGTAGGTTACTAACGAGGACAGCTGACTTAATAAACTTAAAACATCAAAATATATTAAAAGTGTTGTAAATATATTTTGAACATACTTTGATATATATGTATATATTGTTATAGGTTCGTGAATCAACCAGTGGCCAAGTCTTACTTCCCGACGAAGTAAAAATCTGTGAAAGTGAGTTATAGTCCCACTTTTAAAATCTAATATTTTTGGGATGAGAATACATGCAGGTTTTATAAATGATTTACAAAATAGACACAAGTACGTGAAACTACATTCTATGGTTGAATTATCGAAATCGAATATGTCCCTTTTTATTAAGTCTGGTAATCTAAGAATTAGGGAACAGACACCCTAATTGACGCGAATCCTAAAGATAGATCTATTGGGCCTAACAAACTCCATCCAAAGTACCGGATGCTTTAGTACTTCGAAATTTATATCATATCCGAAAGGTGTCCCGGAATGATGGGGATATTCTTATATATGCATCTTGTTAATGTCGGTTACCAGGTGTTCACCATATGAATGATTTTTATCTCTATGTATGGGATGTGTATTGAAATATGAAATCTTGTGGTCTATTGTTACGATTTGATATATATAGGTTAAACCTATAACTCACCAACATTTTTGTTGACGTTTAAAGCATGTTTATTCTCAGGTGAATATTAAGAGCTTCCACTGTTGCATACTAAAATAAGGACAAGATTTGGAGTCCATGTTTGTATGATATTGTGTAAAAACTGGATTCAAGAAACTGATTTCGATGTAACATATTTGTATTGTAAACCATTATGTAATGGTCGTGTGTAAACAGGATATTTTAGATTATCATTATTTGATAATCTACGTAAAGCTTTTTAAACCTTTATTTATGAAATAAAGGTTATGGTTTGTTTTAAAAATGAATGCAGTCTTTGAAAAACGTCTCATATAGAGGTCAAAACCTCGCAACGAAATCAATTAATATGGAACGTTTTTAATCAATAAGAACGGGACATTTCAGTTGGTATCAGAGCGTTGGTCTTAGAGAACCAGAAAATTTGCATTAGTGTGTCTTATCGAGTTTGTTAGGATGCATTAGTGAGTCTGGACTTCGACCGTGTTTTCTTTAAAAATGATTGCTTAACATTTTTGTTGGAAACTATATATTTTTAACATATGAATATTATGTGATATATTAATCTCCTAACGTGTTTGATATTATATGATAGATGTCTACCTCTAGAACAAGTCCCATTGACTCACCTAATAATAATGAAGAGTCAAATGTAAATTGGAATGATTTGTGGACTGATTCACAAGTTCCCGAAGAGGAACCGGAAGAAGAGTCGGAACCGGAAGAAGAATCGGAACCGGAAGAAGAATCGGAACCGGATGAAGAAATAGAACCGGTGGGGGAAATAATAAAACGGTTAAGTAAAAGAAAATCCTCAACCAACCGACCAAAGTTAATTATGGTCAATGGTGTTTCCGCCAAGGAAGCAAAATATTGGGAGGATTACCAATTCTCCGATGAATCGGATTCCGACGAGAATTCCGATGATGTTATAGAAATTACCCCAACTGAATTTAATAAGGCAAAAGAAAATAATAAGGGAAAGGGCATAAAAATAGAGAAATCTAATTCCAACCCCGATGAACTTTATATGTATCGTCAACCCCCGAAGTCCTTAAGTTGTAACAATGACCCGGGAACCTCTAAACCACCAGGTTTTTCTAAACCAATGTGGACAACGACGGCTCGTATTAGGGGAACATCATATATCCCTAGAAACTTGGCAAAATGAACCAAAACCGAAAAAGAAGAAACGAGCGAGTCGGAATAAGATAGTTGTATTCGTGTGGTGTAATATATGTAATATAGTGTTCTTATGCTTTATGATATATGTAAAAATTGCTTGTATTAATAAGTATTTTTTTATGAAACTAACTCTTGTCTATTTTACAGTTTAAAAACACAAAATGGATAGACAACCCAATATTTTAAGAGACCTACCCGGAGACATGATTGATGAAATCTTGTCTAGAGTCGGCCAGAATTCTTCGGCACAACTATTTAAGGCGAGATCAGTTTGTAAGACATTCGAAGAACGTTCCAAGAATGTCTTGGTTTATAAGAGACTTTCGTTTGAAAGATGGGGGATATCACATTGGGAAACCCATAAGTTACGATGTGTTTACTTTGACGCATATATTGCGGGGAACCCAAATGCTATTTTACGCAACGGGTTAAGAAATTATTTTGACTCAATATATCCGAATATTGGACTTCGTGATTTAGAAAAAGCGGCTAACATGCAACATAAAGAAGCATGTTATGCTTACGGATTAGTAATGTTCGCTTCTCACCAAAGTGAGAACAAGAACATCGGGCTACAACTATTAAACAAAACGTTTCCACAAGTGACGGAGTCGGTAATTGGGGTAAGAAATGAGGTTTTTAGATTATTACGGGACTGTTGGACATTACGTAACCCTCGTCCCTTTGATGACGTTACAACACGCTGTCTTATCAACGGCCATAACGGTTATGTTGCACAAGACCAAGGATGGGAAGTAGTCCTAGTAAAACCAGAATGCATGACTTGTTTCTGGACGTATGAATTACGTGTCTTTATTGCCTTTGCTGAACGACTTGTGTACTAGCTAGAATTGTCTTCACAACTATCTTGTATCAAAGTTATTGTGTGCTATATTTCATGCTTTATGTAAAATAAGCGGTATTGTAAGTTTGTAAAATATTGTATAAAAGTTTGAACGCGAAATATTATTACAATCAGTTTTTCATATAGAATTGTAGTAGTTGAATTGTATATTAGCTACTAAGTATGAACTTAACGGGTAGGTACTACCCGAATTTAAACTTATAAAACGCTAATATGAAGAAAAAGCTTTTATAAATGAGTTCATATTATGCTACGAAATACTATTAACTACTCTTAATATTCTGTATGATTAACTTGTTCCATTTAACTATTTTGAAGGAAATGGCACCGACTACTCGACACACCGTGAATATGAATGAAGAGGAATTCCGTACTTTTCTAGCTTCAAACATAGCCGCAGTACAGGCTGCGCTACATACCAACAATAACCTTGGATCTAGCAGTACAGGAAATCGTGTAGGATGCACCTACAAAGAATTCACTGCCTGCAAACCTTTGGAATTTGATGGAACCGAAGGACCGATCGGATTGAAACGGTGGACCGAGAAGGTTGAATCGTTGTTTGCCATAAGTAAGTGTACTGAAGAGGACAAAGTGAAGTACGCTACGCATACCTTCACATGTTCTGTGTTAACATGGTGGAATACCTATCTAGAGCAAGTGGGACAAGATGATGCGTACGCACTACCGTGGTCAGCATTCAAGCACTTGATGAACGAGAAGTACCGTCCCAGAACCGAGGTCAATAAGCTCAAGACAGAACTTAGAGGGTTACGAACCCAAGGATTTGATATTACCACGTACGAAAGACGATTCACAGAATTGTGCCTATTGTGTCCGGGAGCATTCGAAGATGAGGAAGAGAAGATCGACGCGTTTGTGAAAGGATTACCGGAAAGAATCCAAGAAGATATAAGTTCACACGAGCCCGCCTCCATACAACAGGCATGTAGAATGGCTCACAAACTAGTGAACCAGATTGAAGAAAGAATTAAAGAACAGACTGCTGAAGAGGCCAATGTGAAGCAAGTCAAAAGAAAGTGGGAGGAAAACGGTGATAAGAATCACCAATACAACAACAACAGCAATTACAACAATAATCGCAACAATTATCCCAACAATCGCAACATCAATCGCAACTACAACAAACGGCCCAACAACAACAACAACAACAACAGCAACTACAACAATCATCCCAACAACAATAATAACCGCAACAACAACAACAATCAGAAGCAGCTATGCCAAAGGTGTGAAAAGAATCACTCGGGGTTCTGCACCAAATTTTGCAACAAGTGTAAAAGAAATGGTCATAGCGCGGCGAAGTGTGAGGTCTACGGACCAGGGGTTAATAGAACGAAAGGAACAAATGGTGTCGGAACGAGTAATGGCGGAGCAAGTAGTGTCGGAGCAAGTTATGCCAATGTAGTTTGTTATAAATGTGGAAAACCAGGCCACATTATTAGAAATTGCCCGAACCAGGAGAACACGAATGGACAAGGCCGTGGAAGAGTTTTCAATATTAATGCGGTAGAGGCACAGGAAGACCCGGAGCTTGTTACGGGTACGTTTCTTATTGACAATAAATCTGCTTACGTTTTATTTGATTCGGGTGCGGATAGAAGCTATATGAGTAGAGATTTTTGTGCTAAATTAAGTTGTCCATTGACGCCTTTGGATAGTAAATTTTTACTCGAATTAGCAAATGGTAAATTAATTTCAGCAGATAATATATGTCGGAATCGAGAAATTAAACTGGTTAGCGAAACATTTAAGATTGATTTGATACCAGTAGAGTTAGGGAGTTTTGATGTGATAATCGGTATGGACTGGTTGAAAGAAGTGAAAGCGGAGATCGTTTGTTACAAAAATGCAATTCGCATTATACGAGAAAAAGGAAAACCCTTAATGGTGTACGGAGAAAAGGGCAACACGAAACTACATCTTATTAGTAATTTGAAGGCACAAAAACTAATAAGAAAAGGTTGCTATGCTGTTCTAGCACACGTCGAGAAAGTACAAACTGAAGAAAAGAGCATCAATGATGTTCCCATTGCAAAAGAATTTCCCGATGTATTTCCGAAAGAATTACCGGGATTACCCCCACATCGATCCGTTAAATTTCAAATAGATCTTGTACCAGGAGCTGCACCAATAGCTCGTGCTCCTTACAGACTCGCACCCAGAGAGATGAAAGAACTGCAAAGCCAATTACAAGAACTTTTAGAGCGTGGTTTCATTCGACCAGGCACATCACCGTGGGGAGCTCCTGTTTTGTTTGTCAAGAAGAAAGATGGTACATTCAGGTTGTGTATCGACTACCGAGAGTTGAACAAACTTACCATCAAGAACTGCTACCCACTACCGAGAATCGACGACTTATTTGATCAACTACAAGGCTCGTCTGTTTATTCAAAGATTGACTTACGTTCCAGGTATCATCAAATGCGGGTGAAAGAAGATGATATTCCAAAGACTGCTTTCAGAACACGTTACGGTCATTACGAGTTTATGGTCATGCCGTTTGGTTTAACTAATGCACCAGCTGTGTTCATGGACCTTATGAACCGAGTGTGTGGACCATACCTTGACAAGTTTGTCATTGTTTTCATTGATGACATACTTATTTACTCAAAGAATAACCAAGAACACGGTGAACATTTGAGAAAGGTGTTAGAAGTATTGAGGAAGGAAGAATTGTACGCTAAGTTTTCAAAGTGTGCATTTTGGTTGGAAGAAGTTCAATTCCTCGGTCACATAGTGAACAAAGAAGGTATTAAGGTGGATCCGGCAAAGATAGAAACTGTTGAAAAGTGGGAAACCCCGAAAACTCCAAAACACATACGCCAGTTTTTAGGACTAGCTGGTTACTACAGAAGGTTCATCCAAGACTTTTCCAGAATAGCAAAACCCTTGACTGCATTAACGCATAAAGGGAAGAAATTTGAATGGAATGATGAACAAGAGAAAGCGTTTCAGTTATTGAAGAAAAAGCTAACTACGGCACCTATATTGTCATTGCCTGAAGGGAATGATGATTTTGTGATTTATTGTGATGCATCAAAGCAAGGTCTCGGTTGTGTATTAATGCAACGAACGAAGGTGATTGCTTATGCGTCTAGACAATTAAAGATTCACGAACAAAATTATACGACGCATGATTTGGAATTAGGCGCGGTTGTTTTTGCATTAAAGACTTGGAGGCACTACTTATATGGGGTCAAAAGTATTATATATACCGACCACAAAAGTCTTCAACACATATTTAATCAGAAACAACTGAATATGAGGCAGCGTAGGTGGATTGAATTATTGAATGATTACGACTTTGAGATTCGTTACCACCCGGGGAAGGCAAATGTGGTAGCCGATGCCTTGAGCAGGAAGGACAGAGAACCCATTCGAGTAAAATCTATGAATATAATGATTCATAATAACATTACTACTCAAATAAAGGAGGCGCAACAAGGAGTTTTAAAAGAGGGAAATTTAAAGGATGAAATACCCAAAGGATCGGAGAAGCATCTTAATATTCGGGAAGACGGAACCCGGTATAGGGCTGAAAGGATTTGGGAACCAAAATTTGGAGATATGAGAGAAATGGTACTTAGAGAAGCTCATAAAACCAGATACTCAATACATCCTGGAACGGGGAAGATGTACATGGATCTCAAGAAACATTTTTGGTGGCCGGGTATGAAAGCCGATGTTGCTAAATACGTAGGAGAATGTTTGACGTGTTCTAAGGTCAAAGCTGAGCATCAGAAACCATCAGGTCTACTTCAACAACCCGAAATCCCGGAATGGAAATGGGAAAACATTACCATGGATTTCATCACTAAATTGCCAAGGACTGCAAGTGGTTTTGATACTATTTGGGTAATAGTTGATCGTCTCACCAAATCAGCACACTTCCTACCAATAAGAGAAGATGACAAGATGGAGAAGTTAGCACGACTGTATTTGAAGGAAGTCGTCTCCAGACATGGAATACCAATCTCTATTATCTCTGATAGGGATGGCAGATTTATTTCAAGATTCTGGCAGACATTACAGCAAGCATTAGGAACTCGTCTAGACATGAGTACTGCCTATCATCCACAAACTGATGGGCAGAGTGAAAGGACGATACAAACGCTTGAAGACATGCTACGAGCATGTGTTATTGATTTCGGAAACAGTTGGGATCGACATCTACCGTTAGCAGAATTTTCCTACAACAACAGCTACCATTCAAGCATTGAGATGGCGCCGTTTGAAGCACTTTATGGTAGAAAGTGCAGGTCTCCGATTTGTTGGAGTGAAGTGGGGGATAGACAGATTACGGGTCCGGAGATTATACAAGAAACTACCGAGAAGATCATCCAAATTCAACAACGGTTGAAAACCGCCCAAAGTCGACAAAAGAGCTACGCTGACATTAAAAGAAAAGATATAGAATTTTAAATTGGAGAGATGGTCATGCTTAAAGTTGCACCTTGGAAAGGCGTTGTTCGATTTGGTAAACGAGGGAAATTAAATCCAAGGTATATTGGACCATTCAAGATTATTGATCGTGTCGGACCAGTAGCTTACCGACTAGAGTTACCTCAACAACTCGCGGCTGTACATAACACTTTCCACGTCTCGAATTTAAAGAAATGTTTTGCTAAAGAAGATCTCACTATTCCGTTAGATGAAATCCAAATCAACGAAAAACTTCAATTCATCGAAGAACCCGTCGAAATAATGGATCGTGAGGTTAAAAGACTTAAGCAAAACAAGATACCAATTGTTAAGGTTCGATGGAATGCTCGTAGAGGACCCGAGTTCACCTGGGAGCGTGAAGATCAGATGAAGAAGAAATACCCGCATCTATTTCCAGAAGATTCGTCAACACCTTCAACAGCTTAAAATTTCGGGACGAAATTTATTTAACGGGTAGGTACTGTAGTGACCCGAACTTTTCCATGTTTATATATATTAATTGAGATTGATATTTACATGATTAAATGTTTCCAACATGTTAAGCAATCAAACTTGTTAAGACTTGATTAATTGAAATATGTTTCATATAGACAATTGACCACCCAAGTTGATCGGTGATTCACGAAAGTTAAAACTTGTAAAAACTATATGATGACATATATATGGATATATATATATATATAGTTAACATGATACTATGATAAGAAAACATATCATAAAGTATATTAACAATGAACTACATATGTAAAAACAAGACTACTAACTTAATGATTTTTAAACGAGACATATATGTAACGATTATCGTTGTAAAGACATTTAATGTATATATATCATATTAAGAGATATTCATACATGATAATATCATGATAATATAATAATTTAAAATCTCATTTGATATTATAAACATTGGGTTAACAACATTTAACAAGATCGTTAACCTAAAGGTTTCAAAACAACACTTACATGTAACGACTAACGATGACTTAACGACTCAGTTAAAATGTATATACATGTAGTGTTTTAATATGTATTTATACACTTTTGAAAGACTTCAATACACTTATCAAAATACTTCTACTTAACAAAAATGCTTACAATTACATCCTCGTTCAGTTTCATCAACAATTCTACTCGTATGCACCCGTATTCGTACTCGTACAATACACAGCTTTTAGATGTATGTACTATTGGTATATACACTCCAATGATCAGCTCTTAGCAGCCCATGTGAGTCACCTAACACATGTGGGAACCATCATTTGGCAACTAGCATGAAATATCTCATAAAATTACAAAAATATGAGTAATCATTCATGACTTATTTACATGAAAACAAAATTACATATCCTTTATATCTAATCCATACACCAACGACCAAAAACACCTACAAACACTTTCATTCTTCAATTTTCTTCATCTAATTGATCTCTCTCAAGTTCTATCTTCAAGTTCTAAGTGTTCTTCATAAATTCCAAAAGTTCTAGTTTCATAAAATCAAGAATACTTTCAAGTTTGCTAGCTCACTTCCAATCTTGTAAGGTGATCATCCAACCTCAAGAAATCTTTATTTCTTACAGTAGGTTATCATTCTAATACAAGGTAATAATCATATTCAAACTTTGGTTCAATTTCTATAACTATAACAATCTTATTTCAAGTGATGATCTTACTTGAACTTGTTTTCGTGTCATGATTCTGCTTCAAGAACTTCGAGCCATCCAAGGATCCATTGAAGCTAGATCCATTTTTCTCTTTTCCAGTAGGTTTATCCAAGGAAATTAAGGTAGTAATGATGTTCATAACATCATTCGATTCATACATATAAAGCAATCTTATTCGAAGGTTTAAACTTGTAATCACTAGAACATAGTTTAGTTAATTCTAAACTTGTTCGCAAACAAAAGTTAATCCTTCTAACTTGACTTTTAAAATCAACTAAACACATGTTCTATATCTATAAGATATGCTAAATTAATGATTTAAAACCTGGAAACACGAAAAACACCGTAAAACCGGATTTACGCCGTCGTAGTAACACCGCGGGCTGTTTTGGGTTAGTTAATTAAAAACTATGATAAACTTTGATTTAAAAGTTGTTATTCTGAGAAAATGATTTTTATTATGAACATGAAACTATATCCAAAAATTATGGTTAAACTCAAAGTGGAAGTATGTTTTCTAAAATGGTCATCTAGACGTCGTTCTTTCGACTGAAATGACTACCTTTACAAAAACGACTTGTAACTTATTTTTCCGACTATAAACCTATACTTTTTCTGTTTAGATTCATAAAATAGAGTTCAATATGAAATCATAGCAATTTGATTCACTCAAAACGGATTTAAAATGAAGAAGTTATGGGTAAAACAAGATTGGATAATTTTTCTCATTTTAGCTACGTGAAAATTGGTAACAAATCTATTCCAACCATAACTTAATCAACTTGTATTGTATATTATGTAATCTTGAGATACCATAGACACGTATACAATGTTTCGACCTATCATGTCGACACATCTATATATATTTCGGAACAACCATAGACACTCTATATGTGAATGTTGGAGTTAGCTATACAGGGTTGAGGTTGATTCCAAAATATATATAGTTTGAGTTGTGATCAATACTGAGATACGTATACACTGGGTCATGGATTGATTCAAGATAATATTTATCAATTTATTTCTGTACATCTAACTGTGGACAACTAGTTGTAGGTTACTAACGAGGACAGCTGACTTAATAAACTTAAAACATCAAAATATATTAAAAGTGTTGTAAATATATTTTGAACATACTTTGATATATATGTATATATTGTTATAGGTTCGTGAATCAACCAGTGGCCAAGTCTTACTTCCCGACGAAGTAAAAATCTGTGAAAGTGAGTTATAGTCCCACTTTTAAAATCTAATATTTTTGGGATGAGAATACATGCAGGTTTTATAAATGATTTACAAAATAGACACAAGTACGTGAAACTACATTCTATGGTTGAATTATCGAAATCGAATATGCCCCTTTTTATTAAGTCTGGTAATCTAAGAATTAGGGAACAGACACCCTAATTGACGCGAATCCTAAAGATAGATCTATTGGGCCTAACAAACCCCATCCAAAGTACCGGATGCTTTAGTACTTAGAAATTTATATCATATCCGAAAGGTGTCCCGGAATGATGGGGATATTCTTATATATGCATCTTGTTAATGTCGGTTACCAGGTGTTCACCATATGAATAATTTTTATCTCTATGTATGGGATATGTATTGAAATATGAAATCTTGTGGTCTATTGTTACGATTTGATATATATAGGTTAAACCTATAACTCACCAACATTTTTGTTGACGTTTAAAGCATGTTTATTCTCAGGTGAATATTAAGAGCTTCCGCTGTTGCATACTAAAATAAGGACAAGATTTGGAGTCCATGTTTGTATGATATTGTGTAAAAACTGCATTCAAGAAACTGATTTCGATGTAACATATTTGTATTGTAAACCATTATGTAATGGTCGTGTGTAAACAGGATATTTTAGATTATCATTATTTGATAATCTACGTAAAGCTTTTTAAACCTTTATTTATGAAATAAAGGTTATGGTTTGTTTTAAAAATGAATGCAGTCTTTGAAAAACGTCTCATATAGAGGTCAAAACCTCGCAACGAAATCAATTAATATGGAACGTTTTTAATCAATAAGAACGGGACATTTCAAGACACATGCTGCTTTTATACTTTAAACAACTTAGACACAAGTACGAACCTAAACTGTAATATGACTAGCTTATGCTACTAAGACCCCACATTGATATTTTTTAATTGCTTTCAGGATAAGGCATTCTTAATTATTGGGGGTAGGCCTATCGGGAGTAACGTCCCCGATACATTTGACCGCGATGTCTTTGTATTACTTAATAATGATTTAAACATGGTGATAAGGTACTGCCAACTTATCATCGGGGCAACAAAACAAACGTTTAGTCTAAAATATCATGAATCAGTACTACTTTTGGATCTGCGTGATCTACTTTTATAACAAATCTTGTGGTCTAAAAACAAACGGTCAAACATATTTGTTAAACCTATGAATTTCACTCAACCTTTTTGGTTGACACTTTTAGCATGTTTGTCTCAGGTACTGAATGATCAGGACCTCTATATCTACTGCTTATGTGATGACTTACTTGGCTAGGATCAAGACTTATCGCATATTTACTTTTCTGCATTTGAACAATTTATAATTCTTGTAACGACATTATTAATTCTTCCGCTGCGTTTATTCAAATACAATTTGGTTTTATTCATATAGTTATTGTTCTCATTTTATAATATGTTGGTATGTATTATGATATTGAATCACATTTCGCCCAGGCCCTAACTGGGGGTGTGATAACATGCACCCATCATGATAGCTCCTGATTGGAGTCTACCTTTTGAGATCATGTGTGATGCGAGTGATTTTGCAGTTGGATCAGTGCTTGGACAGCGGGTAGATAAACACTTTCATCCAATCTATTACCCATGCAAAACCTTAACCGGAGCTCAAGAGAATTACACTACCACGGAAAAGGAGCTGCTAGCCGTAGTATTCGCCTTCGACAAATTTCGTTCATATCTTATCCTGTCCAAGACTACAGTCTATACAGATCATTCAGCCCTTAAATATCTATTCACAAAGCAAGACGCAAAGCCAAGACTCCTACGATGGATCTTACTCCTTCAGGAATTCGACATTGAAATTAAAGATAAGAAAGGAGCAGAGAACGTCGCAGTAGATCATCTTAGTCGTTTGGAGAATCCAACGATGGAAAAACTTGCTGAACAAGATATCAGAGATAAATTTCTGGAAGAACAGCTTATGAGTTTAGGACAAACTCACATAGGATCACAATTTACTGACACTCCTTGGTATGCCAATATGGCCAGCTACCTAGTTGCCGGAGTAGTACAAAAGGGGATGAGTACCTCCCGAAGAAGGAAGTTCTTCAGGGATGCCAAGTACTACTACTGGGAAGATCCTTACCTGTTTAGAATTTGCCCTGATCAAATGATCAGGAGGTGCGTAGATGAAAAGCAAGTAGCAGGGATTCTTCACTAATGTCATCATGGGACAACTGGAGGTCATCATGGAGCAAACTTAATCGCAAGAAAATTCTACGAATCAGGATTCTACTGGCCGTCTATATTCCGAGATGCGCAAGAGCTTGTAAAGTGTTACGACGCATGCCAAAGACAAGGCAATATCTCTATGAAGAATGAGATGCCTCGGACTAATATCCAAGCTTGCGAGATCTTCGATATATGGGGATTAGACTTCATGGGCCCATTCCCAAAGTCTAACGGGAAAGAATACGTCCTCGTAGCAGTAGATTACGTCTCCAGATGGGTCGAAGCCCAAGCATTTCCGACTAATGATGCCAAATTCATCACCAATTTTCTGAAGAGACTCTTCTGCATATTTGGAGCTCCCTGTGCGATAATAAGTGATAGAGGCGCACACTTCTGTAATACTCAATTTATGAAGGTGATGCAACAATACGGAGTTACCCACAAGATGTCCACTGCCTATCATCCGCAGACCAATGGACAAGCAGAGGTCACGAACAGAGCACTCAAAAGAATCTTAGAACGAACTGTCGGCCATCATGGAAATAAATGGGCCGAGAAGTTAGATGATGCTCTGTGGGCATTCCGGACTGCCTACAAGAATCCTCTAGGAACTACACCCTACCGCATGATCTATGGAAAAGCTTGTCACCTTCCGCTGGAACTTGAATACAAAGCACTCTGGGCACTGAAGACCTGCAACCTCGATCCCTCAGTTACCGGAAGACATAGGAAAATGCAACTGAACGAACTCTCCGAATTGAGACACCAAGCATATGAAACGTCATACATCTACAAGGAACGAACAAAGCTTACACATGATGCAAAATTGATCCCTACAAAGTTCGCCCCTGGAGATAAAGTGCTTCTCTTCAATTCTTGGTTCAAGAAGTTCGCGAGAAAATTTAGATCAAGATGGAGTGGCCCATACAAAGTTATACATGCTTTTCCTCACGGAGCCGTGGAATTGGAAGGACCTACTGGTAAATTCAAAGTTAATGGCCACCGGTTGAAAGCCTATCTAGAAGACCACGATAAGAAGGAGCACCTTTTCTCCTTTGATCCATTCTGAAGATCTGACAAGGAAAAGTCGAGCTGTAACGACTTGATAAACAAAGCGCTCTTGGGAGGCACCCCTTGCTTATCCTTTTTATTACTTATTATTTTTATTTTCAGTCTTAAGATATTACGTCTGTGTACTAACAACTAAGCGCCATACTTGCGCTTAGTACTTATAAAGTTTGTTAAATGTGTTTAGGCGAAATGCCAAGCTCAGGAGCTTCAGTTTACATTCCCGTTCGTAGGAGGAGGACTCCTGTAGTTTACTCATCCGGAAGCAGTGATGATCAGAATAGGCCATCAACAGGGCAATTAGGCCCAAGGCGTTTGATATTAGAGAGTGTTGAGGAGGATATCGGCACAGCACCACCAGCTCCTCCCGTTCGACGATCTAGACATTTAGCCAGGAGAGTCTTGAATGACCCTGATGTCGCATGGGCACTACTCAGAGATCAGCAGAGACTTTACAAGGCTCTGAGAGCATACCTCCAGCGCGAAGGGATGCCATGCAGTACTCTAGGCCCATCTTCATTTACGCTAGAACACCGTGTTCAACCGACACAACGAGCTACACCCAGGCATTCCACGCAGGCCTCAGTTCACTCAGTCCACTCAGCTGCCATGCCTGTACATGCTACTCCTGTTCCCATCACACCGCCTGCCCCAGTCACAGAGCCAGTTCCAGTCACTGAGTTACCAGAGGGTTGTTATCTAGTCACTATTCCCATTTCAGTGGAGCCACAAATGGCCCAGGCATTTGAGATCACTGGGAGCATACCTGACGAGGAGCCTTTCCCAGACTTACCCCCCTGGAGATGCCGTCAGATTTATGTCTAGATTCACTACTAGGCCCTGAGTTGGATATAGGGCAACCTCTCGAGTACTTGCCGAGCCTAGAGGATGAGGATGATGAGATCTACAGATATTTCGCAACGCCAACACAGCATTGACCAGGATAGTATCCCATAGACTACTTTATTTTTATTTTTATCTTTTAGTTTTTTTTAAGCATTGTACTAAAAAGTTATATATAGTGGAAATGCTTCCTTTCTCTTTTTGTCCTTCATGTAGAAATATTATTAAAAGAGACTGGTACTGTCATACCCCGTCCCAATCCGTCTGGACGAAGTCACCAACATCTGGTTCCATTGCGATGATCGACTCCAAATAATGTCTTGAAAATGAACAAATGCACAGCGGAAGATTTCTTTCATACCTGAGAATAAACATGCTTTTAAGTGTCAACCAAAAGGTGGTGAGTTCATAGGTTTATCGTAAAACAATAAAATTTATCATTTTGATAGACCACAATATTTAAACGCTGCATGGTATAAATGGGCCCGAATCCTATACCCACATGTAATGTACATGCGATATCTTTTAAATACAGTACACCTTTCTTGTGTACGAAACCATTTTTTATAAATCTTAGTAACCGTACACATATCTCGTGCACAAAATAACATACACATAACCTGCGTATAAAATCATTCTCTCGATACATAACATTCATATCAATTGGTGGCAATTATCATGTCCACATAATTCAATGGTGGCAATTATCATGTCCACATAATTCAACGGTGGCAATTATCATGTTCACAAAATTCAACGGTGGCAATTATTATGTCCACATAATTCAATAATAATTCGTAGAACTTCTGTCTGCATAATAATTCATTCGAGGAATGTTTTGCTTGTGTCTATCTCGTCAAACATTTATAAAAGCATTTCATGTATTCGCAGTTCAAAATATATTTTGAAAGCATTTACTAAAGCAGTTGTAAAAACAGCGCATGTATTCTCAGTCCCAAAAATGTAAAGAGAAAAAGGGATCAAATGAAACTCACCTAATGTATTTTGTAGTAAAAATACATATGACTATATTGAACAACTGAACAATGCATGGTTGGCCTCAAATTCAAGAACCTATATCATTTGTATATTTATTAATACACATAATCGTAATCGAACATATATATATATTATTATTATTAGTGATGTAATTTTTGTATTGATAACTTATATATAATTTATTATTTAATTAAATGTATTTGTTAAAAATATTACAATAGTTAAGTTAAATATACTTTTATATGATTATCATCTGTTTGTTGAAATTAATAATTAATAACACCAAGATAATATTTGTATGGTAAAAATAATAATATTAATAATACTTAATCGTATTGATAAAAAAATAATAATGTTAATAATCTTATTAGTGTTAAATATAATGATGTCAACAAAATATTAGTTTTTCTGTTTAATGATAGTTTCAAATAATAAATCTTATAATAATGACAATAATAGTTTTTAATAAAATAAAAAATTTAGTATTGATGGTCATGAAAATATTTATTTTGATAATAATACTTAATAATAATAATTTTAACAATTTATTACTAATAATAATATTAACAACAATACTTATGTTTATAATAATAATTCCCATATTTATAGAATGATACTAATACCACTATAAATGAAAATAATAATAAATTTTATTATCTTCATAATAATAATCATAATCATAATAATGATAACATTAATAATAATAGTAATATTAATAATACTTATAATAATTAATGAAAATAATAATAATAATAATAATACTTAAGGATAATACTAAAATGGTAATAATATTCATGATACATATATTAATACTATAACAATACTTATAATACTTGTAAATGTGAATATGATAATAATAATTATAATACTAATAACGATAATAATAGTATCATTAATAATAATAACAATAACAATAACAATAACAATAATAATAATAATAATAATAATAATAATAATAATAATAATAATAATAATAATAATAATAATAATAACTACCTTAGTGTACTAGGCTTTAAAAAAAAATAAACGCCCTTGCCAAGGCTCGAACCCGCGACCTCTCGCTCAACACCCACACCCTTAAACCAATCATCCATCCCATTTTATCTGGTAAATCCTTAGACACAATTCATTTAAACCGAGAATTAGAATTCTATGTCTAGTCCACCATCGGCCCAACAACAAAACACAAGCCCAATCTTAAAGTCTTTGGATTCTATAACCCGTAATCAGTGGAAGGAAATAGCAAACTTTCACTTTATTTGTTAAGGAATAAATTTGTTACTTTGTGTGAATAAAATAAAAAAAAATCATCCACTGAACCAATTTCCGGGCATTCTTCGAACGGTTGTAACAACAAAAAAATATATGTATGCATGCCGTATATAGGGTTAAATCATCTTCATTCTTCTAAGGTATTATCATCACCAATACTGCATACCCTCTTCATTATCGATCACCAACATCTTCATAACTATAATCCTAACATCCTCTAGCGATCATCAACATCCTCATGTACATCATCTTCGCATCATTTAACATCATGGAGTCATCATCTCTTCGTCATCACTTCACTGTACCACAACATTTAACATCATCTCTATCAATGTTACTGTATCAGGAATGAGGATAGAACCGGTACTGTAGCAGTAGCTGCTATGGTTCGAAGGAGAAAGAAAAAAATATATATATAAAAACCGAACGAATATTGCAGCGGTTAACGAAACAGTAACAGTAATAATTGTAGGTTCATTGATGGTGTTTGGTTTTCGAATATAGATTCGGAAGATGGAATAAATTGCAAGTGGTTTATCGGGTTCGATCTTGAGTTTACGAAAAGGAGCAGCAGTAACAGCAATCAAGGGAGAAATTACGGGTCGTTTGGTTACGAAGTCTTATCACGGGAATATAAATAGACACCGCAGTACATAAAATAATTATAGCAAATAAAGTACCAGCAGGTTTGTATATTAGTCTGTGATGATGGGTTCTTCACTTTGGCTCGAATTAGAAACAGAAAATATTGTTGTAATAGTATGTTGATGAAAATTGATAATCTTTGATGGTCATTGAAGTGGAATTAGAAGTACCGGCTGTGGTGGTGTCATGTGGTTTTCGAGGGTGATTAATGGGTTATGGTTTTGATCGTTAATTGAATTCAAAAGTTACAGTAAATACGAATTATACAAGAAGATGTTTGTGTTCATTGGTGTTTTCAAGATGTTGTGGGTTGTTCACATCCGAAAAGAAAATAGAAAAGATAGAGAAAGGAGAGGAGAGAGAGACAGTTCTAGGTGGTTGAACATGGTGATCTCCGACGGTGTTAGGAGGTGGTGGAAGATGGTTGTTCATGGTGGTGGTGAGTTGTGGTTCACGATGGTGGGTACAGCAGCAGGACAGTGGTTCCGAAACAGTAAGTAGATGATGATGACGATGGTTTTGGTGGTTTGCGAGTTAAAACATAAATAGGAATGTAATCATAGCAGTGACAACAAGGCTGCAACTTGTGGCTGGTTGGTGGATGGCGGTTGTAGGAGGTGATGGATGTTAGAAGGGTGAAGAGAAGTGATGGTGATTATGTGATCACTGAATTCTATATGTGCATACTACATTTACATACATCCAAATAAAGTAATTGATTTTTAATAATATATATAATTTAATAATAATACTTTTAACATATGTAAATTGAAAACGTGGTAACACAGTTTAGCAGCCCCCAACTTTGGCTCTTTCTACCGACGATTTTAACATGTAGATTATATTGTGTTCATTGCTAAACAGTTAACGTATAAAAGTGTTACTAAAAGTCCCAAATTTTTAGTTTAAATGTATTTAATTATTTCACTCATTAACTGTTTGAAACCTGATCAAAAAGGTTCAAAAATTATTTATTTTCTGTTCCGATTTATATGTACGGAGTACAAATATTTAAACTTAAAAAGGTAAAAATATTTTTAACAAGTCTAACATCTTCGTAATTGATTTATAGTTCAACTTTTATTTTAGTCCTTCATGAACATGTAATATATCTATATTAAAACTAACGAAACGTCAACCGAGTGTTACAGACGTTTACTATTTAAGCTCGAAATCATTCATATTCCATTTCCTCTCTCTATATATATAGTCAGCTTTTAAGTAACAAGTTTACCACATAAAAATATGTTATATAATTTTAAACAAATAGATTTAATATAATTTTATATATTTACAAATAATATTTATATACATATTTTATATATATATATATATATATATATATATATATATATATATATATATATATATATATATATATATATATATTTATGATAATAGTTTTCATTACATCGCATAATATTTTACATATTTATTTCCAAAAAAATTAACCATATATTATTTCAAATAATATTTCAAATTATTATATATATATATATATATATATATATATATATATATATATATATATATATATATATATATATATATATATATATATATATCTATTTACAATTAATGGTTCGTGAATCATCGGGAATAGTCAAAGGTCAAATGAATATATGAAACAGTTCAAAATTTTGATACTCAGTTTAACAGACTTTACTTATCATATCGAAATCATATAAAGATTAAGTTTAAATTTAGTCGAAAATTCTCGGGTCGTCACAGTACCTACCCGTTAAAGAAATTTCGTCCCGAAATTTGAGTGAGGTCGTCATGGCTAACAATAAAAATGTTTTCATGACGATTATGTGTTAGTAAATAGAGTTTTATTACCATAGAGTAATATGGATAAGATAATTCGATTACTCAGAGAGTACGAGTGAAGTTATCACGAAATAGTGAAATGAGTGAATGCAGATTCGTTTTAACCGATGACGTGGTCACGGTTGATTTCCGAAATTCAAGAGATTTAAAGAAAATCTTCGAAATCTAAAAGATTTGATTCTTCGGCGAGTAAGGAAAATTTAGATCTCTAAAATTAAATACGGTGATCCGCCTCGATTACTCTGTCTGATATGTCCATTATAAATTAAGCTCTTCCGTTCCATTATTCTCACCATTCCTATACTTTCTTCCTTAGTTCATACATCTAAAAGATTGTGAAAATGCTTAATCCAGTTCTGATCCTTGTCCTCATCCTTACTATCGCAACAATCATTCTCCTTTTCCAACTTCCACCAGAGGAATCTGTTTTCTTTTATTTCGCCGTTAGGGTTATAGTGTTTTTAATTCTCCCGTGTCTTTATGTTGCGATCAACATTGATATACACAGTTTGTAATTTATGTGTTGTTATTGGGCTTTATATTCTCCCTTATATTTTGGAGCTCGTTACCTTTTTATTCTCCTCTCGACCTCTAGTAAAGCGAGTAATAGTCCAGAATTCATAAGTATGGAGTTTCAAATGAACTTAATGTTCTAAATAAGAAGGAACATAATGGCACGATTTGATTTGTCAAATTACCAGAATCGCTGAGAATAGAACTATCAAGAATATATTTTCTTGATATGTTCAGAAGTTAATCAGAATGAAAGAGTTATGTAACATGACAAATGATGACGTTATAATCTGTGAATCATCATGTTCCATTTAGAAACTCATCATGACTTACTGTAATATAATCACGTTGATCAAGTGTCATTATATTATACTAACTCATGCATCAGTTCCCAACATTACTTCAATAACATTCATATTTTAAGCTCGAAAGTTTACAGAATATAGAAACTAACAGTTTCTATATGATGTAACACTGATAGCACGAAGAGATTAATGATTTCAGATAAGAATAGTTATGAAAATATCTTCAGAAATATGGAGGATATTTATAATGAAAGATACTATGACATCTTGGAATTTCTAATATCGAAGGATGGTGAAGAAAATTTGCCTGCAAGATTTTAACATGACTTCGGAGTAGGATATTCTCTAAAGATTTCATCGGATACAGAATCATCTGGATTCTTTGAATATAGGGTATAGTCCTTGTATTTGTCCTTGGTCTCCTTCGTGGTTAGCTCAATCCGTTTTTCAGTTCCAATCTTTCTGAGCTTTTCCAACATACTATTCTTTATCATTAAACTTTCGATGATTAAGGTCGTTTACGGTTGTATACAGTTTCTGATGCTTCATTCAGCTTTTTCAACATTCAGAGTATTGATTTGTAGACTGAGTGCTGTTCAGAATTTCAGAATGCAAGGCCATAATTCTAAGAGATAAATGTTATACATATAACTATTGATGTATATATGTTGTGAGTTTTCAAAGTACTGATTGCTGATTCCCGGTAATTGGTATGGCAGTTCTTGTTACAAGATGCGGATGGGTATATGATAGGGTTTCAATGATAAATATAATGATTTATCGGAGAGTTTAAACCAAGAAGCAACGAGGTTGCTGGTACGTCTGCTGGTAATATGATGGAATATAAAAAGTTCCCCGGTAACAATAAAAGAGCACGCATATATATCAAGGTTATAATAAGGTTGTTTCGAATGAAAAGTCGAAGTTGACTTGCTGGAGCTGTGACAAAATTGACTAATTTTGTAAAGGAATTGCAAAGTTATTTTCGGTAATAACAATGCCAAAAGAGTTAATACAGATACGTGTTTAATGTTTACTCAGGTTCCGAGTGTTTTCAGGTGCATAACTATATGCATTAATCTTTTCTTCCGTAGTTGAAGTGCGGTTGATTCATTCTCTGGATTGAGGTGTTTTCAAGAATCATGAACGGTTTGAACGCAGATTGTAATCGTCAAGATACAATTGAGGCTTAAGATGAGATCAAGTGGCAAACTTGAAGAAGTGTTTAGTTTCATATGTTATAATCAATATTTTAATTTATTTTAATTGTCCAATGTTATTAGTCCACAGTCGATAGTCCACAGTAACAGTCCAATAATTCATATATAGTTTAATATATAATATTTGAATTATTTAATAAGTATCGTGACCCGTGTAAATGTCTCAGACTCGATCACAACTCAAAGTATATATATTATTATAGAATCAACCTCAACCCTGTATAGAGAACTCGATCATTACTGCATATAGAGTGTCTATGGTTATTCCAAATAATATATATATATATATATATATATATATATATATATGCGTCGATATGATATGTCAAAACCTTGTATACGTGTCCTGATATTTAAAGTGCGTAAAATAAATACAGAAATTAAATGACGATAAATAAAATTGCGAGAATATAAATTGCGATAAAATAAAATGTAATACAGAATTAATAGTTAGCTAGGAACAGTTAACTATGATCTTGTTAGCGTGGTTTCTTAACAAAATTTGATATTGTTAATTAGTCTGTTTTTAATCAATTTTTATTGTGTCCATTATTTCTTCATTATGCCACTTGTTAGATTCTGATAAATCAAAATCTAAATATGAAATCGAATGAAAAATGGTTATTCTGTGGTGAACAGATTCGTATATCGGTAGATGTAAGTAGGATAGTAAATGATTGTTGAATCAGATTTGAAGGATGTACATTGTAACTTATTAATGTGAAATCTAAATATTCCTCGGGTATTACCTACCCGTTAAAATATTTTCACCATCAACAATTTGTACAAAAGAATTTTTTTATTTACAATCTTTATGAAAACATATAAACATATATATATTTTCTTCAGATGTAATTATGGATTTTAATGAGTCAATATGATATTAATCTCATTTGATTTATCATTAGATCTATAATACATAATCTCTAAAACATTAGAGATTACATAATCACCATGATGAACGAAGATAATTGATGTAGAACGATATGTAGAACGAAGATAAAGTAAATAGAACGATACGTAGAACGATGATTATGCTCGAGGTACAGAATGAGATGTTGAGGCATGGTTTGTTGACGGTACTGGTGTTGTTATTGATGGTACTGTTGATGCCGGTGATGTTGCTGAAGCTGGTAATTTTTGCACCATATTCTCCAAATTGATTACTCGAGCGCGAAGTTCGTTGAATTCTTCTATTACACCGGGGTGATTGTTGGTCGGAACGAGTGGATAAATGAGGTTTAGAATTCTGAAATAGTATATGATGGTGACGAGATACTCTAGAAATGAGAGAGAAAATGGTGTCTCGAACAGGTTCGCCGGTAAGCGCCTCAGGTTCATTTTCAAGAGGTGAATTCGGTTGGTGGAAGGGATTGCCTTCTTCGCGTCTCCATTGATTAAGTCCACTACGAACCTATCAGATGAATTGAGGATGGCTGATTGATTGATTTATTCTGATGACACCGCTTTCGGAGCTTAGGTGAATATCCATGTCAGAATAGCTATCGAAATCTGAGGGAATCGAACTGGTTGAGGGATTCATCTCGTACAATTAGAGGAAATATTTTCGATAAGAAATAGATTACAAGATGTAGATTAGTACCCAGCAATACATAATTTACATATACATATATAATACTAAAATCCCATTAGTTACGGAGGAATCTACGGAAGCTGTCAGGTAAAGGTAACAATAACAGATACGCTAAGATATGAATTTATCTATACATTGTCTATGCAATAGAGACAGTAAGACGTGTCTAGACTTTAAGGATGATAAGCAAATAATTTTTCGACACTAAATGATAAGCAAAACTTTTGACATGCAGACACGGTCGAAGTCCAAACTCACTAATGCATCTAAACAACTATCAGTTAGACACACCTATGCAAGACCTGGTTCGCTAAGACCACCGCTCTGATACCACATGTCATACCCCGTCCCAATCCGTCTGGACGAAGTCATCAACATCTGGTTCCATTGCGATGATCGACTCCAAATAATGTCTTTAAAATGAACAAATGCACAGCAGAAGATTTCTTTCATACCTGAGAATAAACATGCTTTCAAGTGTCAACCAAAATGTTGGTGAGTTCATAGGTTTATCGTAAAACAATAAAATTTATCATTTTGATAGACCACAATATTTAAATGCTGCATGGTACAAATGGGCCCGAATCCTATACCCACCTGTAATGTACATGCGATATCTTTTAAATACAGTACACCTTTTTTGTGTACGAAACCATTTTTTATAAATCTTAGTAACCGTACACATATCTCGTGCACAAAATAACATACACATAACCTGCGTATAAAATCATTCTCTCGATACATAACATTCATATCAATTGGTGGCAATTATCATGTCCACACAATTCAATGGTGGCAATTATCATGTCTACATAATTCAACGGTGGCAATTATCATGTCCACAAAATTCAACGGTGGCAATTATCATGTCCACATAATTCAATAATAATTCGCAGAACTTTTGTCTGCATAATAATTCATTCGAGGAATGTTTTGCTTGTGTCTATCTCGTCAAACATTTATAAAAGCATTTCATGTATTCGCAGTTCAAAACATATTTCGAAAGCATTTACTAAAGCAGTTGTAAAAACAGCGCATGTATTCTCAGTCCCAAAAATGTAAAGAGAAAAAGGGATCAAATGAAACTCACCTAATGTATTTTGTAGTAAAAATACATATGACTATATTGAACAACTGAACAATGCAGGGTTGGCCTCAAATTCAAGAACCTATATCATTTGTATATTTATTAATACACAAAATCGTAATCGAACATATATATATACATATATATATATATATATATATATATATATATATATATATATATATATATATATATATATATATTATTATTAGTGATGTAATTTTTGTATTGATAACTTATATATAATTTATTATTTAATTAAATGTATTTGTTAAAAATATTACAATAGTTAAGTTAAATATACTTTTATATGATTATCATCTGTTTGTTGAAATTAATAATTAATAACACCAAGATAATATTTGTATGGTAAAAATAATAATATTAATAATACTTAATAGTACTGATAAAAAAATAATAATGTTAATAATCTTATTAGTGTTAAATATAATGATGTCAACAAAATATTAGTTTTTCTGTTTAATGATAGTTTCAAATAATAAATCTTATAATAATGACAATAGTAGTTTTTAATAAAATAAAAAATTTAGTATTGATGGTCATGAAAATATTTATTTTGATAATAATACTTAATAATAATAATTTTAACAATTTATTACTAATAATAATATTAACAATAATACTTATGTTTATAATAATAATTTCCATATTTATAGAATGATACTAATACTACTATAAATGAAAATAATAATAAATTTTATTATCTTCATAATAATAATCATAATCATAATAATGATAACATTAATAATAATAGTAATATTAATAATACTTATAATAATTAATGAAAATAATAATAATAATAATACTTAAGGATAATACTAAAATGGTAATAATATTCATGATACATATATTAATACTATAACAATACTTATAATACTTGTAAATGTGAATATGATAATAATAATTATAATACTAATAACGATAATAATAGTATCATTAATAATAATAACAATAACAATAATAATAATAATAATAATAATAATAATAATAATAATAATAATAATAATAATAATAATAATAATAATAATAATAATAATAATAATAATAATAATAATAATGAAATAACTACCTTAGTGTACTAGGCTTTAAAAAAAATAAACGCCCTTACCAAGGCTCGAACCCGCGACCTCTCGCTCAACACCCACACCCTTAAACCAATCATCCATCCCATCTTATCTGGTAAATCCTCAGACACAATTCATTTAAACCGAGAATTAGAATTCTATGTCTAGTCCACCATCGGCCCAACAACAAAACACAAGCCCAATCTTAAAGTCTTTGGATTCTATAACCCGTAATCAGTGGAAGGAAATAGCAAAATTTCACTTTATTTATTAAGGAATAAATTTGTTACTTTGTGTGAATAAAATAAAAAAAAATCATCCACTGAACCAATTTCCGGGCATTCTTCGAACGGTTGTAACAACAAAAAAAATATATGTATGCATGCCGTATATAGGGTTAAATCATCTTCATTCTTCTACGGTATTATCATCACCAATACTGCATACCCTCTTCATTATCGATCACCAACATCTTCATAACTATAATCCTAACATCCTCTAGCGATCATCAACATCCTCATGTACATCGTCTTCGCATCATTTAACATTATGGAGTCATCATCTCTTCGTCATCACTTCACTGTACCACAGCATTTAACATCATCTCTATCAATGTTACTGTATCAGGAATGAGGATAGAACCGGTACTGTAGCAGTAGCTGCTATGGTTCGAAGGAGAAAGAAAAATATATATATATATATATATATATAAAAACCGAACGAATATTGTAGCGGTTAACGAAACAGTAACAGTAATAATTGTAGGTTCATTGATGGTGTTTGGTTTTCGAATATAGATTCGGAAGATGGAATAAATTGCAAGTGGTTTATCGGGTTCGATCTTGAGTTTACGAAAAGGAGCAGCAGTAACAGCAATCAAGGGAGAAATTACGGGTCGTTTGGTTGCGAAGTCTTATCACGGGAATATAAATAGACACCGCAGTGCATAAAATAACGATAGCAAATAAAGTACCAGCAGGTTTATATATTAGTCTGTGATGATGGGTTCTTCACTTTGGCTCGAATTAGAAACAGAAAATATTGCTCTAATAGTATGTTGAAGAAAATTGATAATCTTTGATGGTCGTTGAAGTGGAATTAGAAGTACCGGCTGTGGTGGTGTCATGTGGTTTTCGAGGGTGATTAATGGGTTATGGTTTTGATCGTTAATCGAATTCAAAAGTTACAGTAAATATGAATTATACAAGAAGATGTTTGTGTTCGTTGGTGTTTTCAAGGTGTTGTGGGTTGTTCACATCCCAAAAGAAAATAGAAAAGATAGAGAAAGGAGAGGAGAGAGAGACGGTTCTAGGTGGTTGAACATGGTGATCTCCGACGGTGTTAGGAGGTGGTGGAAGATGGTTGTTCATGGTGGTGGTGAGTTGTGGTTCATGATGGTGGGTACAGCAGCAGGACAGTGGTTTCAAAACAGTAAGTAGATGATGATGACGATGGTTTTGGTGGTTTGCGAGTTAAAACATAAATAGGAATGTAATCATAGCAGTGACAACAAGGCTGCAACTTGTGGCTGGTTGGTGGATGGCGGTTGTAGGAGGTGATGGATGTTAAAAGGGTGAAGAGAAGTGATGGTGATTATGTGATCACTGAATTCTATATGTGCATACTACATTTACATACATCCAAATACAGTAATTGATTTTTAATAATATATATAATTTAATAATAATACTTTTAACATATGTAAATTGAAAACGTGGTAACACAGTTTAGCAGCCCCCAACTTTGGCTCTTTCTACCGACGATTTTAACATGTAGATTATATCGTGTTCATTGCTAAACAGTTAACGTATAAAAGTGTTCCTAAAAGTCCCAAATTTTTAGTTTAAATGTATTTAATTATTTCACTCATTAACTGTTTGAAACCTGATCAAAAAGGTTAGAAAATTATTTATTTTCTGTTCCGATTTATATGTACGGAGTATAAATATTTAAACTTAAAAAGGTAAAAATATTTTTTACAAGTCTAACATCTTCGTAATCGATTTATAGTTCAACTTTTATTTTAGTCCTTCATGAACATGTAATATATCTATATTAAAACTAACGAAACGTCAACCGAGTGTTACAGACGTTTACTATTTAAGCTCGAAATCATTCATATTCCATTTCCTCTCTCTATATATATAGTCAGCTTTTAAGTAACAAGTTTACCACATAAAAATATGTTATATAATTTTAAACAAATAGATTTAATATAATTTTATATATTTACAAATAATATTTATATACATATTATATATATATATATATATATATATATATATATATATATATATATATATATATATATATATATATATATATATATATATATATATATATTTATGATAATATTTTCATTACATCGCATAATATTTTACATATTTATTTCCAAAAAAATTAACCATATATTATTTCAAATAATATTTCAAATTATTATATATATATATATATATATATATATATATATATATATATATATATATATATATATATATATATATATTACAATTAATGGTTCGTGAATCATCGGGAATAGTCAAAGGTCAAATGAATATATGAAACAGTTCAAAATTTTGATACTCAGTTTAACAGACTTTGCTTATCGTATCGAAATCATATAAAGATTAAGTTTAAATTTAGTCGGAAATTCTCGGGTCGTCACAGGTACGTAGGAGATTGATCGTAGGAAGGCCCAGCACTAGGAAAGTAACATGACTATAGGGAAGTAATCCTTCCTCAAACCTATTTCAATTATAACGCACTAAAATCTCTAAGTGTGGGGTAACCCCCGCAACTAACTTAGAATTTTAGAAGTCAATGTCCTTAATTTTTAAAGTATTAAAATATTCTTTCTAGAGAACATTAGGGACAATGTTCTTCTAAGTGTGGGGTAATAGGTAAGGTTTTTAAAGGTCGGAAGTTTTAATAGTCAAGTAACCATAAATCGCCAAGTTTTGAAAAATTCTTTTGTCCAAAAGTAATTGAGCAATGGATATTGGGTAATTTTGAAAAATTCTTACTTTGTTTTCGCCCAAAAGATCTAATAAAATTGCTAGAAATCGGTTTTCGGAACATTTATTAGAACGGAACGATTAAGCTGAAACTTATGTTTTGTGTCAAAAGATTTCTTTTAAGAAAATATGTAAAAGGCTACGCATGATCAAGCACGACCCCTACTCTAAAAAGTGAGAAATATTGGACTCAAAGTATCTGTATGACCCATCAAATCTGTAGTACTTTGTTATTTCAATTGATGAGCGTGCCGGTGTACGGTTCAAGTTAGAACTTGGTTCAGACATACGTTTCAAGACCAATGGTTAGTGAGCGCCATACGTGGTGCAGGTGCGATACTCCTTCCGAAATCATTCTGAATAGAGAAGACAAAAAGCCATCCGTTTTCGTTTCCACTCCACGCAATTTAAACCGATCAACTCACAAAAAAAAAGAAAAAAAAAGAAGAGTTGATGAATCAGAAATATTCACCCCAAATTCACTCCCAAAATACACCATTCACATTCATTCCCCTTTCCATTCATCCAAAGATCCAGAGATCAATGAAGAGATAGATCGATCAAATTCACTTCAAAAGCACTAGTTGAAAGATTCCGAACCCCTGATTGTTTTTGATAGGTCAAAGACCTATTTTCAGTGGATTATCACTTCCTCTCTGGGCACCAGGAACGAAAGACAAAAGTTATGAAGAAAGGGTATGCCGATAAAAAAAATATTTTTGAAAGAGCAAAGTCTATAATAAGGCAAAAAGAAACCCGAGGAGATGCCCTGAAGAAGAATGCTAGAAGAGCAAGAGAAAAAAAATTCTAGACAAAGTCTTAGCAAAATCCGCCTCTTCAGAAGAAAACCTTTACGGAATTCTCAGCCATTATCTATCCAAAATGGATACTCTGAAGAATCAAAGTCTATCAATTCTCTCAAAAATCAAAAGATCTGGATACCTTTCACTGAAATCCATAAATTTCCAACCAAACCCTATAAACCGTCTTCCTCTTGAAAGAATGCTTAGGAAGAAGATCAGTACCGTCCTTACTTAACCGGTGGAGATATCGATGCTTTACCAAGCCTATGATGAGAACTGTTACACGACTGACTTCTGAGCGATAATACAATTAGAATAGGACACCCTAAACACTTGAGTGATATGAGTGATCTGTCAGTGAGGAGCCTAATCATGTATACTCTACATTCGAGAGTTGGAAAGTACGCCTTTTCCACTATGGACGCAATTGAAATCTAGCGATCAAAATCATCAAAGCTCGAAACTTTTTCTAATACTTTTGAAAGATGTGCCGACTTATGATGAAGGCATAATAAAAAGATCTACGGGTGGGGCAATGAAGAATCTATTAGAAAGATCCTTATATTCTCGCTTTCTTGCTTAAGGACAAGCAAAGCTAAGTGTGGGGTATTTGATATCGGGCAAAAAGTCACGTTTTTACCCCCTAAATTAAGCCCTAAAACAATAAAGATTAAAACTTTGCCGGCAAAATTATCGCTTTTTCGGTTGGTTTTGTAGATTAAGTAATTACAAAGGCAATGCAAAAAAATCAAGTAAAACGGAGCTAAAACGAAGATTCTAGAGCGAAAACGGTGAAAGACAAGAAATCAAGTTACGATCAAGTGAATCAAGGCTGACCAGCACCACATACGGGCTGCCATACGGGCTGCCAGTATGGAGTACGGTCTGCCACACGGCCCAACAAACGCCCCCAAGAAATGGCCAGCCAACCATACGGCCTGCCAAATACGGGCCACCATACGGCCTGCCAGGCGTATTTGGGCAAAATTCTGGTCAATTTAAAGGGCCTTCTCCATCCATTCCACCACACACTCAACTTGCAATTCAATTTATATTTTCAATCTTTTAGTTAGTTTTTAGTAGTAGTTAGCTTAGCTTTTATTTTCCGGAGGATATCCCGGCGAGTCCCTGCGATCTCGGGCAGATTTGTTCGGCCTTTTCAGGTTTTTATCCAAAACGCTTCTCTTTTGTATTAAACATGTATTCTTGCTTTTTATGTTTAATAATGCGTTCCAATATTGCCATGATAGCTTATATTATCTGTATGTTGCCATGATAGAAGTTTAGGTTAGCGTAATTATGTTAATTTAGTACGATCACTATTATAATACTGAACTAGGAAGTCTGATAGATTTGTATGCTAGCATCTTAAGGATTGACCAACTTAGGTTGTGACCAGGACTTGTCCACTTGTATGAAATTAGCTACTTCATAGGATTAAGACCCCTGGTTATACTGTATCTGAAGATTCTATGAACTCGGTATGGCCGGAGTTCCCGAGAGGCATCTAATGCACTTTTAGGACACGGAACCTAGGAATTGAGACATGAATGACCTAGTATGCCTATTGACTGTTCCAAAGAGACCTCTTAGGAGCTGTTAAGATCTAGTTAGTGCCTTTACTGTATGACCCAAGCCTATTGCATGTTCTTGTCTGATTGTTGCCTTAGGTCTTAGTCATATCAACTGTTTAGGTACTCATTAGGTTTTTATCTGCTTTACTATCAGTATATTAATTGTAATGCTGTATAATGTTTGATTTGTTGAGATCTCATTAGTATGATGAAATGGTTGTTAGTTTTCATTTAAGGTTTTGCACTTTTGCCAACTTAAACCGAAGGACTCCTTCCGTTTGTGATCAGTATTCAATCAACACGGCACGTTGTTATTCAGTTACCTAAACTGATAACGAGGGTTAGGATTAGAGCTTAACTCACTAATAAACCTAGTACTTTACTGAGGATAACCTCCGAGGTATTGTTACACTTCAGTTATTGTGACAACCCGGAAATTTTTGACCAAATTTAAACTTTATCTTTAAATGATTTAACGTTTCCGACACGATAAGCAAAGTCTATGAAGTTGAATCTCAAAATTTAGAACTTTTTCATTACATTTGACTGCTCTCGACGATTCATGAACAATTATATGTATGTATATATATATATGTACAAGTAAAAACGACTTTCCTACAGTAAAACACTATTTGCTACAGTAAAATGACTTTGCTACAGTAAAACACTATTTGCTACAATGAAACCGTATTTTGCTACAGTGCTACAGTGAAACGAATTTGCTACAGTGATTTGCTACAGTAAACACTATTTGCCACAGTAAACACTATTTGCTACGGTAAAACACTATTTGATGTCGATGAACTAGCAAACAAAAACGGATAAGGCGGCCATGCGATCGCATGGCAAAAACACTGAAAACTCATGCGATCGCATGAGGTACTGTAGCAGGCCACATACTATAAAAGCTCGATTCATTCCTCCGTATTATTATTATTATTATTATTATTATTATTATTATTATTATTATTATTATTATTATTATTATTATTATTATTATTATTATTATTATTATTCTTATTATAATATTATTATTAGTAGTATATATACCTAAAATACTACGACGAGGTCATGAGCGTGTCACTTTCAAAATATGTTTCGAGCGGGATAGAGCTAAGGAAATTATGGGTTATTGCCAAGGAGATTATGGGTAATGTTCGGGGGTATATTTGTGAATCTAATCTTGTGTTTATCATCTCTGTTGCATCTACGTACTTTCCTACAATATTGAATCTCAATATTGATACGTAAGCACTCATATTTATCTTTTATATATTAATTGTGTATCCATGTCTAGTGCTCGAGTATATATATATTTATATATGCTTGTATGCTAAATTTCGTCGTTAAACAGTTATAATGAATCACGAATTAAATACATATATTACTAGTAAAAAGTATATGATATACATGTTTTTGGAAAGATGGCGAAAAATTAATAACTTTTCATTTAGATATCGAATAATTTCGATGAACGGATTAAAAGATATGATCAACTGAATTATAATTGACGTTAATTGAAATTACTTTTGAATCTACAATTAAGATTTAAACAACTCGTTTACGAGATTGATAATTTGGATTTTTGAATATTACCAACCGAGTAAATGAATCCTTATATAAGGTACGTCTCGTTTTGTTAAACAACTGTCAAAATTGACTTTTTGAAACGACATTGGATATCTTTTGTATGTCGATCTCGAGCATTAGGATTGTGATACACTATGACCTGACCTAGCTTGATAGACATTTATTGACCAACATATGTTCTCTAGGTTGAGATCTACGGTTATTTGGTAATCCGAGTTTCGGTCACATTTTGGTGAATGACTTTATATGCTGCTAAGGTGAGTTTCATTGCTCCATTTTTAATTGCTTTTGCAATCTATATTTTTGGGCTGAGAATACATGCAATTTATTTTAAACGCAATGGATACAAGTACATACTAAATTCTACACTGAGTTTGAACCGAAAATCCCTTAGCTTTGGTAACTAGTAGCTGCCAGTACATAGGATATGGACTTGTGGGCGCGAATAACAATATATGGATCCATAGGGCTTGACATCCCCGTCCGAGCTAGAGCGCTAGCCTTTTAACGGACGTGTGTTATTTGAGTTTAGGACACGTTGGTTTGCGTGTGTTAAAACGAATGGGGTATTTATCATTATAACGTTAAAGTTTAGTTACCAGGGTGCTCTGTTATGTAGAATCTATTGATAAACGTTTCTGGATGAAACAACTGAAATCTTGTGATCCACTTTTATGTACAGATTATGCAAAACATTAAAACTATGAACTCACCAACCTTTGTGTTGACACTTGTTAGCATGTTTATTCTCAGGTTTCCTAGAAGTCTTCCGCTGTTTGCTTATATGTTAGACAAGCTATGTGCATGGAGTCGTACATGGCATATTTTTCAAGGAAACGTTGCATTCACCAAATCATCACCATGTATCTTATTTTGACTGCATTGTCAATGGAAGTACTATTGTAAACTATTATTTACGGTAATTGTCTATATGTAGAATTCATCAGATGTCGAAAATCTTTGATTTAAATATTCATTTATGGTGTGCCTTTTCAAAAGAATGCAATGTTTACAAAACGTATCATATAGAGGTCAAATACCTCGCAATGAAATCGATGAGTGACGTGTGCGTCCATATGGATTTGGAGCGATCGTCACAGTTATACGACCAAGTGACATACTTCTCACTGCTCAAAGAGAACTCCGGGAGTTCAGAGATAAGTAGGTCTGTGTAATTGGCTCATCCAACCAGATCTACGTCAATCCAAGCATAGTCTTAGCATAAGCATAATTACCTTTCCCTAACCCAATACTGATGTCTTGGTCAACATTTCCCTGATCTGCATACTCCGGATATCCCTCCAATTTATTTACTTTTATGCATTTAAGACCTTTAGCTAAAATCAACTACTATCTTTTATCCTGGTAATTTAACTAAAAGACAATTATCCACTTGATCTTCAATTCGTTAATTAGCATAAAATTCGACAATAGGTTAACTTACACCTTCTACACCTTAGAAAGTAAAAGTAAATTTAGGCCCCGCAAAATATAAATAAACGAAGACGCTGTGTGCTACCGAATCGGACATCGTGCGACCTAACGACACCGTACAAAACAAAACCGTCCGTTAGTGGCATATCACTAAACCCTATATTTTAACCCCCTAATGTCTAAACCCTAATTTCTAACCCCTTAAAAAAAATACTCAGAATCAAAACATCTAATGCATTGAATGTTTTCATTTTTTTCTTCGAGTGTTTTACCGTCAAAATAATAACATTCATCAGAAAGTGTCTTTTTTAAATGCTCATATTTTCATGTGATCTTGATGCTTGAAAAAAAAATCGAAAAAAGGAAAAAAATTTACTTCCCCCTGAAAAAAGTGCTTCCCTCTTGATTATTTATATATATATATATATATATATATATATATATATATATATATATATATATATATATATATATATATATATATATATATATATACACACACGAAGATGGAATCTGGTCGGGTTTGGGTCGGGTTTAGGTAATCCCAGACCCGATGGCCATTTTCTATTCGGAAGAATAAAATAAAATTGTCTTTTGGAGAGATGGCTGAGTGGTTGAAAGCCCCGGTCTTGAAAACCGGTATAGTTTACTATCGAGGGTTCGAATCCCTCTCTCTCCTTTTTTGAATCGGATCAATATCATGAATAACAATATCTGAGCTATTAAATTAATTCGTCTTCGAGAATTGAATAGTATAACATACGAAGATCCAAAGATGAGGGGCTGATCCAAGAAGCCAATGCCAACAAGTGGTTCCATAGCTCCCCCAACCACATCAGGAAAGGGACCTCACGCTTCCCTTCTATCTTAGGTTCTAAAACCCGGCACCGAAACCTAAAGTGGCGAAACCAGGATTTGTTTTCACCCGGTGCAAAAAAAATAATAATTAAAACCGTGACAAGTTTTTTGGCTAAAATATGGAGATTTTTGGACAAAATTTGAAGGTTTGTGAGCAAAATTTGAAGTTTTTAGGGAAAAATTTGGAGTAATTTGGTCAAAATTTGAAGGTTTTGGGCAAAATATGTAGGTTTTGGGGCAAAAAAATTCACCGGGGACAAAGTCGAAAAATTCAAAATTTTAACACTAAAAAATACAAATTCACTGGGAGCGTCCGCCCCCTTCCCCCCAAATAAAAACGCCCCTGAAGCTCGGTGAAGAAAATTTGAAGTGGAAGAAAATGGAGAAGATGAAGATGTGAAGAAGGTGAAGAAAAAAAGATAGATTACGAAGAAAAGACAAAAATACCCCTCGTGTGCACTGCACATGCATGGCTTAACGGAATTTGTTAAAGTTCGTTACTGACAGGGACCACCCACACACGTTTAGAAAACCACATGGACCAACCACCCCAAAAATAAAGTTTGGGGACCAACAACTGTAGGATTAATGTGCAAGCTACAACATACAACTATATGGCTAAATTCATTTGAGCCTTCGGGGTCACACACATATACACCTAGACGTCATATGAAATATATATATGATGTATATATATTACTCAAGTAACGAAACAAGTTAAATTTTTAATTATGAATTGATTAATTTTTTAATATTAAATAAGTAATTTAATTAATCCTACTCCGTATCTTTTTATAATCAATATGTTTGTCATTTTTTACTAGTACAGAGGTTGAGTCACAAAAAGGAAATAAACATATTGAGTGTGTATGCTCACAATCTTGTTTTCTTATAACAAAGTCAAAAGTTGGTTACCAACTACAATTCTATTCCATATTATAATATATGATAGATCTTTTTGAGATATGATATGAATAATATCCAATCAATGAGTCAGTGACAAAAGTGTTATATATGCTAGCTAAATTTTTTTTTTGAGAGAAGATATACACAAAAAGGTAGAAAAAGAAAACCACACTATATTTCTTTTGTTGTTGTACGAAATTAAAAACAACCCAAGTTTCTTTGGGTACTTTTTGAGTGAAAGAAAAATCATACGGAGTATTATTTATCTATTGCTTATTAATATAATTTGATTATATTAATTTGTTACTTGGAGTTTGGACTAACATCTATTGACGATCGTTTGAAGTGTAGTGTGGACTATCCAAAGAGACGGTCATATTTTTGATCGTAGGTTTCTCTCCTTCAATCAGTTTCTTCAAGAAAGGTATATCGTTAACTCCTCCTTTGTTTTTATATTCATGACAATTATTGTGGTGTAACTGGATCTCATTGGGATAAATTAATCGTGTGCACGTTTCATTAAATATATGAATATTTAATCTTGTAAATATTTTTTATGAAATAATAAAAGATTATTATTTTTACTATCCGCTGCGTTAATATGAATTGTTAAAAGTACACACGGTTTTCCATCAACAACTTCATTTCATATAAACCACATGGACCAACCGCACAATTTTCTCTCTCTTTGAGTGGAGAAATGACTTCTCTTTAATCTAGTATATGAGAAAGATTGTCAAAATCTCACCTCCTCATACTTCACTTTTGTAGAATTGAGTTTTGTTGTTGTTTGTTTGTTTTACATTAGCTGCATTGTATGGATATTCTGTTAGTTATATTTATGTGTCCTTTAAAGTTTTTATTAAGTTGTTTGATTGTGATCCGTATTCAACTATGACAGAAATGGTAGACGTTATACTTTTAGTTTGTTATGAAGTCGTCAAGTACAAATATACAACTGAAAACAACAAAAAGAAAGGACAAAATCATGACTCAAATATAAAGATTTGCATCTCAAATACCCTAATATAAATGGAGAAATTAGCTTAGTAATTACATGGAAATCAATGTATTTTAACTTCGGAGTATTAAGTAAGAATGAAGAAAAAATCAATATATCTATATCTATACTCTATATACATGGGTTGAATATGTGACTGAATTAGTGATTTTTATACATTTATAAAACTTTTATCTAGAAAAACTTATACATTTAGGAATACTTATATTTACTAATGTTAGAAATAAATGGAAGCAATTAATTTATTTCTCTTCATGTACATGTAATTATGCAATCAACCACTATATAAGAATCTCAATATTAACATTTTCACATCTTAAAACTTTAATGAATAGAAAAAGAAGTTGATAACAGTAATTCACACGATCATCAGTAAAAAACTTTTGATATAAATAACGATTAGTTATCTATATATTATATAAACCTCTAAAATGATGATGTCATCATTTCACTAATTACCCTTTAATTTTACTTAATTATGATGTCATTATTAATCTATTTGAATCACAGATATCATAGATAGATATTATTCAATCTATAAGTTTTATTAAAATGCTAAAATGATGATGCGATAATTATCATTTTCCCTTCTATAAAAAAACATAAAAGTTAAAAGAAAATTGTGAAGAAATGTAGTTGATGTCATATATAGAATTATTTTTACAATTAAATTAAATCTACTTAATGATATCATAAATAAGAATTATATAATAAATGTAATTATATTTTTAAAAATTAATCAAGAAGCATTTGTTATTACTAATAATTATTATTAAAAATATAAATACTCAATTTCTAAAAAATCTTTATTATTATCTATTATAATTATAATTATAATTATAGTTATTATATTTTTATTATTATTCAAATATGAGTAATTTTAATGATATTAATTACGTTACATATGTATGCGAATTAAATGTCTCAATAAAAGGTTGTAATGTAGGCTTTTATGACAAAGTTAAGTACATCAAGGTAGTTCATTTATTCTGACCAAGTTAATAAGTACATCAATATATTTGTAAAAACAACGACAAGTTTCTTAGTCGAAATTCGTTGTTTCACGAGTCATTAAACTAAATGACTTTAACATTTACATTCTCTAATACCTAAAACATATTATTAAACTGTTTCATTAAAACAAACCCGTGATTTTACGGGTCATTTTACTAGTTTAAAATAGTATTAACGTATTATTACTTAGAATATTAAATTATTAATTATTTTAATTCTTACTCTATTTAGTTATAGTTATAGGACGGTTTATTTATAAATAGAATATATTTTATTAATCTATATAAATTTTAAATCACGTTTTTCAATTTAAAAATGACACAATAGGCCTTACCTAATTATTAACTAAATTAACTAAATATGAATAACATTAAAATATAAAATATAATTATTTGAAGATATGATTATATTTAATTACTTAATATTAATATTATTTTCAAATCTTGAAGAAAAATCTCAAATGACATAGTATTATAAATTTTTAAGAAGCTCCAATATTGACACGTTAAAAAAAACTTACGTATCGAAAGAAAAAGTTTGCCACATAAACCGATACATGTCGCCTCCATATTCCCATCAGTTAATAGGTAAAAATATCTTTTAACGAGCTCATGTTTGTCAATTGAAGTTAAAATGGTTATTTGATAGGTTAAGTAAATAAATATGTTTTTAAAAACAACTATTAATTTTTTAGTTAGAATCCGTGGTTCCACGGGTCATTAAACTAAATGACTTTTGCATTTACATTAACTAAATACTTACACATATTATTAAACTATTTTATTTAAATAAACCCGTGATTCATGGGTAATTTCACTAGTTAGCTACTAAACATTTGTTGATAAAGCGTCGATAGCCTATAGGTTTACTGAACCATCTCAATTCATCCCTTTTAGCTTAATAGCGTGTTGATCTTCCCTTCAATTTTTCAAATTACTAACTATGAGAATATTGAGATTTGACATTCCACTTTCCACTACTCTGCTCTAGCGTTTCCTCGATGTTCTATGCACACGTTCATTGACGTTCCATGTCAAAGTCTCAAAAGAGATGTCGGACACCTCAAGGTTTCATGTTAAAGTTCCACTTAATTAAACCGGTCAACAATGTGCTTTAATAAAAGCAACTAAGTTTGAGCGGTAAGTCTTTTAAGCCAAGGTTAACACAAATTATAGTGTGTTTATAATTATAACTATTTCGACCTACATGTAGCTGATTTTCTCATCAATTAACTCTTACCAACATCTATAATCAAGTTAACGATTCCGGTTAATCAAAATTTGCAATGTTACTTATCGAATTACAAATCGTTTCTGTTAACTTCCATTCGATTTTGTCAATTAACTTAATTACGATTGTACAGAAATCATTTCGATTTTTAGGTAATGCTAAATTGCTAACTGCTAAGCACGTGCCCTAGCACTACATGGTGTTCTTTAGAGAGAAAAATAATAGTAATACACATACACATAGATGCGTCTTCAAATTGGGAAAAAAAAATTCAATCTTTTTTTACACAAAACATAAACTTTGAACCGAAACACCGTTGACAATAATCAATTCTACAACACCACCACCCAGGCAACCCAAAAAATCCCCCTTTACCAAAAAAATCCCTACTTTTTTTATGATTTCTTCCGAAATTTGACTTCAATTTTGTCTAGGGTTTGTCAATTCACAAATCGAATACATACAGTTATATATACACACACAAGTTGAAGAAAAATCAGGATCTTGGAAACTAAGAAGATCTGTTGCTGTTGAATTTTAATGGAACAGCTTATTAACTTCATTATCCGTCCACCTAGGTTATTTACATTTTCCATTTTTCTTTAATTTCAGTTCCCGTTTGTATCATGTTACAGATACATGATGTATAATATATGTTTTTATCCTAATTCTTGATCTGGGTTTTTATGGTTGTACGTAAAGTTTGCTTTTTTGGGTGTTCTACATGTTGGGTTTTGTTAAAAAATGTGAATTTTACTTATTTTTGTACTTCCCTTTTCGTTTTAGCTTCTGGTGGGTTGTTTGGTTTCTGCACTATTTTTGGTTTCTGATAATTAAATGGATAATTTTATGGATAGTTAACTATACGTTGTTGTAGGAATATGTAGTGGATTATATATGGAGTGTGTTTAGGGGATTATTGGTGATATCATGTTCATTTGGTAACTAATACATATACAAGTAGTTGTGATCGTTCGATTAGAGATAGATAGATGCACTCAGTGATTCATATTGCAATATCAGTTGATATGAACAAAAGATAGTTTTATGTTTGTTAAAAGATTGTTTCAAATGATATGTTTTTGCAGCAATTTATGCATACATGGTTTTGACCTAAATGTTGGGTTTTTTTTTCATGAGTTGTATGTTTCTTAATACAAAGGCAATCCATGCGCTATACTTGGTTTTTTTCATATTGCAATATCAGTTGATACTTATTTTTTCATAATTTCGTTTTCATTGTACTGTGACGACGATAGTTCATATTATTCGTATTCATTTATATTTTTTTGCTAGATTTAATTAATAGATGTTGTGATGTTTCTTTGCTTATGTGACAGAGCTGAATACGAGCCAAACAATGATTTACTAGATCAAGAATTCATGCTTAAAGGAAAATGGTTTCAAAGGAAAGATATAGAGGTAAGGTTTGTTAGTTTTTTCTTCAGATCTATGCATGTACTTTATACATATTTGGGCAATCATACAGAAAACACAAACAAATTTTAGCTATGTTATTAAGAATTTCATATATTTTCAGATTGTAAATAGTCGAGGAGATGTTCTACAGTGTAGTCATTACTTGCCTATTGTGAGTCCAGAAGGAAAGCCTTTGCCGTGTGTAATATACTGCCATGGAAACAGGTTAGCAAGTTAGTTCAATAACCCTAAATACTCTATATTAGGTTGATACTCCACTATATATGGCCATCCAAGTCAACCTGGTTTGGTGCAATCAAGCATTATTAATAATTATAATCTTGATCTATAACTCCCAGATTTAAGACGACCAAGTTAGTTCAATAACCCTTAATTCGTTTTCCCGTTATGTTTAATCCTTTTTCTCTATATATTATATCAACTTGTGTTGTTGTCTTCAGGGTGTGTCTTGCAACATAACAGACATAAAGAGAGCTCGTTTGTTAATGTTATATCTACTTTAGCTGATTATAACTCTTTCCAGTCCGTAAAGCTTCTTAACTTACTTGATTACGAGTGACGAAAAATAGTAAAAGTGGTAACCAAATTAGATCAATGGGAGAATCTGATAATCAAGCCGCTTTTAAATGCATCAACTTACCTTTTTGGTTATGTCCGTGTCAATACACTGCTAGGGTATGCGATTGTGCTAAAACACAACTTGATGATCGTATTCTCCGAACAGTGATATGATTATGTTACCCCATTTATTGTTTGTTTTCGCTAATAATTAAGTAAGTTAAGAAGCTTTATGGATTGACAAGAGTTATAATCAGTTTGAGAAGATATGACATTGACAAACAAGCTCTCTTTATGTCTGGAATGTTGGAAGACATACCCCGAAGAGAAGACAACAATGGTTGATATCATATATATAGAAAGGATTAAACATAACGGGAAAGAGAAATTAGGGTTATTGAACTAACTTGATCGTCTTTAATCTAGGAGTTATAGATCAAGATTATTGATAATGCCTAGTTGCACCAAACTATGTTGACTTGGATCGCCATATATAGTGAAGTATCAATGTGTGTATATATATATATATATATATATATATATATATATATATATATATATATATATATATATATATATATATATGTCATCCTTTGCCACGTGTCTCTTAAAGTTCACTTAGGGATGGCATTAGGCCGGGTTTAGGTAATCCCGAACCCGATTAGAAAACCCCGTCCTAAACCCGGACCCGTCGACTCCCCATTTGGTTACCAGATAGCTGATTAACGGGTTTCCCCTATGGTATCCGGGTCCGCATTTACTTACGAATTATTGGATAAATGGGTTTTCCCACGGGTATTCGAGTCTTTTCGGGTATACGGGCTGAGTAATCGGGTATACAGGCCGAGTAATTGGGTATACGGTCTGGGTTATCGGGTTTACGGGTAGAGTATATGGACACGGTCTTGTTTCGGGTGTACGGGCCGAGTAATCGGGTTCGTGGGAATTTTTAACAAAGGGCGTAAAGACTAGAGCTTTTCAACTCCTCTTTTTCCAACCCACAAAAAAATTAAAAGCCATCCCCATACCGGCCCTAGACCTATTTACTCGGCCCGAACCCGGCCCAAAAATATCGGGTTTCGGGTTTCCCGTCAGGTATGGGTTTTTTTGCCACCCCTAGGTTCACTAAGCTTGTTGTTATAGACAATCGTTTACATAATCCCACATTATAGTTACCGGTTTTGTTTATTAACATGTCATAGGTATGATCATTTAACTAATAGTTACAAGGTGCATAATGTGATTTTGTTGTAGTGGTTGCCGAGCAGATGCTAGTGAAGCTGCTATAATATTACTTCCGTCAAATATTACCGTATTTACCCTTGATTTCTCTGGGTCTGGACTATCTGGAGGAGAACATGTCAGTTTAGGGTGGTACGAAGTAAGTGAAAGAATAATCATTTTCTAGTATAAATGTTAACTTTATCTTATACCAGACTTGTATTTAAATAATGCTAGTTTGAGTTTTAACTAATATATGATCCCTATTCATCATGAACTGAGCTTATTTTAGCATTAATAGTTAAATATTAGCTTGTATATTTTTCACCAAATAGATTAACAAGGATTGTTTCATTTCACAGAAGGACGATTTGAAATCAGTGGTAGATTATTTGCGGGCTGATGGAAATGTTTCATTAATTGGCCTTTGGGGCCGATCAATGGGTGCTGTAACAAGGTAACATGCATGTTTTGTTGTCTTGATTATCAAAGTAGAGATAATATTGGTTAATTTCATTTAGTAGCTTTATATGGTCAGCAGTTTTATTGACTTAAGTGTTGATGATGTCAGCCTGATGTATGGAGCCGAAGATCCGTCAATAGCAGGAATGGTTCTTGATAGCCCTTTCTCTGATTTGGTAGATTTAATGATGGAACTTGTTGATACCTACAAAATTCGTCTGCCTAAGTTTACCGTACGTTGATTAAAATTTATGCATCCATGATTTGTCTATCAAGCTAAGACTATATTATATAATCAGATTTTTTTCAGTTTTTGTTACTTAATTATCTGATTTTGTGTCGTGTTTGTCTTCAGGTTAAGTTTGCTATCCAGTACATGCGAAGAGCTATTCTTAAAAAGGCGAAATTCGATATTGTGGAGCTCAATACCATAAAGGTTACCACTGTTCCACCTTTAATATATATACATATCTATATCTATATATATTATATATACATATGTATATGTATATAATTATGTATATACATATGTATATATATACATATACATATACATATGTATATGTATATACATATGTATATATATACTAACATACATATGTATTTGTACTAACATATATATGTATATTAGTATATGTACTAATATGTATTTTTAATTTTAATGCTTTATGTTAAAAGCTGATTCGGATTTCTGATTATAGGTTGCAAAGTCTTCTTTTGTTCCAGTTCTAATTGGTCATGCTGGCGATGATGATTTTATACAACCACATCATTCTGATCGTATCTACGAAGCTTACATGGTAATCTACTTACTATATATCTGTTGGTTAAGACAATGACTAGACGTTCGTAATTTTATTTTTATTACCATAAAATATCGACACAGGGGGACAAGAATATCATCAAATTTGAGGGCGACCATAATTCACCACGCCCTCAATTCTATTTCGATTCTATAAACATCTTTTTCCACAACGTTTTGCAACCACCAGAAGATGAAGTTAAGGGCAACTTCTTTGATTCGTCTCTTGATTACCTCGGCAAGGTATATTTTACAAATCATATTAATTTATTTTTTTTTTATTATGAAGAATTTTAGGTATATGTTACTAAACTATGATCTTTTAATTGGTTATTTTCAGGATATCCATGGAGTTGGATATGAAGATGATTTTTTCGTTACCCCTCAAGGTAGGTTTTAATGTTTTTTAGTTCGTTTGATTACGCGTTCTTTGAAAAGTTGTGACTTAATAATATTTATGTCTAATGAAATCGTTTAGCATCAAGTAGTACGGAGGATGCAATTAATCAACTCCGTTCTAAAAGGCCGATGAGTAGGACTGAGGTAAGTATATGATTTTATGTGGGTTATTTTTTTGGCTTTGTAGTATGCGAAGTTCCCTGTTTTGCAAATAATTTATTCATGTATATTTACTTTACTTTCAGGTCCCTTCTGATATCCCGTCAACAGATAAACAATGTAATTCCGAGGTATATTCGTTTTTTATTTTTTTTTAATCTTTATTTTTTGATGGAAGCCATCAACCATCCAAATATTGAACTTGTTTTGGATATTCTTGTTTTAGGATGAAGGAAGTTCGACTGTGCCTACTCCATCGTCATCATCGTCTAAAATGATAAACTTTGAGTTTTCTAATGGCCATCGGTATCCATCATCAGTAGATGATAATGAGTATGTCGAGTACCCACTTCAACACGTGGAAGGTTTCCCGTGCGATCTCGAGGAAGAAGAAAGGGTAAGCATTGTAAAATGGGCAGGTCTTACGGGTTGGGTCAGGACCAACATAATCTTACACTGATTAAAACACGTTGGGTCGCGTTGACCTGCAACCTTAATTTTGTTTTTTAATTCAAACTTTATACATTATCAAGTATTAAAGTAATAAATATGATAGAAAACTAACTAATTGAAGTACATAATTTGATAACTTATATCAATTCGTGTTGTTAATTTTTTATAGATGCTCATGGAAGCCGTACTCCTGTCGTTAAAAGATTTAGAACCGAAACAACCTAGCGAGCAACCAACAGCAGATGATAGCAAGCCTTTGGCCGCCAATGACGGCCCACCTATAAAAACGGATCAGACACGCTTTTCAACAGCAAGCAGCAGCAATTCGCCTTCCGAATTTATGTCTCCATGTAATAGCACATCGTCAGCTGAACAGTCGTCAGATATAACTGCATCTGCAGATGGTTCTGGTAGTGCAAGTAAACGTTCTGTTTCAGATACTGGATTAGTTGGTTCCTCAGATGCTGACATGGCAGATAGAACAAAAGCTACAGTAATAGTTGAAAGAGGTCCATCGAGTAACATAATGGACGGGTTGTTAAAACGTTGGGATCTTAAATTGTTTAAGAATAGATGATGATTTCAGGGGTTATTTATGGTGATTATGATTTTTTTTTTTTTTTTTTTTTTTTTTTTTTTTTGAGGTGGTGTGGTGATTCATTGATTTGATACTCGAAATGGAACTGGAAATGTGATAGAATTTGATGCTCGAGTGTTGTAATTTGATGTATATAAGGTTTTAATCAATGGTTGTGTTTCTGTAATTTATGCAAGTGTAGAATGCCAATTGAATGTTTGCATGAAAGCTTAAATGCTTTTGTTTGTTCCTACAACAAAATAATTGTATCTTATGACTATCTTATAGAAATAGAATAACAAGTGTTAAATATTTACACCAGTGGGTACAATAATATCGTATGACTAATACATCGACGTATTGTGTGTACTGTAAGCATTGCTTCAATGGTATCCAATGCCTTGGTAGGGTGGGCTCGCGATTAGTTGCCAAGCAACCCGGGTTCGATTCCGAGGAGGGGGAGGTTTTTTTTTCAGGATTTACTGCGATTAGTTGCCAAGCAACTCAGTTCCCGCGATTAGTTGCCGAGCAACCCGGGATGATCCTTGGAGTTTCCTACCTAGCGTGTGTGGGTCGTAAATGAGAGTATTCGATGTGAAAATTGCCGGTCAAAAAAAATATATATATGTAATTTTCCTTATATTTTGAGAAAGCTATTTTCTAATGGAAGCTCTTAGAGGCGTCATTAACATGTATTATATAATAATTGTACAATCAAGTAATCGTTACCACAAAATTAATAACTAGTCGAGTAGGAATAACCGCTACGTACAATTATTTTAAGCATTTTAACGACAACACTAAGGAGCCTTAGGATGATCGTTTAAGAAATAGAAGTTCTACAATTTTATTGCATTAGGATAAAAGAGAGAATAGTAAGGAAAAATTAGACAAATATACATATCAATTTTGTAAAATTCTTTTGTATACATTCTTTGTAAACTTCTTTCTATATGTTCTTTTTACTATTTGTTAAAGCAAAGAAAGAAGCTATGTTTTTTTTTTTTTTTTTTGAATGGCTATTTCAGCATCACCTTATGGTACTGAACCACATTCATGGTCATTGCCACCCACACACGCTAAGGAGGAAACCGATCTGGAAACCAGGAAGGGAAGACCACCGAGGAGATTTAAACTCGGGAAAATCCTCAAAGTTTGCCTCTCCAAGGATTCGAACCTGGGACACAGTCCTCAAAGTTTAGTCTCCCATACGAGTCAACCAAAGGCTCGGTGGTGAGAAAGAAACTATGTATTTGTCTAAGCTTCATTTTTGCCTTTCACAATATATTTATATTTTTGGTCTAAGCTTCATTCTGCGGCAAAATGTTTCATACTCAATTTCATTCCAACTTTTCTTTGTTCAATCTTTAGTTTGGAACTCGTAGTCTTTACTCACTTGTCCTTGTTATCATAAACTTATTACGATAAAGATCCTACATATAAAACAACTACGCTGCGACAAAAACCATCTAAACTAGAGACGTCTATTTATACTCTTATTACGTAAGTACACAGACATGTAATTGATACAGAGTAAACAGAATGTAACAGTCTCAACAGAAACCTAAGTGAGTTGGTGAATTACGCGATCTGCACTCTTATAACAAAAATGGAGTTCTCAAGTGAAAAGTGACGGTAAACCTAGGTAAACCCTGTGGCTGAACAAATATCCAGTAATGTTTACATTTCAATTCATATTTGGGTGAATTCAGACAATAGAGCAAAATAACAATGCAAATGAAGATTGTACAATCAACTGAAGAAAATGTCAAAATCAAGAGAACATATGGAAACAAATACAAAGTATAACTGCAAGTGTCAGATACCGAAGTAAAGAACAAACAGCTTGATTATATGACTGTCAAGTAAGAGTACAATAACACTAGTATCCAACACAAACCAAACATCAAAAAGATCATGTTTTCTGAGCTGGCCTGACCAACCCTAGTCCCGAACCACTTCCTAAATGCTTAAAATCTTTTGCTTCAAGATTATCCCCATGACCCGCAAACCCAGTTCCACCTTTCTCCAAATTAATCAAATTTCTCTCTTTACAACCCTTATTACACACCAGACACACCTTATCAACCGCCATAAACTTATCTGCACACTTTTTACAGAAAACATGGCCGCAAGAACTTAACGCCACGAGTGACGTTGTATTAGTTAGAGTAACCTGGCAGCTAGGGCAGATATATGTTTTATCTAGTGCAGAAGCTTTCTTTTCCTCATTTGGGTCTTCTGTAAAACTAATAGGGAAGAGGGACTTCAATCTAAGCTTCTCGTTACCTTCTGGGCAAGTTGTGCAGGTAGACGGGGCGTTGACTTTGACTGCAGCTTCGGGGGTAGCAGAAGGTAACCAAAATGCTTTCATGGTACGAAGTGCTTCTTCTTCGTATGAAGTGGTTTTAACACTGTTTGCTCCATGAAATCCGTTTCGATCCATGTCGATGTTTTTATCACTGTATTGTGGTAGTGCACCATGGTTGGTTTGATCGAATGCATCGAGTTCTCTTGCTTTTTGTAGCGTTAACTTCTCTGTTTCGTCGTCTTTTTCTTGCTTCAGTTGAGTAGTGTGAGCAGCCTGCTTCCTGTAACAAGATTATAACATACAAGCTTTTCAGAAAACATTCAAGAAACATCTAAAAAGGTTTTTTGGTCTTCAGACTACCATCATCAACCACAAAAAAAAAAAACAATTTTACCATGTTTCTACAGATAAAAATGTATAGTTAGGGTGTGTTTGGATGAAAGTAGGTGGAGCTGGAGCTGGAGCTTATAAGATAGAGCTGGAGCTGGAGCTTATTTTTTAAGCTAGTAGCTGGAGCTTATTATTTTTTATAAGTGTTTGGTAAACTAGCTGGAGCTTATTTCCTAGTTCATAAGCTCTACTTTTTTTCATAGGGTGTGTTTGGCGCGTAGCTTATTGGAGCTTATGGAAGCTTATGGAAGCTTGAGCTTATGATTTTAATAAGCTTCAAGTCATAAGCTTCGTTTGGTAGACAAAAAAAGTAGAGCTTATGAAAATCATAAGCTCTGAAAAATAAGCTACTTGTAGTAGCTTATGAAAAAAAGTAGAGCTTATGAACTGAAAAATAAGCTCCAGCTAGTTTACCAAACATTTATAAAAAATAATAAGCTCCAGCTACCGGCTAAAAAAATAAGCTCAAGCTCCAGCTCCTGCTCATAAGCTCCAGTTCTAGCTATAAGCTCCAGCAAAGTAGCTTATTTTTTCAGAGCTTATGATTTTCATAAGCTCTACTTTTTTTCTCTACCAAACGAAGCTTATGACTTGGAGCTTATTAAAATCATAAGTTCAAGCTCCTATAAGCTCCCATAAGCTCCAACAAGCTCGTCACCCAAACACACCCTTAAACTAATAGAAGTCAATTAGAATACAGTGATTTCAATTGGAAACAAAAGGTGAATTTAAGAGTTGATAAACAGATGACCGAATAGCTCAGTCTTATGTATCAATGTATCCATATCTATGAGAACACATCAACAAGGTACTATGGAGCTATTATCAAGTATAGAATCTCATCTTCTTCCTTAATACAAAACCAAAGTTTTTTTTTTTAACACGTATAACTGTAAACTGATTCTGAAATACACAATGTTCAATTATGCAAACCAAATCATTACAATAATGTAAAACAATCAAAAAAAGTTTCAAACTTGCATCATAAACACTTATGGTAGTTCTAATTTCTAGACTTAATTATGTAATTTCAAACAAACAGATACAAAATTCTAATCAAATACATCAACTTTTTCATCCAAATAATCAAAAACCAGTAAATCAGCATCAATTTTTATCACACAATTAAAACCCTAACGCCTTTATTTTGCAAACCAAATTATATACAATTCAAGTCTAACTTGCATCATCTTCAAATTCACACTCTAAATCTCTAATTGATACTCATAAAAACAACCTAAAATAAATGTATATATGTATGTATGTAAACATTATTAGTGGAGTATTAGTTAGTACCTTTGGATATCCTTTTTTTGGGACAACAGGCACTCAAAGATGCATTCTTTACAGAAAACATGACCTTTTTGACAGCACAATGGATCGATGAATGGTTTCAAGCACAGGGAACAAGTATCGAACGGTTTAATCGAGTCTTTACCGAGCCTTTCTTTTTGAGTACCGTAACCTAACTTTTTCTTTTCGTCATACGTGAAAAAAGCTAGATCGTTATTGTTCTTCGAATGTCTCTGAGGCATCTTGAAAGATCGATAACGAGGTCTATTGATTTAGTTCGAATTGATTCAAAGCTCGAGTGAAATTATAAACCCTAGAATTTGTATCCGGGATGATATTGTGTAAAGTACTGTTTGGATCCCTTTGATTTATATTTTATGTTTTTATTCAAGCGATTATATTTTATTTTTTATATTAAATTAAATAATAATAATAATAATAATAATAATAAATAGGGTTGATTCTAATTTCTCACACACTATTTTTTCTATCCATCTACATTTTTATATCAAAAACTAACAATTATACCTTAAATTTATTTAAGGAGTTAGAACTTATACTATTACTTTAAGTATAATTAAAAATATGATAATAAATTAGATGTAGATGGATTAAAAAAGTGGTGTGTGAGAGAATCAACTTGTGATGACCCGAAAATTTTCGACCAAATTTAAACTTGATCTTTATATGTTTCCGACACGATAAGCAAAGTCTATAATGTCGAGTCTCGAAAATTTTGGAACTATGTTCATATATTCAATTGACATTCGACTGCTCTCGACGATTCACGAACAATTAACTGTAAATGGATATGTGTGTATGTATATATAAATAATAATTCGAAATATAATTTGAAGTATTATATGTTGTTGTTATAAAAAATTAATAAAATAAAAATAGGATATTATAATAATTATTATTTAAAATATATCTCTATATATAAATAAAGTATATTAAAAATAAATATTAAATGATTGTAATACTCGTTTGATGTTTCGATTGATATTAAGCAAGTTAACTTCAAACTTATGTAATTTTAAAATAAACGGTGATACAAAAATGAGTTCTATAAATTTTGGGTTTATTAAAAATATATTTAGAATCAATTTGTTAAGTAATTATATATATATATATATATATATATATATATATATATATATATATATATATATATATAGTATTTTAAAATATATATAATTATATATTTTAAAACTTTTGAATACATTATTTATAAATACTTGTTTTATTTTTCTCAACGAAGTTAACAACGAATATTTATATATTAAAAACTGTAGATAAATATATGTAATATATATATAACTTCTATACATAATTATTTAAATGAATATTGTAATATAAGTAATTTATAAATATTATATATAAAAATTTATAATATTTCATAATTATATATATATATATAGTATTTTAAAATATATATAATTATATATTTTAAAACTTTTGAATACATTATTTATAAATACTTGTTTTATTTTTCTCAACGAAGTTAACAACGAATATTTATATATTAAAAACTGTAGATAAATATATGTAATATATATATAACTTCTATACATAATTATTTAAATGAATATTGTAATATAAGTAATTTATAAATATTATATATAAAAATTTATAATATTTCATAATTATGTGATAATATTAATTTGCTATATATATATATATATATATATATATATATATATATATATATATATATATATATATATATATATATATACTAACTTAATATTATTTTTAATAACAACATTATTATTATTAGAAAGATATCTATTAAAAACAGTATTATTAATATTAATATTAAGATATTTTTATTAGTGTTAATTAATTATGGTATTAATTTTAATTATTAAATTATTAATAATAAACAAAATATATAGAATATATCTTACTATCACGATCTGCTTTATTCATTTTATTCCTTCTTTCTTTTTCGTTCTTTTCTTTTCTTCTGCTCGTGACATGTTGTCCATTCAATCATCGCTATCAAACAACTCTCAATCAAATATTGTTGCTGCATTAATCATTCAATTACTCCGTATAACTCGTCTGCCATTATTAGTAAAAGAAAACAGAATTTTTTTAAGAAGCCAACCGACTCCTCTGTTTCGCCAAACCTTGAATTCAAAAGCTCAAATGCAGTTCTTTATTCAAAAATCTATAATAGCAGAGGTGTTAGGAATCATTTAATAGATCTACCTGCAAATTTCCAGTCCCTAATTCCTCGAGTTGAGTATAAATTTCGGGGTTAAAGTTTCAAAACCAAAAAGTCAATGAACGTTCAAAGATCAAATTGATGAGGTAGATGTTGTTGCAGTTGAAATTGATAATTTATAAAGTTTCTGTGAATGATTTAACACGTAATTCATATAGTAATTGTACTCTAAAAACATCTGGATTTCAAAATCAAATTACGAGTTCATTTTTTTTTAAACCTCTGCTATCTGTTTATTTATTTTTATTCTATCAATCAAGAAAAATCATAAACGAGTAATCTGTTTCAATTTTAGACTTAAATCAAATAAACGAATTCACTACTGTGGTTGAAGTAACCCTGGTCGATTGGAAATTGTTGTGAGGAAGATGAATATGAACACAGATTAGTATACGAGTTATATATTTCTGGGTTTGGAATTATATCAGAAAACAAGCATTGGTGTAATGGTTAAGGGGTGTTGCGGGTGAGCGGGAGGTTGTGGGTCCGAGCCTCGTCTTGGGCAATTCTTTTTAGAAAAGAATTTAAAGGGTATACTTTACTATTTTTACTTCTATTATCATTATTATTATTATTATTATTATTATTATTATTATTATTATTATTATTATTATTATTATTATTATTATTATTATTATTATTATTATTATTATTATTATTATTATTGTTGTTGTTGTTGTTGTTGTTATTGTTATTATTATTAGTAATATAATTATTATTATTGTTATTATTACTAATACAAGATTTATGATTATTTATTATTATTGTTATTATAAAGGTTATAATTATCATCATTATGATTATATCTAAAAGTATTATAATTATCATTAGTATTATTAGTATTGTTATTATTATTAATTTTATCATTTTAATATTATTATTATTATTATTATTATTATTATTATTATTATTATTATCATTATTAAAGGTATCATTATTTTAAATCTATCATATTTTTTTTTATTTAGTATTATCATTATTATTATTAATATTTAAAACTATTATTATTAGAAGTATAATTTAAACATTAATATTATTAATATGATTACTAAAATTATTATTAAAAACTATTATTATTAAAATTACCGTTATTACTAAAAATATTATTTTATTTAAAACTATCATTTTTATCTTATCATTATTATAAAACTATTATTATTACTATCATTATTGATATTAGCATTATAATTATTATTATTAACTTTATTCTAGTATTATTATTACAATAACTATTACTTTGCAAACTAAAGAAATTTATATACAAATATATTTGTTACATAATTATACTAATATCGCTTAATATTATGATATAATATTATTGATATTGATATAACGATAACTAAATTATATATCAACTAAGCATAATAATATATTATAAGTATTAATAAAAGTATATATAAAAATTGATATTAACACATAACTAAATATATATAAAGTTGTTCGATTACTATTTGGTGTTAATATATATACATGATATAGGTTCGTGAATCCGAGGCCAACCCTGCCTTGTTCAGTTTCGTCGTATGAATATTTTTACTACAAAATATTGGATTGTGAGTTCATTTGCTCCCTTTTACTCTTTACATTTTTGGGACTGAGAATACATGCGCTATTTTTATAACTGTTTTACTAAATGCTTTGAGATATATTTTTGAACTGAGAATACATGAACTTCTTTTATAAACGTTTGATGAAGTAGACACCAATATTCAAAACTACATTCTATAATAGAATTATTTGGATTCAGAGGTTCTATTTCTATAAAGATTATATTATCGACCATCGGCGAGATGATTTTGTCATTGCACGCACGCATTAGCTCCCGAAATGGTTTGATTTTGTAGCTAGTAACGGAGAGATGATTTTGTCATTGCACGCACGCATTAGCTCCCGTTTTAGCTACCATCGGCGAGATGATTTTGCATTGCACGCACGCATTAGCTCCCGATGTATCGTATTGTATTGTATTCAATTTTGTAGTTAGTAACGGAGAGATGATTTTGTCATTGCACACACGCATTAGCTCCCATTTTAGCTACCCTCGGAGAGATGATTTTGCATTGCACTCATGTAGTGACCCGAACTTTTCCATGTTTATATATATTAATTGAGATTGATGTTTACATGATTAAATGTTTCCAACATGTTAAGCAATCAAACTTGTTAAGACTTGATTAATTGAAATATGTTTCATATAGACAATTGACCACCCAAGTTGATCGGTGATTCACGAACGTTAAAACTTGTAAAAACTATATGATGACATATATATGGATATATATATATAGTTAACATGATACTATGATAAGAAAACATATCATAAAGTATATTAACAATGAACTACATATGTAAAAACAAGACTACTAACTTAATGATTTTTAAACGAGACATATATGTAACGATTATCGTTGTAAAGACATTTAATGTATATATATCATATTAAGAGATATTCATACATGATAATATCATGATAATATAATAATTTAAAATCTCATTTGATATTATAAACATTGGGTTAACAACATTTAACAAGATCGTTAACCTAAAGGTTTCAAAACAACACTTACATGTAACGACTAACGATGACTTAACGACTCAGTTAAAATGTATATACATGTAGTGTTTTAATATGTATTTATACACTTTTGAAAGACTTCAATACACTTATCAAAATACTTCTACTTAACAAAAATGCTTACAATTACATCCTCGTTCAGTTTCATCAACAATTCTACTCGTATGCACCCGTATTCGTACTCGTACAATACACAGCTTTTAGATGTATGTACTATTGGTATATACACTCCAATGATCAGCTCTTAGCAGCCCATGTGAGTCACCTAACACATGTGGGAACCATCATTTGGCAACTAGCATGAAATATCTCATAAAATTACAAAAATATGAGTAATCATTCATGACTTATTTACATGAAAACAAAATTACATATCCTTTATATCTAATCCATACACCAACGACCAAAAACACCTACAAACACTTTCATTCTTCAATTTTCTTCATCTAATTGATCTCTCTCAAGTTCTATCTTCAAGTTCTAAGTGTTCTTCATAAATTCCAAAAGTTCTAGTTTCATAAAATCAAGAATACTTTCAAGTTTGCTAGCTCACTTCCAATCTTGTAAGGTGATCATCCAACCTCAAGAAATCTTTGTTTCTTACAGTAGGTTATCATTCTAATACAAGGTAATAATCATATTCAAACTTTGGTTCAATTTCTATAACTATAACAATCTTATTTCAAGTGATGATCTTACTTGAACTTGTTTTCGTGTCATGATTTTGCTTCAAGAACTTTGAGCCATCCAAGGATCCATTGAAGCTAGATCCATTTTTCTCTTTTCCAGTAGGTTTATCCAAGGAAATTAAGGTAGTAATGATGTTCATAACATCATTCGATTCATACATATAAAGCTATCTTATTCGAAGGTTTAAACTTGTAATCACTAGAACATAGTTTAGTTAATTCTAAACTTGTTCGCAAACAAAAGTTAATCCTTCTAACTTGAATTTTAAAATCAACTAAACACATGTTCTATATATATATGATATGCTAACTTAATGATTTAAAACCTGGAAACACGAAAAACACCGTAAAACCGGATTTACGCCGTCGTAGTAACACCGCGGGCTGTTTTGGGTTAGTTAATTAAAAACTATGATAAACTTTGATTTAAAAGTTGTTATTCTGAGAAAATTATTTTTATTATGAACATGAAACTATATCCAAAAATTATGGTTAAACTCAAAGTGGAAGTATGTTTTCTAAAATGGTCATCTAGACGTCGTTCTTTCGACTGAAATGACTACCTTTACAAAAACGACTTGTAACTTATTTTTCCGACTAGAAACCTATACTTTTTTTGTTTAGATTCATAAAATAGAGTTCAATATGAAACCATAGCAATTTGATTCACTCAAAACGGATTTAAAATGAAGAAGTTATGGGTAAAACAAGATTGGATAATTTTTCTCATTTTAGCTACGTGAAAATTGGTAACAAATCTATTCCAACCATAACTTAATCAACTTGTATTATATATTATGTAATCTTGAGATACCATAGACACGTATACAATGTTTCGACCTATCATGTCGACACATCTATATATATTTCGGAACAACCATAGACACTCTATATGTGAATGTTGGAGTTAGCTATACAGGGTTGAGGTTGATTCCAAAATATATATATAGTTTGAGTTGTGATCAATACTGAGATACGTATACACTGGGTCGTGGATTGATTCAAGATAATATTTATCGATTTATTTCTGTACATCTAACTGTGGACAACTAGTTGTAGGTTACTAACGAGGACAGCTGACTTAATAAACTTAAAACATCAAAATATATTAAAAGTGTTGTAAATATATTTTGAACATACTTTGATATATATGTATATATTGTTATAGGTTCGTGAATCAACCAGTGGCCAAGTCTTACTTCCCGACGAAGTAAAAATCTGTGAAAGTGAGTTATAGTCCCACTTTTAAAATCTAATATTTTTGGGATGAGAATACATGCAGGTTTTATAAATGATTTACAAAATAGACACAAGTACGTGAAACTACATTCTATGGTTGAATTATCGAAATCGAATATGCCCCTTTTTATTAAGTCTGGTAATCTAAGAATTAGGGAACAGACACCCTAATTGACGCGAATCCTAAAGATAGATCTATTGGGCCTAACAAACCCCATCCAAAGTACCGGATGCTTTAGTACTTCGAAATTTATATCATATCCGAAGGGTGTCCCGGAATGATGGGGATATTCTTATATATGCATCTTGTTATTGTCGGTTACCAGGTGTTCACCATATGAATGATTTTTATCTCTATGTATGGGATGTGTATTGAAATATGAAATCTTGTGGTCTATTGTTACGATTTGATATATATAGGTTAAACCTATAACTCACCAACATTTTTGTTGACGTTTTAAGCATGTTTATTCTCAGGTGATTATTAAGAGCTTCCGCTGTCGCATACTTAAATAAGGACAAGATTTGGAGTCCATGCTTGTATGATATTGTGTAAAAACTGCATTCAAGAAACTTATTTTGTTGTAACATATTTGTATTGTAAACCATTATGTAATGGTCGTGTGTAAACAGGATATTTTAGATTATCATTATTTGATAATCTACGTAAAGCTTTTTAAACCTTTATTGATGAAATAAAGGTTATGGTTTGTTTAAAAATGAATGCAGTCTTTGAAAAACGTCTCATATAGAGGTCAAAACCTCGCAACGAAATCAATTAATATGGAACGTTTTTAATCAATAAGAACGGGACATTTCAGTTGGTATCCGAGCGTTGGTCTTAGAGAACCAGAAAATTTGCATTAGTGTGTCTTATCGAGTTTGTTAGGATGCATTAGTGAGTCTGGACTTCGACCGTGTTTTCTTTAAAAATGATTGCTTAACATTTTTGTTGGAAACTATATATTTTTAACATATGAATATTATGTGATATATTAATCTCTTAACGTGTTTGATATTATGTGATAGATGTCTACCTCTAGAACAAGTCCCATTGACTCACCTAATAATAATGAAGAGTCAAATGTAAATTGGAATGATTTGTGGACTGATTCACAAGTTCCCGAAGAGGAACCGGAAGAAGAGTCGGAACCGGAAGAAGAATCGGAACCGGAAGAAGAATCGGAACCGGATGAAGAAATAGAACCGGTGGGGGAAATAATAAAACGGTTAAGTAAAAGAAAATCCTCAACCAACCGACCAAAGTTAATTATGGTCAATGGTGTTTCCGCCAAGGAAGCAAAATATTGGGAGGATTACCAATTCTCCGATGAATCGGATTCCGACGAGAATTCCGATGATGTTATAGAAATTACCCCAACTGAATTTAAAAAGGCAAAAGAAAATAATAAGGGAAAGGGCATAAAAATAGAGAAATCTAATTCCAACCCCGATGAACTTTATATGTATCGTCAACCCCCGAAGTCCTTAAGTTGTAACAATGACCCGGGAACCTCTAAACCACCAGGTTTTTCTAAACCAATGTGGACAACGACGGCTCGTATTAGGGGAACATCATATATCCCTAGAAACTTGGCAAAACGAACCAAAACCAAAGAAGAAGAAACGAGCGAGTCGGAATAAGATAGTTGTATTCGTGTGGTGTAATATATGGAATATAGTGTTCTTATGCTTTATGATATATGTAAAAATTGCTTGTATTAATAAGTATTTTTTTTATGAATCTAACTCTTGTCTATTTTACAGTTTAAAAACACAAAATGGATAGACAACCCAATATTTTAAGAGACCTACCCGGAGACATGATTGATGAAATCTTGTCTAGAGTCGGCCAGAATTCTTCGGCACAACTATTTAAGGCGAGATCAGTTTGTAAGACATTCGAAGAACGTTCCAAGAATGTCTTGGTTTATAAGAGACTTTCGTTTGAAAGATGGGGGATATCACATTGGGAAACCCATAAGTTACGATGTGTTTACTTTGACGCATATATTGCGGGGAACCCAAATGCTATTTTACGCAACGGGTTAAGAAATTATTTTGACTCAATATATCCGAATATTGGACTTCGTGATTTAGAAAAACCGGCTAACATGCAACATAAAGAAGCATGTTATGCTTACGGATTAGTAATGTTCGCTTCTCACCAAAGTGAGAACAAGAACATCGGGCTACAACTATTAAACAAAACGTTTCCTCAAGTGACGGAGTCGGTAATTGGGGTAAGAAATGAGGTTTTTAGATTATTACGGGACTGTTGGACATTACGTAACCCTCGTCCCTTTGATGACGTTACAACACGCTGTCTTATCAACGGCCATAACGGTTATGTTGCACAAGACCAAGGATGGGAAGTAGTCCTAGTAAAACCAGAATGCATGACTTGTTTCTGGACGTATGAATTACGTGTCTTTATTGCCTTTGCCGAACGACTTGTGTACTAGCTAGAATTGTCTTCACAACTATCTTGTATCAAAGTTATTGTGTGCTATATTTCATGCTTTATGTAAAATAAGCGGTATTGTAAGTTTGTAAAATATTGTATAAAAGTTTGAACGCGAAATATTATTACAATCAGTTTTTCATATAGAATTGTAGTAGTTGAATTGTATATTAGCTACTAAGTATGAACTTAACGGGTAGGTACTACCCGAATTTAAACTTATAAAACGCTAATATGAAGAAAAAGCTTTTATAAATGAGTTCATATTATGCTACGAAATACTATTAACTACTCTTAATATTCTGTATGATTAACTTGTTCCATTTAACTATTTTGAAGGAAATGGCACCGACTACTCGACACACCGTGAATATGAATGAAGAGGAATTCCGTACTTTTCTAGCTTCAAACATAGCCGCTGTACAGGCTGCGCTACATACCAACAATAACCTTGGATCTAGCAGTACAGGAAATCGTGTAGGATGCACCTACAAAGAATTCACTGCCTGCAAACCTTTGGAATTTGATGGAACCGAAGGACCGATCGGATTGAAACGGTGGACCGAGAAGGTTGAATCGGTGTTTGCCATAAGTAAGTGTACTGAAGAGGACAAAGTGAAGTACGCTACGCATACCTTCACAGGTTCTGCGTTAACATGGTGGAATACCTATCTAGAGCAAGTGGGACAAGATGATGCGTACGCACTACCGTGGTCAGCATTCAAGCACTTGATGAACGAGAAGTACCGTCCCAGAACCGAGGTCAATAAGCTCAAGACAGAACTTAGAGGGTTACGAACCCAAGGATTTGATATTACCACGTACGAAAGACGATTCACAGAATTGTGCCTATTGTGTCCGGGAGCATTCGAAGATGAGGAAGAGAAGATCGACGCGTTTGTGAAAGGATTACCGGAAAGAATCCAAGAAGATATAAGTTCACACGAGCCCGCCTCCATACAACAGGCATGTAGAATGGCTCACAAACTAGTGAACCAGATTGAAGAAAGAATTAAAGAACAGACTGCTGAAGAGGCCAATGTGAAGCAAGTCAAAAGAAAGTGGGAGGAAAACGGTGATAAGAATCACCAATACAACAACAACAGCAATTACAACAATAATCGCAACAATTATCCCAACAATCGCAACATCAATCGCAACTACAACAAACGGCCCAACAACAACAACAACAACAACAACAACAGCAACTACAACAATCATCCCAACAACAATAATAACCGCAACAACAACAACAATCAGAAGCAACTATGCCAAAGGTGTGAAAAGAATCACTCGGGGTTCTGCACCAAATTTTGCAACAAGTGTAAAAGAAATGGTCATAGCGCGGCGAAGTGTGAGGTCTACGGACCAGGGGTTAATAGAACGAAAGGAACAAATGGTGTCGGAACGAGTAATGGCGGAGCAAGTAGTGTCGGAGCAAGTTATGCCAATGTAGTTTGTTATAAATGTGGAAAACCAGGCCACATTATTAGAAATTGCCCGAACCAGGAGAACACGAATGGACAAGGCCGTGGAAGAGTTTTCAATATTAATGCGGTAGAGGCACAGGAAGACCCGGAGCTTGTTACGGGTACGTTTCTTATTGACAATAAATCTGCTTACGTTTTATTTGATTCGGGTGCGGATAGAAGCTATATGAGTAGAGATTTTTGTGCTAAATTAAGTTGTCCATTGACACCTTTGGATAGTAAATTTTTACTCGAATTAGCAAATGGTAAATTAATTTCAGCAGATAATATATGTCGGAATCGAGAAATTAAACTGGTTAGCGAAACATTTAAGATTGATTTGATACCAGTAGAGTTAGGGAGTTTTGATGTGATAATCGGTATGGACTGGTTGAAAGAAGTGAAAGCGGAGATCGTTTGTTACAAAAATGCAATTCGCATTATACGAGAAAAAGGAAAACCCTTAATGGTGTACGGAGAAAAGGGCAACACGAAGCTACATCTTATTAGTAATTTGAAGGCACAAAAACTAATAAGAAAAGGTTGCTATGCTGTTCTAGCACACGTCGAGAAAGTACAAACTGAAGAAAAGAGCATCAATGATGTTCCCATTGCAAAAGAATTTCCCGATGTATTTCCAAAAGAATTACCGGGATTACCCCCACATCGATCCGTTGAATTTCAAATAGATCTTGTACCAGGAGCTGCACCAATAGCTCGTGCTCCTTACAGACTCGCACCCAGCGAGATGAAAGAACTGCAAAGCCAATTACAAGAACTTTTAGAGCGTGGTTTCATTCGACCAAGCACATCACCGTGGGGAGCTCCTGTTTTGTTTGTCAAGAAGAAAGATGGTACATTCAGGTTGTGTATCGACTACCGAGAGTTGAACAAACTTACCATCAAGAACCGCTACCCACTACCGAGAATCGACGACTTATTTGATCAACTACAAGGCTCGTCTGTTTATTCAAAGATTGACTTACGTTCCGGGTATCATCAAATGCGGGTGAAAGAAGATGATATTCCAAAGACTGCTTTCAGAACACGTTACGGTCATTACGAGTTTATGGTCATGCCGTTTGGTTTAACTAATGCACCAGCTGTGTTCATGGACCTTATGAACCGAGTGTGTGGACCATACCTTGACAAGTTTGTCATTGTTTTCATTGATGACATACTTATTTACTCAAAGAATGACCAAGAACACGGTGAACATTTGAGAAAGGTGTTAGAAGTATTGAGGAAGGAAGAATTGTACGCTAAGTTTTCAAAGTGTGCATTTTGGTTGGAAGAAGTTCAATTCCTCGGTCACATAGTGAACAAAGAAGGTATTAAGGTGGATCCGGCAAAGATAGAAACTGTTGAAAAGTGGGAAACCCCGAAAACTCCGAAACACATACGCCAGTTTTTAGGACTAGCTGGTTACTACAGAAGGTTCATCCAAGACTTTTCCAGAATAGCAAAACCCTTGACTGCATTAACGCATAAAGGGAAGAAATTTGAATGGAATGATGAACAAGAGAAAGCGTTTCAGTTATTGAAGAAAAAGCTAACTACGGCACCTATATTGTCATTGCCTGAAGGGAATGATGATTTTGTGATTTATTGTGACGCATCAAAGCAAGGTCTCGGTTGTGTATTAATGCAACGAACGAAGGTGATTGCTTATGCGTCTAGACAATTGAAGATTCACGAACAAAATTATACGACGCATGATTTGGAATTAGGCGCGGTTGTTTTTGCATTAAAGACTTGGAGGCACTACTTATATGGGGTCAAAAGTATTATATATCGACCACAAAAGTCTTCAACACATATTTAATCAGAAACAACTGAATATGAGGCAGCGTAGGTGGATTGAATTATTGAATGATTACGATTTTGAGATTCGTTACCACCCGGGGAAGGCAAATGTGGTAGCCGATGCCTTGAGCAGGAAGGATAGAGAACCCATTCGAGTAAAATCTATGAATATAATGATTCATAATAACATTACTACTCAAATAAAGGAGGCGCAACAAGGAGTTTTAAAAGAGGGAAATTTAAAGGATGAAATACCCAAAGGATCGGAGAAGCATCTTAATATTCGGGAAGACGGAACCCGGTATAGGGCTGAAAGGATTTGGGTACCAAAATTTGGAGATATGAGAGAAATGGTACTTAGAGAAGCTCATAAAACCAGATACTCAATACATCCTGGAACGGGGAAGATGTACAAGGATCTCAAGAAACATTTTTGGTGGCTGGGTATGAAAGCCGATGTTGCTAAATACGTAGGAGAATGTTTGACGTGTTCTAAGGTCAAAGCTGAGCATCAGAAACCATCAGGTCTACTTCAACAACCCGAAATCCCGGAATGGAAATGGGAAAACATTACCATGGATTTCATCACTAAATTGCCAAGGACTGCAAGTGGTTTTGATACTATTTGGGTAATAGTTGATCGTCTCACCAAATCAGCACACTTCCTACCAATAAGAGAAGATGACAAGATGGAGAAGTTAGCACGACTGTATTTGAAGGAAGTCGTCTCCAGACATGGAATACCAATCTCTATTATCTCTGATAGGGATGGCAGATTTATTTCAAGATTCTGGCAGACATTACAGCAAGCATTAGGAACTTGTCTAGACATGAGTACTGCCTATCATCCACAAACTGATGGGCAGAGCGAAAGGACGATACAAACACTTGAAGACATGCTACGAGCATGTGTTATTGATTTCGGAAACAGTTGGGATCGACATCTACCGTTAGCAGAATTTTCCTACAACAACAGCTACCATTCAAGCATTGAGATGGCGCCGTTTGAAGCACTTTATGGTAGAAAGTGCAGGTCTCCGATTTGTTGGAATGAGGTGGGGGATAGACAGATTACGGGTCCGGAGATTATACAAGAAACTACCGAGAAGATCATCCAAATTCAACAACGGTTGAAAACCGCCCAAAGTCGACAAAAGAGCTACGCTGACATTAAAAGAAAAGATATAGAATTTGAAATTGGAGAGATGGTCATGCTTAAAGTTTCACCTTGGAAAGGCGTTGTTCGATTTGGTAAACGAGGGAAATTAAATCCAAGGTATATTGGACCATTCAAGATTATTGATCGTGTCGGACCAGTAGCTTACCGACTTGAGTTACCTCAACAACTCGCGGCTGTACATAACACTTTCCACGTCTCGAATTTGAAGAAATGTTTTGCTAAAGAAGATCTCACTATTCCATTAGATGAAATCCAAATCAACGAAAAACTCCAATTCATCGAAGAACCCGTCGAAATAATGGATCGTGAGGTTAAAAGACTTAAGCAAAACAAGATACCAATTGTTAAGGTTCGATGGAATGCTCGTAGAGGACCCGAGTTCACCTGGGAGCGTGAAGATCAGATGAAGAAGAAATACCCGCATCTATTTCCAGAAGATTCGTCAACACCTTCAACAGCTTAAAATTTCGGGACGAAATTTATTTAACGGGTAGGTACTGTAGTGACCCGAACTTTTCCATGTTTATATATATTAATTGAGATTGATGTTTACATGATTAAATGTTTCCAACATGTTAAGCAATCAAACTTGTTAAGACTTGATTAATTGAAATATGTTTCATATAGACAATTGACCACCCAAGTTGATCGGTGATTCACGAACGTTAAAACTTGTAAAAACTATATGATGACATATATATGGATATATATATATAGTTAACATGATACTATGATAAGAAAACATATCATAAAGTATATTAACAATGAACTACATATGTAAAAACAAGACTACTAACTTAATGATTTTTAAACGAGACATATATGTAACGATTATCGTTGTAAAGACATTTAATGTATATATATCATATTAAGAGATATTCATACATGATAATATCATGATAATATAATAATTTAAAATCTCATTTGATATTATAAACATTGGGTTAACAACATTTAACAAGATCGTTAACCTAAAGGTTTCAAAACAACACTTACATGTAACGACTAACGATGACTTAACGACTCAGTTAAAATGTATATACATGTAGTGTTTTAATATGTATTTATACACTTTTGAAAGACTTCAATACACTTATCAAAATACTTCTACTTAACAAAAATGCTTACAATTACATCCTCGTTCAGTTTCATCAACAATTCTACTCGTATGCACCCGTATTCGTACTCGTACAATACACAGCTTTTAGATGTATGTACTATTGGTATATACACTCCAATGATCAGCTCTTAGCAGCCCATGTGAGTCACCTAACACATGTGGGAACCATCATTTGGCAACTAGCATGAAATATCTCATAAAATTACAAAAATATGAGTAATCATTCATGACTTATTTACATGAAAACAAAATTACATATCCTTTATATCTAATCCATACACCAACGACCAAAAACACCTACAAACACTTTCATTCTTCAATTTTCTTCATCTAATTGATCTCTCTCAATTTCTATCTTCAAGTTCTAAGTGTTCTTCATAAATTCCAAAAGTTCTAGTTTCATAAAATCAAGAATACTTTCAAGTTTGATAGCTCACTTCCAATCTTGTAAGGTGATCATCCAACCTCAAGAAATCTTTGTTTCTTACAGTAGGTTATCATTCTAATACAAGGTAATAATCATATTCAAACTTTGGTTCAATTTCTATAACTATAACAATCTTATTTCAAGTGATGATCTTACTTGAACTTGTTTTCGTGTCATGATTTTGCTTCAAGAACTTTGAGCCATCCAAGGATCCATTGAAGCTAGATCCATTTTTCTCTTTTCCAGTAGGTTTATCCAAGGAAATTAAGGTAGTAATGATGTTCATAACATCATTCGATTCATACATATAAAGCTATCTTATTCGAAGGTTTAAACTTGTAATCACTAGAACATAGTTTAGTTAATTCTAAACTTGTTCGCAAACAAAAGTTAATCCTTCTAACTTGAATTTTAAAATCAACTAAACACATGTTCTATATATATATGATATGCTAACTTAATGATTTAAAACCTGGAAACACGAAAAACACCGTAAAACCGGATTTACGCCGTCGTAGTAACACCGCGGGCTGTTTTGGGTTAGTTAATTAAAAACTATGATAAACTTTGATTTAAAAGTTGTTATTCTGAGAAAATTATTTTTATTATGAACATGAAACTATATCCAAAAATTATGGTTAAACTCAAAGTGGAAGTATGTTTTCTAAAATGGTCATCTAGACGTCGTTCTTTCGACTGAAATGACTACCTTTACAAAAACGACTTGTAACTTATTTTTCCGACTAGAAACCTATACTTTTTTTGTTTAGATTCATAAAATAGAGTTCAATATGAAACCATAGCAATTTGATTCACTCAAAACGGATTTAAAATGAAGAAGTTATGGGTAAAACAAGATTGGATAATTTTTCTCATTTTAGCTACGTGAAAATTGGTAACAAATCTATTCCAACCATAACTTAATCAACTTGTATTATATATTATGTAATCTTGAGATACCATAGACACGTATACAATGTTTCGACCTATCATGTCGACACATCTATATATATTTCGGAACAACCATAGACACTCTATATGTGAATGTTGGAGTTAGCTATACAGGGTTGAGGTTGATTCCAAAATATATATAGTTTGAGTTGTGATCAATACTGAGATACGTATACACTGGGTCGTGGATTGATTCAAGATAATATTTATCGATTTATTTCTGTACATCTAACTGTGGACAACTAGTTGTAGGTTACTAACGAGGACAGCTGACTTAATAAACTTAAAACATCAAAATATATTAAAAGTGTTGTAAATATATTTTGAACATACTTTGATATATATGTATATATTGTTATAGGTTCGTGAATCAACCAGTGGCCAAGTCTTACTTCCCGACGAAGTAAAAATCTGTGAAAGTGAGTTATAGTCCCACTTTTAAAATCTAATATTTTTGGGATGAGAATACATGCAGGTTTTATAAATGATTTACAAAATAGACACAAGTACGTGAAACTACATTCTATGGTTGAATTATCGAAATCGAATATGCCCCTTTTTATTAAGTCTGGTAATCTAAGAATTAGGGAACAGACACCCTAATTGACGCGAATCCTAAAGATAGATCTATTGGGCCTAACAAACCCCATCCAAAGTACCGGATGCTTTAGTACTTCGAAATTTATATCATATCCGAAGGGTGTCCCGGAATGATGGGGATATTCTTATATATGCATCTTGTTATTGTCGGTTACCAGGTGTTCACCATATGAATGATTTTTATCTCTATGTATGGGATGTGTATTGAAATATGAAATCTTGTGGTCTATTGTTACGATTTGATATATATAGGTTAAACCTATAACTCACCAACATTTTTGTTGACGTTTTAAGCATGTTTATTCTCAGGTGATTATTAAGAGCTTCCGCTGTCGCATACTTAAATAAGGACAAGATTTGGAGTCCATGCTTGTATGATATTGTGTAAAAACTGCATTCAAGAAACTTATTTTGTTGTAACATATTTGTATTGTAAACCATTATGTAATGGTCGTGTGTAAACAGGATATTTTAGATTATCATTATTTGATAATCTACGTAAAGCTTTTTAAACCTTTATTGATGAAATAAAGGTTATGGTTTGTTTAAAAATGAATGCAGTCTTTGAAAAACGTCTCATATAGAGGTCAAAACCTCGCAACGAAATCAATTAATATGGAACGTTTTTAATCAATAAGAACGGGACATTTCAACTCACGCATTAGCTCCCGTTGTAAAATTATATTGTATTAACTATCACGGTGAGATGATTTTGCATTGCACGCACGCATTAGCTACCGTTGGTGTGTTGTTTGAAAGGTTCCGGTGTTCTTCATATGAATGATTTTACAGCAGGAGTAGACCTGCACTGATTGTTTTCTAAATATGAGTATCTTGTGGTCTATTATACTATTGGAAATGATTATTTATAATAAACTAATGAACTCACCAACCTTTTGGTTGACACTTTAAAGCATGTTTATTCTCAGATATTAAAGAAATCTTCCGCTGTGCATTAGCTCATTTTAAGGATGTTACTTGGAGTCATTCATGACATATTTCAAAAAACATTGCATTCTAGTCATTAAGTTCATCAAGATTGATAAGAAGTCATTGATAGATTGATATATTAGGAAATGGTATGCATGCCTGTTTAACTTTCGATGAAATGAAAGTTTGTCTTTTAAAAACGAATGCAATGTTTGTAAAATGTATCATTTAGAGGTCAAATACCTCGTGATGTAATCAACTATTGTGAATCGTTTATAATGTATATGAACGGGTCCTTTCACAACTTCCCAATAAATACGGAGTGTTATTATTAATATTAAAATAAAATAAAATATCAATACTTTTATGAATTTTGCTAATGACAACCCTAATATGTCGTTAATGTGCTTCAAAATAATTTTTTTTTCCCGAAAGTCATTTGTAGTCATTGACAGGAGCATTATGTACCAAGCAAGAAATCTCATACTTGAATACGCAACTCACCCAATCATCTCCACGGACACACCTTTCAAAGAAACTTATCAACTCAAACAATGTCAAGTAGAAAATCTCATAGTTGATTATTGCATGGGAGGTAAAATCCTTGATGGGATTCAAACCTGAGTCACTCGCAAAGACCTCAAAGTTCTAACCGTTTTTTAAAGTGAGTGATAACCTTTTTATACAATGTTTAAATGCATGTTAATGGCAGTTCTTAAAATTGTTATTAGAAAAATCCTATTTTAATATATTAATAAAATTTCATTAACCAATAATTATAATCTATATTTTTTTCTACGACTACCTCACAATCATTACATAATTTTTTATTTTTTTGGCAAAAATTATATATATATATATATATATATATATATATATATATATATATATATATATATATATATATATATATATATATATATATATATATTCTGGTAGTACAACATTAAACAGATCATAACGATCTCTAGAGAAACTATGTCCGTTCTAAACAATAAGAACGACACATAAGCACTATAAGAATTACAACTGCAAAGTCAAACAAACACAACCCACCAAACCTAATCCTAAAACACAAACACATAAACCTGATCCCGTATTCAACCCTGCAACAACACTTCTCAAAAACCGAAAATCTAAACCAATCACCGGGCAACCTAAGAACGCTTAACCCGAGGCCTATTTACCGAAGTCAACTAAGTCAACAACGCCGGCAACAACATCGAACCCGCAAAGACATGGAGTGTGTAAGTAACTAGGGGAGGGGTGAATAGTTACTTAATACGTTTTTAACACTTTTTCGATTGATCACCGATTTCGATTCAACTTTGATCAACCTACTCAACTCAAACTTGATGTGTGTAGTGTATATGTTCAAAATGATAAATGAAGTAATGTAAAGAACATAGTGTGACAACCCGGAAATTTCCGAACAAATTTAAACTTGATCTTTATATATCCTGACATGATAAGCAACGTCTGTAATGTTGAAATCTCAAAAACTTTGAATTATGTTCATGTAAGCAATTACCCTTCGACTGCTCTTGACGATTCACGAACAATTATGTGTAAATAAATATATATATACATATGTGTGATTATTAAACTGAGATATATTAATAAAACATTTAACAGTTTAGTTGATATGAATATAAGCTATCAGATCTATTTTATGAACTTGGAAACGTTATCAAAGTAGTGAATGAATAATACTTTACATGAACGTATTTGTTCGATGTAAGTTTAATATATTTATCGACGAGATTAAAAGATAATATCAACTGATTGATTTATCAGATACATAGCGATATGATTACGGGTCTCTGTTACTAGGTCCAATTTGATTTGAGAAATCTTTCCATTTTAACAATATCCGGAAAATGGTAAAAGTGAATTACAAGTAAGAACAAATATGTCAATTAATGATAACTGGACAAAGGTTAGTAGAGATTCCTGCTTAACTTTCAATGCAATGATTGCCTCGTGTCTGTGATAAGATAATTATTTAGTTTTCATATTATTGAAAACGTTTATGATATAGGTGAAACCTTTTAAAGAATGAAATTGAATATATACAATAAGTTGGAATGTAAATTGTTAGAACTATATATATAAATAACTTGCATCGTGTATTTAAAACGTGTTTATGAATATTGAATATATATATTATTTCAAAATTAGTTAAATAAACGATAGTAACATTTGGTTATTCGAATCGATTGATTTTTAGAATGTTTGAGAAGTTAAAATAAACGTTGGCGCATAAATGAATTATATCAAATTAAGCTCTAGAGCATAAACGTTAGGTGATATAATAATATCTATTATTTAAACGATTTTAAATTATATTGAACGTTGTAATATATTTTTTTTTTGAAAAACTAAAATGTAATATTATTAAATAAATATTTCAATCTTATATAATATGTACAAAATTATATTTTTCTTTGAGAATATATATATATATATATATATATATATATATATTGCAAAGTGATTAATTATAATATTAACTAGATACAAAACGTTTTGATTTAAATTATCATATGTATATATAACGAGACAACGATTTATAGAAGCAAATGACCAAAACATTCAAATGTACAAGTTACATTTCATGGAGTATAATTATTGGTGAAATAAGTCAAATTATTGATAAAGGTACGTGTCGCGAAACGTAAAGTACAAGTTTTCTAAGCGTACGAAAAGACGTTCGAAAAACCGGAACCGGCACGTAAGTCGAGCATCAACGTACAATTCATCAGTGCTAAAATTACAAATCAACTATGCACGAGAATATAATATAATATTTAATTAATTCTAAAGATTAAATATATTATATATTAAATAATATATATAATTATTTATGTTACACAAATGAAGTGTCGGCAAGAATTTGAGCTGTATTACATAGCCATGCGATCGCATGGCCACACAGGCTAATTCCCATCCGATTACATGGGGGTTAGGTGGGCGTATGTTGTTTAAAATGCACGATTTCGGTTCCATTTTTCATCCACTCTCTCAATTCTCTCTATAATGCTCCGTATTACTTATCTTATTTATTTATTTTAATTATTAATATTATTATTAAAGATTATTATTAATCTTATGATATTAATATTAGTAGTATTATTATTAGTAGTATATTACATAAAATATTACGACGAGGTCATAAGCGAGTCATTTTCAAAACGAGTTTTATGAGCGGGATAGGGCTAAGGAAATTATGGGTTATAGCTATGGAGGTGATGGGTAATGTTTATGGGTATGCTCGTGAGGTCAATTTAGTGTTTATCATCTCCGTTGCGTCTACGTACCTTTTCTGCAATAATGAATCTCAATATTGATATGTGAGCACTCATAACTTAACTTTTATATATTATTAGTGTATCCCTGACTAGTGCTCGAGTATATAGGATTGTGCATGCTTGTATGCTTAATATTATCGTTAGATAGTTTATGTTGAATCCTGAATTAGTTACATATGCGGTTGAGATAAGGTATAAGATATGCATGTCGTTGGAAAGCTAGCGAAAAATTAAGAACTTTTCATTTAGATATCGAATGATTTCGATGAACGGATTAGAAGTTATAGTCAATTGAATTTTTGTATTATTATTAAAAATGATTATTAATATCGTCGTTACAGTTTTTATCTAATTATTATTATTATTATTATTATTATTATTATTATTATTATTATTATTATTATTATTATTATTATTATATTTATTAATATTATCATTATAAATATAAGTATTATTATTAAAAATTGTTATTGTCATTGTTATTATTATTGTTATTATCATTAAAAATTATTATTTATATTATCATTATTGTTATTATAATTATTAGTATTATCATTAATATTATTATAATACTTATTAGTATCATTGTCATTAAAACTAATATTAGTATCATTTAATTATTATGATTACAATTATTATCATTATTATGAATGCGATATAAAAGAGAACTAAAAGCTATTAAACAAATCAATTAGGAAATAATGAGTATGAGTATCATGATGAAATTAAAATATTGTAAGATATTGATTTAAGAGAAAAATATCGTTTTTATTATTATTATTATTATTAAAAGTATTATTATTAATATTAAAACTATCATTTTATCAAAAATTATTATTTATAGGAATATCATTTTTAATATAAAATATCATTTTCATTTTAATAAAAATTATCATTTTATCATAATATTATTTTTTAGTAAATATTATTATTATTATTAAGTAGAATAATAATAAATATTATTACAAAATAATACAATTTTTACGTACTATTGTTATTATCGATATTATTTTACCAAATAAATATGTGATACAAAGATATTTTACTACGTGTAATAAAATTACATTAATAATACCTATCATACTATTTTTATGATATTAGATGAACTTTATAAATTTTATTACTTATGATATATAAAAGTATATTTTTAATATATAAATTTTAATATAAATTTTTATTAATAAATGATTTATAGTATTTACTCTAATAAAATCTGTTAAATATATTTAAATATATAAAACGAATTTAATTAATTTATATAATAATAATCATGTATAGATGTTGAAAGTTATATTGGATCAAGTTGACTTTTGTTGACTTTTGCATATTAGTCTCGAGCATTATGATTGTGATACACTACGGTTTGACCTAAATTGTTAGACAGATATTGACCAACATATAAATATATATAATTAATATAGGTTCCTGAATCCGAGGCCAACCTTGTACTTGTTCAATGCCGTCATATGTATTTTTACGACAAAATACAGTATTGTGAGTTTCATTTGCTGCCTTTTTAAATGATTTTGCAATATATATTTTTGGGACTGAGAATACATGTGCTTTTATAAATATTTGACGAAATAGACACAAGTAATTGAAACTACATTATATGGTTGAATGGATCGAAACCGAATATGCCCCTTTTAGCCTGGTAATCTAAGAATTAGGGAACTGGCCCCTAATAGATCTATGGGCTTAACAAATCCTATTCTGGAATTTAGAATGCTTTAGTACTTCGAAATTTATCATATCCGATGGGTGTCCCGGAATGATGGGGATATTCTATATGCATCTTGTTAATGTCGATTATCAGGTGTTCAATCCATATGAATGAATTTTATAGCAGTGAGCAGACCTGCACCTTAAAACGAAAAATGAAATCTTGTGGTCTATTAAAATAATGGAAATGGTTGTTTATGATAAACTAATGAACTCACCAACCTTTTGGTTGACACTTTAAAGCATGTTTATTCTCAGGATTGAAAGAAATCTTCCGCTGTGCATTTGCTCATTTTAAAGATATTACTTGGAATCATTCATGGCATATTTCAAAAGACGTTGCATTCAAGTCATTGAGTTCAGTAAAGATTATGATTATGTAAATGACAGATTAGATCATTTATAGTTGTATATTATGAAATGGTATTCATGCCTGTCAACTTTCGATGAAATGAAAGTTTATCTTTTAAAACGAATGCAATGTTTGTAAAATGTATCATATAGAGGTCATATACCTCGCAATGTAATCATATGTTATTGTATTCGTTCTTACAGATTAGGACGGGTCTTTACATGTGGTATCAGAGCGGTGGTCTTAGCGAACCAGGTCTTGCATTAGTGTGTCTAACTGATAGTTGTTTAGATGCATTAGTGAGTCTGGACTTCGACCGTGTCTGCATGTCAAAAGTTTTGCTTATCATGTTTGTCGAAAATTGCTTGTTTATCATTCTTAGTCTAGACACATCTTATTGCATTGATTGCATGAATAGTGTATAGACAAAATCCATATCTTAGCGTATCTGCTAAATCATATCATAGCGTATCTATTACTGTAAATTTTGCCTGACATATTTCATAAATTCCTCCGTAATCTACGAAATCTTTTGCTCTATATATATATAGATATTCTATGTAATTAGAATACCATCCGATAGCCAGAAAATCATCTCATATCGAAAAATCCTTTATTCAATCGTACGAAATGGAATTCGTCATCAGTTCAAGTCCTTCGGATTCCGAAATGGAATCCCAATCAAGCTCCGAAAGCAGTGTGACCGGAATGGATCAACCAATCAGCCATCATCTATTCTGGATGAATTGGGGATGGTTTCGTAGCCTCCTCAATCATTGGAGACAAGAAGAAGGTGATCCCTTCCATCCACCACATTGCCCTCTTGGCGAAGAACCTGAAGCACTTACCGGCGAACCTGTTCGAAACACTATTTTCTCTCTCATTTCCAGAGTATCTCGTCACGATTATATACTACATCAAATTCTAGATTTTATTTATCTGCTCGTCCGAACCGACAATCACCCCAGTGTAATAGAAGAAGTCAATGAGCTTCGCGCTCGGGTAGTGGCTTTGGAGAATATGGTGCAAAGGTTACAAACACTATCAACAGCACCAGCAGCATAACCAGTACCACCATCAACAATGCCAACGGAACCATTACCACCACCAACGACATCCACATCCCATGCTTTAACATCATAAACTGTTCCACGAGCATCAACATCATACTCATCATAGATACCAAGGAGTACCAACAACAATAACCGATGAAGTATTGATTCATAACTTCATTGGAGAAATGTTCTACGGCAATTATGTAATCTCTAAAGTCTTAGAGATTATCTATTCTAACCTTAACCAGAAAATCAGATGAATGAACCAAAATGATAGAAAGAAGAATAGAAACCCTGACAAGAATGGTGCGTGATTTACAAGTTGGACTTGTTTTATCAGCAGCATCAACAGTACCGTTAGTATCACCAGCACCGTCAGTACCGTCAGCATCATCAGCACTAGCAACACCTATAACATCAACAGCTCCGACAGTTCAAGAATCATCGTGGACACAATTACAAATCAACAACAAGTATGTCATATCAACGAGTTATGAAGTATTAACTCAATTCCACTGAAAGATTTATATGTATATCTTATATTTATAAATTTTAAACCATAATAAAATCTTTCCGTACTAAGTTATTATGTATGAATCATAACTACTCGGTTCATTCATATTACTAATAAGCTATGATGTACATCCTTTGTCAGCAACTTAACCATCGTTAACTACAATATCTGTTGTAATTCAATAAATTCCATTTCATAATAAATCAAGTGTATTATTCAAATATATGTTTGATTTTACACGTTCATCATCAATGTACTTGAAACTTTTCAAATAACATCATTCGTACCTTGCGAAGTTCACAAGAATTCCACGAATACCAACATCATGCAAAGTATTGAGTCATAATACATTGAAGAAATACTAAATTGTTAGGGATTATTCAATTCTAGTTTCGACCGTAAATCAAATGAGTTTAATATTAACTCACTACATCTATGTTACATCTGAAGAAAATATACACATATATATTTTCAGAAAGACTGTAATAAAATTCTTTTATACAAAATATTAATTGTGAATTTTTTTTAACAGGTAGGTAATACCCAAGAGATATATAAATTCACAATTAATATGTTACATTATTCGAATCTGATTCCGCAATCATCAACTATACTCACTTCTTTCACAACAATATATATTCTTTCAAAGAAATCAAAACAACCATTCTCATCCAAATTTGAGTATATATTCCGATTTTTGACAAATCAAAATCCAAGTCAAGATTTAACAGAAGGCATCACTCTTAGATCCCTACATCTTTTGAAATTATACTTTGACTTCAAAACTATGCTAGAACATCATATGTATATTAACGATTACAATCTGTGTTCACACCCTCCGAAATTCCTGAAGACACTTCAAACAATGAACAATCGAGATGATGATCCAACCACATGTTACCCACAGTTATACACCTGAAAAACTCTTGAAACCAGAGTCATAATTTAACACGTATACGCGTCAAATCCTTTGGAATTTATTAGCTAAAATAACTTTTCAATTCCTTTCCAAAGTAGTCAGTTTTGTCACAGCTCCAGCAAGTCAACTTTGACTTTTCAGTCGAAACAGCTTTATTATAACCTTGATATATATGTTGCCCTTTTCATCATCGTTATCGGAGAACCGTTTATATTCCACCACATTAGCAGTAAACTTATCAGCAACCGTAATGATCTAGGATTTTCTGAAAAATCATTATATTTATCGAAACCCCATCATTTACTCATCCGCATCCTGTAACAAGAATTGTCATGCCAAGTACTGGGAATCAGCAATCAGTATTTTGAAATCTCACAGCATGTCTACGCCAACAGTTATATGTGTACATATAACGTCTATCTCCTAGACTTACATATTTCGAATATGAAGTTTCTGAAAAACACCCCAATCTACGATTTAGTTCTCTGAATTTTTGGAAAAGCAGAATGAAGCAGCAGAAACTGTAAGACAACCGTAACAGTAAAAATTTGACGATAAATAATAGTGTGTTAGCAAAGCTCAGAAAAAGAGAAGGTTTGGAACTGGAAAACGGATTGAGCAAAGTATGAAGGAGGCTGTGAATAAATCACAAAGACGAAATATACCTTCAAATAATCTAAATGATTCAGTATCTGCTGAAATCATTGACGAATACCTTACTGTTGACTCTAAACCCTTGCGGACAATATTCTTCATCATCATCTGATATTAGAAATTCTAAGATATCATCGTATCCTTCATTATAAATATTCTCCATATTTCTGAAGATATTTTCATAACTATTCTTATCTGAACTCATTTATCTCTTCGCGTTATCTGTATTACATCATAAAGGAAACTGTTTAGTTTCTAAATTCTGAAACCATCGAGTTTAGAATAGAAATGTTTTGAAGTAGTGTTGGGAACTGAATCATGAGTTAGTATAATATAATGACACTTGATCAACGTGATTATATTACAGTAAGTCATGCTGAGTTTCTAAATGGAACGTGATGATTCACAGATCATAACGTCATCATGTGCCATGTTACACGACTCTTGTATTCTACTTAACCTCTAAACATATCAAGAAAATATTTTTCTTGATGATTCGGCCTTTTTCGGAGTATTCTGGTAATTTGACAAGCCAAGATCGTGCCATTTCCATTTCCTTCTTAGAACATTAATTATGTTCATTTCGAAAATTCATATCTGCGAATTCTGAACCATTACAAGTGGTGCTTAACCACAAGAAGAGGAAACGAAAGAATGAAGATCCGAAATAGAAATGGGAGTATAAATCACAGTAAATAGAAGGGAACATTAACGGTGAATGACAATGATTATAGAAGACCGAAGCAGGGACTTCGAAATATAAAAGAAGATATAAAACCCAATAACAACCCAGAAAATTACAAACCATATATATCGATACATATAGCGATATAAAGACATGGGAGAACTAAAAACACAATAAACCCAAGGGTATAGTAGAAGTAAATAGATTCTTCAGGCGATAGATGAAAAAGAAGAATGACAGATATGAAAGTTGGAAATATATCAAGAAGTAGAACTGGATGAAGCATATTGAAGAATGCTTCAAAGTATGAGTTGAGGGAGAAAGAATAGAAGGTGTGAGTTGTAAGAAAATGAAGGAGGTGGATTTATAGTGAAATATCCGACAGAGAAATTGAGGTGAATTATCGCATTAAATCAAAGAGGATCAAAATTTCTTTAATCGCCGAAGAATCAAATCCTATATAGATTACAAAGATTTTCTTTAATCCGGAGATCAACCGTGATGACGTTAAAAGATATGACGAATCTACACTTACTCATTTCACTCTATTGTGATAACTTCGTTTGTATTTGATAATGCTAAAAACGAACATATATTTCATAGCATTATCCCTCAAGAAAGACAAGCTTTTAGTTGCAATTGTTCTATTTACAAGTGATATTCGTTTAAATAATAAAAGGTGAAGACAAAAGACATATTCGACAAATTGAAGACGCAAACGACCAAAAAGCTCAAAAGTACAAAGTACAATTAAAGTGGTTCCAATTATTGATAAGAAACGTCTCAAAATTACAAGAGTACAAGAAGCAAAACGCAAAATACAAGATATTAAATTATACGCAAGGACGTTCGAAAATCCAGAACCGGGACCAAAGTCAACTCTCAACGCTAGACGCAACGGACTAAAAATTACAAGTCAACGGAGTACAAGAATATAATATAATATATATATATAATTATATTTAATTATATATATTATATTATATAATAAATAAATAAGCAGCCCACGTTTTTAAAGACTTTTGAGCTCTCCCAGCTGGCCATGCGATCGCATGGCCTGGAAGAACAAAAACCATGCGATCGCATGGCCCTAAAATCCAGGCCTCACCTATAAATCGCGCATGTTTTGGACGTAAAAAACACACACACCTTTTTCTAATTTCTTTCTCTTATCTAATGTACCAAGTATCACTCCAATTAGTAATCTCAATTTGTAATTTTAATTTTAAGTTAGTGATAATAATAAGGTTGGGTTAGTCGAATGTTTTAAGGTTTTGTAAGTCGGAACTCTGTCCGTGTAACGCTACGCTATTTTTAATCACTGTAAGTTATGGTTAATGTTATTTTTAAATTAATGTCTCGTAGCTAAGTTATTATTATGCTTATTTAATGCCGAAGTAATCATGATGTTGGGCTAAATATTAAAATTGGGTAATTGGGCTTTGTACCATAATTGGGGTTTGGACAAAAGAATGATACTTGTGGAAATTAGACTATGGGCTATTAATGGGCTTTATATTAACTAAATGATACCTCGTTAATTTAATATATAGACTTATAATTTGACGTATTTATATATAACCACATACGCTTGACTAGGCACGGTGGGCGGGATATCTATAAATACCAATAATTGTTCATTTTACCGGATACGGAATTGGATTAATAGTTAATAGACTTGTTGAAACAGGGGTCGATTACATTCAAGGGTAATTGGTGTAATTGTTAACAAAGTAGTAAAACCTTGGTTTACACGCAGTCGATAACTTGGTGTATTCATTAAACAAAGTATTAAGACCTTGTTACAATTCGAATCCCCAATTAGTTGGAATATTTGACTTCGGGAATAAGAATAATTTGACGAAGACTTTCGCACTTTATATTTATGCCTGATGGACTATTATGGACAAATCCGTATGGACATATCAAATAATCTAGGACAAAGGACAATTAACCCATGGGAATAAACTAAAATCAACACATCGAACATCATGATTATGGAAGTTTAAATAAGCATAATTCCTTTATTTCATATTTAATTTTCTTTATTTCATATTTAATTGCACTTTTAATTATCGCACTTTTATCGCAATTTCATTATCGTTATTTACTTTACACTTTAAATTAAGTTATATTTATTTTTAATATTTTACATTAGGTTTTAACTGCGACTAAAGTTTTAAAAATCGACAAACCGGTCATTAAATGGTAAAAACCCCCTTTTTATAATAATAATATTACTTATATATATTTGTATTTTTATAAGTTAAACTAATATAGCGTTAAGCTTTGTTTAAAAGATTCCCTGTGGAACGAACCGGACTCACTAAAAACTACACTACTGTACGATTAGGTACACTGCCTATAAGTGTTGTAGCAAGGTTTAGGTATATCCATTCTATAAATAAATAAATATCTTGTGTAAAATTGTATCGTATTTAATAGTATTTCGTTGCAAAAATAATACTATTTCCTAGTACACCTCGCACACATCAAGTATTTTTGGCGCCGCTGCCGGGGACAATTCTGCTTAAACGCCAGAAGCGCAACGCTATATAAAAAAAAATTTATTAATTTTTTAGTTTACTTTTATAAAACTACGCTTTTGTAAAAATACGTTTTAAATATTTGAAAATATAAAAAGAAAAATAAAATATTTATATATTTTTAATAGTTTGTTATATATATATATAAAACTATAAGGTTTCTTTATTTTTATTTTATAAAAATATAAGTTTTATTTAATTTATATAAATATATTATATAAATATATAAAACAGAAAACTGAAAACAAAAAATAATAAAAACTCTCGGCCCAGTACAGTAGCAGTCCGTAACCTGGCCCTAGCCCATGCGATTGCATGAGCCCGAAGGCAAAACTTCATGCGATCGCATGAAGCTGTCTGACACGCCAACTGTTGCCCTAAAACAACATTAATTACGGAGTTTATTATTATTATTATTATTTAAAACCTAATTAGGTTTTTAGTTATTAATTATTTAGTTTAGTTTTTAGATTTAATTTGTTTTATTTAGTTTATTTAGTTTTAATAAATTATAAAATTAATTGTTTTATAAAATAAATAATATAAAAATAATATTTTTATAAAAATTGTACTTTTTACAACTTTAAGTATATTTTTATATTTTGTACCTCTTTTTATTCGTTTTAGCGTAATATTTGTATTTTTCGCTCGTATTTAATTTTAAGTTATAGTTTTTGCCATAGTATTTTTATTTCTAGATTTTTAGGCTTTGCCGTAAAATCCCTTAAGTGCTTTTTCTTTAGACTAAGATTTAGGTGCTTTAGAATTTTGCGACGCCTTTTTAAGTTTTAGTACCTTTTTAAGTCATTGCCATTTGGGATATAGTATTCCTTTTAAGCTTTAATATTTTTAGACGCAACTTTTAATTCTTAGTTTTTAGTTCCTTTTTAAGTTTCGACGCGCTACTTTCTTATTTTTATTTTTCGACGCCTATTATTTTTCGACGTTTTTTGACGCACTCTTTTTCTTTCTTCTTTCTCGACATTCTAGTTTTAGGACTTAGATTTTTTTTTCTATTTCTTATCTAAAATTTCTTTAAATTTAAACGAAAAATTATTTTAAGTGGTTAAATTGATAGACATCAAAATTTTATGGTTCGTAGTAATAGTTGGATTTGTACGTGGACCGGGTTATTGGAGCCAAACAGTACTCAATTATATTGAGACCAAACGAATCCTGCCCTTCTGCTGCATCTTTTGGCTATTCAAAACGTGGGCAAAATCATAAAAGTCTATTAATTTGATAACTTATATAATTTTTCTTATTTTTATAACTAATAGGATATTCAGTGAATGCACCGAGCAAAACGTTCACCACCTTTTGTACGTTCACCACCTGTAACTCGATCAAGACATCTAGCAAATATTGTCGCCGTTGATTTTTCTTTAGAATCGTCATCCAGTCGACCAATTACTACAATTCAAATTTCCGATAATCCATTTTTTGAACCCGACCTCACAATTGAGAATTCGAAGAATATTCAGGGACGATTCATAGATTCTGAACCACTAATCTTTCCTCCGGAACCACCAATCATTCAAACAGAGATTGTTGAGGAACCAACCATTAAATCAGAATTCTCCAGTGATTCAGATTCAACAAATTCAATTATGGAAAATCTGGAACCTCTAAGTATGGAAGACCGAATGAGAGCTAAACGCACTGGCCAAGGTCACGCAATTACTCAACCAGACATTAATGCGCCAGATTATGAAATCAAAGGACAAATCCTACACATGGTGACTAATCAATGCCAATTTAGTGGTGCGCCTAAGGAAGATCCAGATGAACATCTTCATACATTTAATAGGATCTGCACTCTATTTAAAATCCGAGAAGTGGAGGATGAACAGATATATCTCATGTTATTTCCCTGGACTTTAAAGGGGGAAGCCAAAGATTGGTTGGAATCGTTACCTGAAGGGGCAATTGATACATGGGATGTTTTAGTTGAAAAATTTCTTAAATAATTCTTTTCGGCATCTAAAGCCGTAAGACTTCAAGAAGAAATTGTTACATTCACACAGAAACCAAATGAAACTCTATATGAGGCATGGACAAGATTTGAAAAGTTATTAAGAGGATGTCCGCAACATGGTTTAGACACCTGTCAAATAGTACAAATATTCTACCAAGGATGCGACATCACTACAAAGAAAGACATCGATATAGCAGCTGGTGGTTCTATTATGAAGAAAACAGCAACTGATGCTTACAAAATTATTGATAACACTGCTTCCCACTCACATGAGTGGCACCAAGAAAAAAATATCGTTAGATCATCTAAAGCAGCTAGAGCCGATTCTAGCCATGACTTAGATTCCATTTTCGCAAAGATAGATGCTGTCGAGAGACGAATGGAAAAGATGACAAAGGATATTCACTCAATACGAATTAGTCGTGAGCAGTGTGGAGGACCACATTTGATAAAAGATTGTCTCAGTATTGAACTAACAATGGAACAAAGAGAGAATGTTTCATACATAAACCAAAGGCCTGAAAATAATTATCAGAATAATTATCAACCGCCAAGACCAATCTACAATCAAAACCAGAATTATAACCGAAATGTTCCATACAACAACCAACAAGGTCCTAGTAATCAACAAGTATCCAATAATACTTACAACCAGCAAAGACCTAATTTTCAAAACAAACCACCACAAACCGATGATAAAAAGCCAAATTTAGAAGATATGATGTCGAAGCTAGTTGAATCTCAAACGCAATTGTTCACATCTTAAAAACAAACGAATGAACAAAATACTCAAGCATTTAGAAATCAAGAAGCTTCTATTCAAAATCTGGAACAAGAAGTAAGCAACATAGCAAGGTTAATAGGTGAAAAAAAATCGGAAAGTCTACCTAGTGATACAAATGCTAACCCCCGGAATGAAACAACTAAAGCTATTACCACAAGAAGTGGTATTACACTTAAACCACCTGAAATACCTGTAATTTCTGATGAAGCTATTCCTACTCCACAAGAACCACAACCTGAGCAAGATAAGGAAAAAGAACCGGTAGTTAAAAAGGTTAATGAAGATAACACAGTTAAGGCTAAACCTTATGTTAAACCATATCAACCACCACTTCCTTATCCGAGTAAAATGAGAAAAGAGAGACTTGAAGCCGAGCAATCCAAATTCTTGGATATGTTTAAACAGATAAATGTAAATCTTCCTTTCATTGATGTAATTTCAGGAATGCCTAGATATGCTAAATTTCTGAAAGATCTAATCACAAATAGAAAGAAAATGGAAGAACTCTCGGCTGTTACTATGAATGCTAATTGTTCTGCAGTGCTGTTGAATAAGATACCAGAAAAATTATCAGATCCAGGAAGTTTCACAATTCCATGTTTTCTGAGTAGTCTTAGTTCAATAGAAGCATTGGCAGACTTAGGTGCTAGTATAAATTTAATGCCATATTCACTATACACTAAACTAGACCTTGGAGAATTGAAACCAACACGAATAAGTATACAACTAGCAGATCGATCAGTAAAATATCCTAGAGGGATAATGGAGAACATGCTAGTTAAAGTTGGTACTTTAGTATTTCCAGTAGATTTTGTTATTCTGGACATGGAAGAAGATTCTCAATTTCCTCTCATATTAGGAAGACCATTTTTAAACACGGCTAAAGAAATGATAGACGTGTTCGGTAAGAAACTGACCCTAAGTATAGAGGACGAGAGTGTTACCTTTTCAGTTGATAGAGCAATGCAACAACCGCAATCTGCAGATGATACATGTTATTATATTCAAACTATAGAATCACATGCAGAATTGTTAGAAGAATTTCCAGAATTACAAGAAACAGGAGAATGTTCTTTAGGAGAAGGAACTGAACCAATTGATGAAATTGAAATGTTAGCTACATTTATGGCTAATGGATATGAACCAACAACAGAAGAAATTCAAATGCTAAAAAAAGAAGACAGATATCGATATAAATCATCGATAGAAGAACCACCGACATTAGAGTTAAAGCCACTTCCAAACCATTCCAGAATACGCTTATTTACATGATGAATCTGAATTACCTGTAATAATATCGTCTTCTCTTACTGAAAATGAAAAATCTCAACTCATTTATGTGTTGAAAGCTCATAAACCAGCTATTGCATGGAAGATTCATGATATTAAAGGAATAAGTCCTTCGTATTGCACACATAAAATCCTTATGGAAGAAGGTCATAAAACGTATGTGCAACGTCAATGAAGACTAAATCCTAATATGAAAGATGTTGTTAAGAAAGAAATTATTAAACTGCTTGATGCAGGTTTAATTTATCCAATTTCTGATAGTCCATGGGTAAGCCCAGTTCAATGCGTGCCTAAGAAGGGTGACATGACTGTCATCACAAATGAGAAAAATGAGCTTATTCCTACTAGGACTGTAACAGGATGGCGTGTTTGTATTGATTATAGAAAATTAAATGATGCCACCAGAAAAGATCACTTTACCTTACCTTTCATTGATCAAATGTTGGAAAGATTAGCCGGAAATAGTTACTATTGTTTTCTTGATGGTTTTTCTGGATATTTTCAAATTCCAATAGCACCCGAGGACCAAGAAAAAACCACGTTCACGTGCCCTTCTGGTACTTTTGCTTACAAACGCATGCCATTTGGACTTTGCAACTGAAATGTCACGTTCTTATTGATTAAAAACATTCCATATTAATTGATTTCCTTGCGAGGTTTTGACCTCTATATGAGACGTTTTTCAAAGACTGCATTCATTTTTAAAACAAACCATAACCTTTATTTCATAAATAAAGGTTTAAAAAGCTTTACGTAGATTATCAAATAATGATAATCTAAAATATCCTGTTTACACACGACCATTACATAATGGTTTACAATACAAATATGTTACATCGAAATCAGTTTCTTGAATGCAGTTTTTACACAATATCATACAAACATGGACTCCAAATCTTGTCCTTATTTTAGTATGCAACAGCGGAAGCTCTTAGTATTCACCTGAGAATAAACATGCTTTAAATGTCAACAAAAATTTTGGTGAGTTATAGGTTTAACCTATATATATCAAATCGTAACAATAGACCACAAGATTTCATATTTCAATACACATCCCATACATAGAGATAAAAATCATTCATATGGTGAACACCTGGTAACCGACATTAACAAGATGCATATATAAGAATAGCCCCATCATTCCGGGACACCCTTCGGATATGATATAAATTTTGAAGTACTAAAGCATCCAGTACTTTGGATGGGGTTTGTTAGGCCCAATAGATCTATCTTTAGGATTCGCGTCAATTAGGGTGTCTGTTCCCTAATTCTTAGATTACCAGACTTAATAAAAAGGGGCATATTCGATTTCAATAATTCAACCATAGAATGTAGTTTCATGTACTTGTGTCTATTTTGTAAATCATTTATAAAACCTGCATGTATTCTCATCCCAAAAATATTAGATTTTAAAAGTGGGACTATAACTCACTTTCACAGATTTTTACTTCGTCGGGAAGTAAGACTTGGCCACTGGTTGATTCACGAACCCATAACAATATATACATATATATCAAAGTATGTTCAAAATATATTTACAACACTTTTAATATATTTTGATGTTTTAAGTTTATTAAGTCAGCTGTCCTCGTTAGTAACCTACAACTAGTTGTCCACAGTTAGATGTACAGAAATAAATCGATAAATATTATCTTGAATCAATCCATGATCCAGTGTATACGTATCTCAGTATTGATCACAACTCAAACTATATATATTTTGGAATCAACCTCAACCCTGTATAGCTAACTCCAACATTCACATATAGAGTGTCTATGGTTGTTCCGAAATATATATAGATGTGTCGACATGATAGGTCGAAATATTGTATACGTGTCTATGGTATCTCAAGATTACATAATATATAATACAAGTTGATTAAGTTATGGTTGGAATAGATTTGTTACCAATTTTCACGTAGCTAAAATGAGAAAAATTATCCAATCTTGTTTTACCCATAACTTCTTCATTTTAAATCCGTTTTGAGTGAATCAAATTGCTATGGTTTCATATTGAACTCTATTTTATGAATCTAAATAGAAAAAGTATAGGTTTATAGTCGGAAAAATAAGTTACAAGTCGTTTTTGTAAAGGTAGTCATTTCAGTCGAAAGAACGACGTCTAGATGACCATTTTAGAAAACATACTTCCACTTTGAGTTTAACCATAATTTTTGGATATAGTTTCATGTTCATAATAAAAATCATTTTCCTAGAATAAAAACTTTTAAATCAAAGTTTATCATAGTTTTTAATTAACTAACCCAAAACAGCCCGCGGTGTTACTACGACGGCGTAAATCCGGTTTTACGGTGTTTTTCGTGTTTCCAGGTTTTAAATCATTAAGTTAGCATATCATATAGATATATAACATGTGTTTAGTTGATTTTAAAATTCAAGTTAGAAGGATTAACTTTTATTTGCGGACAAGTTTAGAATTAACTAAACTATGTTCTAGTGATTACAAGTTTAAACCTTCGAATAAGATAGCTTTATATGTATGAATCGAATGATGTTATGAACATCATTACTACCTCAAGTTCTTGGATAAACCTACTGGAAATGAGAAAAATAGATCTAGCTTCAAAGGATCCTTGGATGGCTTGAAAGTTCTTGAAGCAGAATCATGACACGAAAACAATTTCAAGTAAGATTTCCACTCGAAATAAGATTGTTATAGTTATAGAAATTGAATTAAAGTTTGAATATGATTATTACCTTGTATTAGAAAGATAACCTACTGTAAGTAACAAAGGTTTCTTGATCTTGGATGATTACTTGGAATGGATTTAGAAAACTTGGAAGTAAACTTGCAATCTTGGAAGTATTCTTGATTTTATGAAACTATAACTTTTGGAATTTATGAAGAACACTTAGAACTTGAAGATAGAACTTGAGAGAGATCAATTATATGAAGAAAATTGAAGAATGAAAGTGTTTGTAGGTGTTTTTGGTCGTTGGTGTATGGATTAGATATAAAGGATATGTAATTTTGTTTTCATGTAAATAAGTCATGAATGATTACTCATATTTTTGTAATTTTATGAGATATTTCATGCTAGTTGCCAAATGATGGTTCCCACATGTGTTAGGTGACTCATATGGGCTACTAAGAGCTGATCATTGGAGTGTATATACCAATAGTACATACATCTAAAAGCTGTGTATTGTACGAGTACGAATACGGGTGCATACGAGTAGAATTGTTGATGAAACTGAACGAGGATGTAATTGTAAGCATTTTTGTTAAGTAGAAGTATTTTGATAAGTGTATTGAAGTCTTTCAAAAGTGTATAAATACATATTAAAACACTACATGTATATACATTTTAACTGAGTCGTTAAGTCATCGTTAATCGTTACATGTAAATGTTGTTTTGAAACCTTTAGGTTAACGATCTTGTTGAATGTTGTTAACCCATTGTTTATTATAACAAATGAGATGTTAAATTGTTATATTATCATGATATTATGATATATAATATATCTTAGTATGATATATATACAGTTAAATGTCGTTACAACGATAATCGTGACATATATGTCTCGTTTTGAAATCATTAAGTTAGTAGTCTTATTTTTACATATGTATTTCATTGTTAATACACTTAATAATATATTTACTTATCATTTAACATAATTAACCAAGTGTATCAATATCTTAATATGATTCATATGTACCTAGTAAGACGTTGTTATAACGATAATCGTTATATATATCGTTTTCGAGTTTCTTAAATTAATAGTCTCATTTTTATGTATATAACTCATTGTTAAAATACCTAATGAGATACATACTTATAATAAAATCATTTTAACTATATATATATAACCATATATATGTCATCGTATAGTTTTTACAAGTTTTAACGTTCGTGAATCACCGGTCAACTTGGGTGGTCAATTGTCTATATGAAACCTATTTCAATTAATCAAGTCTTAACAAGTTTGATTGCTTAACATGTTGGAAACACTTAATCATGTAAATAAAAATTTCATTTAATATGTATATAAACATGGAAAAGTTTGGGTCACTACAGTACCTACCCGTTAAATAAATTTCGTCCCGAAATTTTAAGCAGTTGGAGGTGTTGACGAATATTCTGGAAATAGATGCGGGTATTTCTTCTTCATCTGATCTTCATGCTCCCAGGTGAACTCGGGTACTCTACGAGCATTCCATCGAACCTTAACAATTGGTATCTTGTTTTGCTTAAGTCTTTTAACCTCACGATCCATTATTTCGACGGGTTCTTCGATGAATTGAAGTTTTTCGTTGATTTGGATTTCATCTAATGGAATAGTGAGATCTTCTTTAGCAAAACATTTCTTCAAATTCGAGACGTGGAAAGTGTTATGTACAGCCGCGAGTTGTTGAGGTAACTCAAGTCGGTAAGCTACTGGTCCGACACAATCAATAATCTTGAATGGTCCAATATACCTTGGATTTAATTTCTCTCGTTTACCAAATCGAACAACGCCTTTCCAAGGTGCAACTTTAAGCATGACCATCTCTCCAATTTCAAATTCTATATCTTTTCTTTTAATGTCAGCGTAGCTCTTTTGTCGACTTTGGGCGGTTTTCAACTGTTGTTGAATTTGGATGATCTTCTCGATAGTTTCTTGTATAATCTCCGTACCCGTAATCTGTCTATCCCCCACTTCACTCCAACAAATCGGAGACCTGCACTTTCTACCATAAAGTGCTTCAAACGGCGCCATCTCAATGCTTGAATGGTAGCTGTTGTTGTAGGAAAATTCTGCTAACGGTAGATGTCGATCCCAACTGTTTCCGAAATCAATAACACATGCTCGTAGCATGTCTTCAAGCGTTTGTATCGTTCTTTCGCTCTGCCCATCAGTTTGTGGATGATAGGCAGTACTCATGTCTAGACGAGTTCCTAATGCTTGCTGTAATGTCTGCCAGAATCTTGAAATAAATCTGCCATCCCTATCAGAGATAATAGAGATTGGTGTTCCATGTCTGGAGACGACTTCCTTCAAATACAGTCGTGCTAACTTCTCCATCTTGTCATCTTCTCTTATTGGCAGGAAGTGTGCTGATTTGGTGAGACGATCAACTATTACCCAAATAGTATCAAAACCACTTGCAGTCCTTGGCAATTTAGTGATGAAATCCATGGTAATGTTTTCCCATTTCCATTCCGGGATTTCGGGTTGTTGAAGTAGACCTGATGGTTTCTGATGCTCAGCTTTGACCTTAGAACACGTCAAACATTCTCCTACGTATTTAGCAACATCGACTTTCATACCCGGCCACCAAAAATGTTTCTTGAGATCCTTGTACATCTTCCCCGTTCCAGGATGTATTGAGTATCTGGTTTTATGAGCTTCTCTAAGTACCATTTCTCTCATATCTCCAAATTTTGGTACCCAAATCCTTTCAGCCCTATACCGGGTTCCGTCTTTCCGAATATTAAGATGCTTCTCCGATCCTTTGGGTATTTCATCCTTTAAATTTCCCTTTTTTAAAACTCCTTGTTGCGCCTCCTTTATTTGAGTAGTAAGGTTATTATGAATCATTATATTCATAGATTTTACTCGAATGGGTTCTCTGTCCTTCCTGCTCAAGGCATCGGCTACCACATTTGCCTTCCCCGGGTGGTAACGAATCTCAAAGTCATAATCATTCAATAATTCAATCCACCTACGCTGCCTCATATTCAGTTGTTTCTGATTAAATATGTGTTGAAGACTTTTGTGGTCGGTATATATAATACTTTTGACCCCATATAAGTAGTGCCTCCAAGTCTTTAATGTAAAAACAACCGCGCCTAATTCCAAATCATGCGTCGTATAATTTTGTTCGTGAATCTTCAATTGTCTAGACGCATGAGCAATCACCTTCGTTCGTTGCATTAATACACAACCGAGACCTTGCTTTGATGCGTCACAATAAATCACAAAATCATCATTCCCTTCAGGCAATGACAATATAGGTGCCGTAGTTAGCTTTTTCTTCAATAACTGAAACACTTTCTCTTGTTCATCATTCCATTCAAATTTCTTCCCTTTATGCGTTAATGCAGTCAAGGGTTTTGCTATTCTGGAAAAGTCTTGGATGAACCTTCTGTAGTAACCAGCTAGTCCTAAAAACTGGCGTATGTGTTTCGGAGTTTTCGGGGTTTCCCACTTTTCAACGGTTTCTATCTTTGCCGGATCCACCTTAATACCTTCTTTGTTCACTATGTGACCGAGGAATTGAACTTCTTCCAACCAAAATGCACACTTTGAAAATTTAGCGTACAGTTTTTCTTTCCTCAATACTTCTAGCACTTTTCTCAAATGTTCTTCGTGCTCTTGATCATTCTTTGAGTAAATAAGTATGTCATCGATGAAAACAATGACAAACTTATCAAGATATGGCCCACACACTCGGTTCATAAGGTCCATGAACACAGCTGGTGCGTTAGTCAATCCAAACGGCATAACCATAAACTCGTAATGACCATAACGCGTCCTAAAAGCAGTTTTTGGAATATCATCCTCCTTTACTCGCATTTGATGATATCCAGAATGTAAATCGATATTCGAATAAACCGACGAGCCTTGTAGTTGATCAAATAAGTCATCAATTCTCGAAAGTGGATAACGGTTTTTGATGGTAAGTTTGTTCAACACTCTGTAGTCAATACACAACCTAAATGTAACATCCTTCTTCTTGACAAACAAAATAGGAGGTCCCCATGGTGATGTGCTTGGTCGAATGAAACCACGTTCTAATAGTTCTTGCAGTTGGATTTGCAGTTCTTTCATCTCGCTGGGTGCTAGTCTATAAGGGGCACGAGCTATTGGTGCAGCTCCTGGTACAAGATCTATTTGAAATTCAACGGATCGATGTGGGGGTAATCCCGGTAATTCTTTCGGAAATACATCGGGAAATTATTTTGCAATGGGAACATCATTGATGCTCTTTTCTTCAGTTTGTACTTTCTCGACGTGTGCTAGAACAGCATAGCAACCTTTTCTTATTAGTTTTTGTGCCTTCAAATTACTAATAAGATGTAGCTTCATATTGCCCTTTTCTCCATACACCATTAAGGGTTCTCCTTCTTCTCGTATAATGCGAATTGCATATTTATAACATACGATCTCTGCTTTCACCTTCTTCAGCCAGTCCATGCCAACTATTACATCAAAACTCCCTAACTCTACTGGTATCAAATCAATCTTAAATATTTTGCTACCCAGTTCAATTTCTCGATTCCAGCATATATTATCTGCTGAAATTAATTTACCGTTTGCTAATTCGAGTAAAAATTTACTATCCAACGGCGTCAATGGACAACTTAATTTAGCATAAAAATCTCTACTCATATAGCTTCTATCCGCACCCGAATCAAATAAAACGTAAGCAGATTTATTGTCAATAAGAAACGTACCCGTAACAAGCTCCGGGTCTTCCTGTGCCTCTGCCGCATTAATATTGAAAACTCTTCCGCGGCCTTGTCCATTCGTGTTCTCCTGGTTTGGGCAATTTCTAATAATGTGGCCCGGTTTTCCACATTTATAACAAACTACATTGGCATAACTTGCTCCGACACTACTTGCTCCGCCATTACTCGTTCCGACACCATTTGTTCCTTTCGTTCTGTTAACCCCTGGTCCGTAGACCTCACACTTCGCCACGCTATGACCATTTCTTTTACACTTGTTGCAAAATTTGGTGCAGAACCCCGAGTGATACTTTTCACACCTTTGGCATAGCTGCTTCTGATTGTTGTTGTTGTTGCGGTTGTTATTGTTGTTGGGATGATTGTTGTAGTTGCTGTTTTTGTTGTTGTTGTTGTTGTTGTTGTTGGGCCGTTTGTTGTAGTTGCAATTGATGTTGCGATTGTTGAGATAATTGTTGCGATTATTATTGTAATTGCTGTTGTTGTTGTATTGGTGATTCTTATCACCGTTTTCCTCCCACTTTCTTTTGACTTGTTTCACATTGGCCTCTTCAGCCGTCTGTTCTTTAATTCTTTCCTCAATCTGGTTCACTAGTTTGTGAGCCATTCTACATGCCTGTTGTATGGAGGCGGGCTCGTGTGAACTTATATCTTCTTGGATTCTTTCTGGTAATCCTTTCACAAACGCGTCGATCTTCTCTTCCTCATCTTCGAACACTCCCGGACACAATAGGCACAATTCTGTGAATCATCTTTCGTACGTGGTAATATCAAATCCTTGGGTTCGTAACCCTCTAAGTTCTGTCTTGAGCTTATTGACCTCGGTTCTGGGACGGTACTTCTCGTTCATCAAGTGCTTGAATGCTGACCACGGTAGTGCGTACGCATCGGCTTGTCCCACTTGCTCTAGATAGGTATTCCACCTTGTTAACGCAGAACCTGTGAAGGTATGCGTAGCGTACTTCACTTTGTCCTCTTCAGTACACTTACTTATGGCAAACACCGATTCGACCTTCTCGGTCCACCGTTTCAATCCGATCGGACCTTCGGTTCCATCAAATTCCAAAGGTTTGCAGGCAGTGAATTCTTTGTAGGTGCATCCTACACGATTTCCTGTACTGCTAGATCCAAGGTTATTGTTGGTATGTAGCGCAGCCTGTACTGCGGCTATGTTTGAAGCTAGAAAAGTACGGAATTCCTCTTCATTCATATTCACGGTATGTCGAGTAGTCGGTGCCATTTCCTTCAAAATAGTCAAATGGAACAAGTTAATCATACAGAATATTAAGAGTAGTTAATAGTATTTCGTAGCATAATATGAACTCATTTATAAAAGCTTTTTCTTCATATTAGCGTTTTATAAGTTTAAATTCGGGTAGTACCTACCCGTTAAGTTCATACTTAGTAGCTAATATACAATTCAACTACTACAATTCTATATGAAAAACTGATTATAATAATATTTCGCGTTCAAACTTTTATACAATATTTTACAAACTTACAATACCGCTTATTTTACATAAAGCATGAAATATAGCACACAATAACTTTGATACAAGATAGTTGTGAAGATAATTCTAGCTAGTACACAAGTCGTTTAGCAAAGGCAATAAAGACACGTAATTCATATGTCCAGAAACAAGTCATGCATTCTGGTTTTACTAGGACTACTTCCCATCCTTGATCTTGTGGAACATAACCGTTATGGCCGTTGATAAGACAGCGTGTTGTAACGTCGTCAAAGGGACGAGGGTTACGTAATGACCAACAGTCTCGTAATAACCTAAAAACCTCATTTCTTACCCCAATTACCGACTCCGTCACTTGTGGGAACGTTTTGTTTAATAGTTGTAGCCCGATGTTCTTTTTCTCACTTTGGTGAGAAGCGAACATTACTAACCCGTAAGCATAGCATGCTTCTTTATGTTGCATGTTAGCCGCTTTTTCTAAATCATGAAGTCCTATATTCGGATACATTGAGTCAAAATAATTTCTTAACCCGTTGCGTAAAATAGCATTTGGGTTCCCCGCAATATATGCGTCAAAGTAAACACATCGTAACTTATGGGTTTCCCAATGTGATATCCCCCATCTTTCAAGCGAAAGTCTCTTATAAACCAAGACATTCTTGGAACGTTCTTCGAATATCTTACAAACTGATTTCACCATAAATAGTTGTGCCGAAGAATTCTGACCGACTCTAGACAAGATTTCATCAATCATGTCTCCGGGTAGGTCTCTTTAAATATTGGGTTGTCTATCCATTTTGTGTTTTTATACTGTAAAATAGACAAGAGTTAGATTCATAAAAAAAATACTTATTAATACAAGCAATTTTTACATATATCATAAAGCATAAGCACACTATATTACATATATTACACCACACGAATACAACTATCTTATTCCGACTCGCTCGTTTCTTCTTCTTCGGTTTTGGTTCGTTTTGCCAAGTTTCTAGGGATATATGATGTTCCCCTAATACGAGCTGTCGTTTTCCACAACGGTTTAGAAAAACCTGGTGGTTTAGAGGTTCCCGGGTCATTGTTATAACTTAAGGGCTTCGGGGGTTGACGATACATATAAAGTTCATCGGGGTTGGAATTAGATTTCTCTATTTTTATGCCCTTTCCCTTATTATTTTCTTTTGCTTTTTTAAATTCAGTTGGGGTAATTTCTATAACATCATCGGAATTCTCGTCGGAATCCGATTCATCGGAGAATTGGTAATCCTCCCAATATTTTGCTTCCTTGGCGGAAACACCATTGACCATAATTAACCTTGGTCGGTTGGTTGAGGATTTTCTTTTACTTAACCGTTTTATTATTTCCCCCACCATTTCCGATTCTTCTTCCGGTTCCGATTCTTCTTCCGGTTCCGACTCTTCTTCCGGTTCCTCTTCGGGAACTTGTGAATCAGTCCACGAATCATTCCAATTTACATTTGACTCTTCATTATTATTAGGTGAGTCAATGGGACTTGTTCTAGCGGTAGACATCTATCACATAATATCAAACGCGTTAAGAGATTAATATATCACATAATATTCACATGTTAAAAATATATAGTTTCCAACAAAATTTGTTAAGCAATCATTTTTCAAGTAAACACGGTCGAAGTCCAGACTCACTAATGCATCCTAACAAACTCGATAAGACACACTAATGCAAAATTCTGGTTCTCTAAGACCAACGCTCGGATACCAACTGAAATGTCCCGTTCTTATTGATTAAAAACGTTCCATATTAATTGATTTCCTTGCGAGGTTTTGACCTCTATATGAGACGTTTTTCAAAGACTGCATTCATTTTTAAAACAAACCGTAACCTTTATTTCATAAATAAAGGTTTAAAAAGCTTTACGTAGATTATCAAATAATGATACTCTAAAATATCCTGTTTACACACGAACATTACATAATGGTTTACAATACAAATATGTTACATCGAAATCAGTTTCTTGAATGCAGTTTTTACACAATATCATACAAACATGGACTCCAAATCTTGTCCTTATTTTAGTATGCAACAGCGGAAGCTCTTAGTATTCACCTGAGAATAAACATGCTTTAAATGTCAACAAAAATGTTGGTGAGTTATAGGTTTAACCTATATATATCAAATCGTAACAATAGACCACAAGATTTCATATTTCAATACACATCTCATACATAGAGATAAAAATCATTCATATGGTGAACACCTGGTAACCGACATTAACAAGATGCATATATAAGAATATCCCCATCATTCCGGGACACCCTTCGGATATGATATAAATTTCGAAGTACTAAAGCATCCAGTACTTTGGATGGGGTTTGTTAGGCCCAATAGATCTATCTTTAGGATTCGCGTCAATTAGGGTGTCTGTTCCCTAATTCTTAGATTACCAGACTTAATAAAAAGGGGCATATTCGATTTCGATAATTCAACCATAGAATGTAGTTTCACGTACTTGTGTCTATTTTGTAAATCATTTATAAAATCTGCATGTATTCTCATCCCAAAAATATTAGATTTTAAAAGTGGGACTATAACTCACTTTCATAGATTTTTACTTCGTCGGAAAGTAAGACTTGGCCACTGGTTGATTCACGAACCTATAACAATATATACATATATATCAAAGTATGTTCAAAATATGTTCAAAATATATTTACAACACTTTTAATATATTTTGATGTTTTAAGTTTATTAAGTCAGCTGTCCTCGTTAGTAACCTACAACTAGTTGTCCACAGTTAGATGTACAGAAATAAATCGATAAATATTATCTTGAATCAATCCACGACCCAGTGTATACGTATCTCAGTATTGATCACAACTCAAACTATATATATTTTGGAATAAACCTCAACCCTGTATAGCTAACTCCAACATTCACATATAGAGTGTCTATGGTTGTTCCGAAATATATATAGATGTGTCAACATGATAGGTCGAAACATTGTATACGTGTCTATGGTATCTCAAGATTACATAATATATAATACAAGTTGATTAAGTTATGGTTGGAATAGATTTGTTACCAATTTTCACGTAGCTAAAATGAGAAAAATTATCCAATCTTGTTTTACCCATAACTTCTTCATTTTAAATCCGTTTTGAGTGAATCAAATTGCTATGGTTTCATATTGAACTCTATTTTATGAATCTAAACAGAAAAAGTATAGGTTTATAGTCGGAAAAATAAGTTACAAGTCGTTTTTGTAAAGGTAGTCATTTCAGTCGAAAGAACGATGTCTAGATGACCATTTTAGAAAACATACTTCCACTTTGAGTTTAACCATAATTTTTGGATATAGTTTCATGTTCATAATAAAAATCATTTTCCCAGAATAACAACTTTTAAATCAAAGTTTATCATAGTTTTTAATTAACTAACCCAAAACAGCCCGCGGTGTTACTACGACGGCGTAAATCCGGTTTTACGGTGTTTTTCGTGTTTCCAGGTTTTAAATCATTAAGTTAGCATATCATATAGATATAGAACATGTGTTTAGTTGATTTTAAAAGTCAAGTTAGAAGGATTAACTTTTATTTGCGAACAAGTTTAGAATTAACTAAACTATGTTCTAGTGATTACAAGTTTAAACCTTCGAATAAGATAGCTTTATATGTATGAATCGAATGATGTTATGAACATCATTACTACCTCAATTTCCTTGGATAAACCTACTGGAAATGAGAAAAATAGATCTAGCTTCAAAGGATCCTTGGATGGCTTGAAAGTTCTTGAAGCAGAATCATGACACGAAAACAATTTCAAGTAAGATTTCCACTCGAAATAAGATTGTTATAGTTATAGAAATTGAATTAAAGTTTGAATATGATTATTACCTTGTATTAGAAAGATAACCTAATGTAAGTAACAAAGATTTCTTGATCTTGGATGATTACTTGGAATGGATTTAGAAAACTTGAAAGTAAACTTGCAATCTTGGAAGTATTCTTGATTTTATGAAACTATAACTTTTGGAATTTATGAAGAACACTTAGAACTTGAAGATAGAACTTGAGAGAGATCAATTAGATGAAGAAAATTGAAGAATGAAAGTGTTTGTAGGTGTTTTTGGTCGTTGGTGTATGGATTAGATATAAAGGATATGTAATTTTGTTTTCATGTAAATAAGTCATGAATGATTACTCATATTTTTGTAATTTTATGAGATATTTCATGCTAGTTGCCAAATGATGGTTCCCATATGTGTTAGGTGACTCACATGGGCTGCTAAGAGCTGATCATTGGAGTGTATATACCAATAGTACATACATCTAAAAGCTGTGTATTGTACGAGTACGAATACGGGTGCATACGAGTAGAATTGTTGATGAAACTGAACGAGGATGTAATTGTAAGCATTTTTGTTAAGTAAAAGTATTTTGATAAGTGTATTGAAGTCTTTAAAAAGTGTATAAATACATATTAAAACACTACATGTATATACATTTTAACTGAGTTGTTAAGTCATCGTTAATCGTTACATGTAAATGTTATTTTGAAACCTTTAGGTTAACGATCTTGTTGAATGTTGTTAACCCATTGTTTATTATAACAAATGAGATGTTAAATTGTTATATTATCATGATATTATGATATATAATATATCTTAGTATGATATATATACAGTTAAATGTCGTTACAACGATAATCGTTACATATATGTCTCGTTTCGAAATCATTAAGTTAGTAGTCTTATTTTTACATATGTATTTCATTGTTAATACACTTAATAATATATTTACTTATAATTTAACATAATTAACCAAGTGTATCAATATCTTAATATGATTCATATGTACCTAGTAAGACATTGTTATAACGGTAATCGTTATATATATCGTTTTCGAGTTTCTTAAATTAATTGTCTCATTTTTATGTATATAACTCATTGTTAAAATACCTAATGAGATACATACTTATAATAAAATCATGTTAACTATATATATAACCATATATATGTCATCGTATAGTTTTTACAAGTTTTAACGTTCGTGAATCACCGGTCAACTTGGGTGGTCAATTGTCTATATGAAACCTATTTCAATTAATCAAGTCTTAACAAGTTTGATTGCTTAACATGTTGGAAACACTTAATCATGTAAATAAAAATTTCATTTAATATGTATATAAACATGGAAAAGTTTGGGTCACTACAGCAACGCCCCTGCAACCTTTCAAAGGTGCATGATGGCGATTTTTCACGACATGATAGAAGAATGCATGGAAGTTTTCATGGATGACTTTTCAGTCTTCGGTGATACATTTGAAACATGTCTAGTTAATCTTGAACGAATGCTTATTAGATGCGAACAATCAAATCTAGTAATTAATTGGGAGAAATGCCATTTCATGGTTAAAGAAGGCATCATTCTTGGTTATAAAATTTCAAAGGAAGGAATTGAAGTGGATAGAGCTAAAGTAGATGTAATTGCTAAACTTCCACATCCCACCAATGTTAAAGGAGTTAGGAGTTTTCTAGGGCATGCCGGTTTTTACCGACGTTTCATAAAAGATTTTTCTAAAATTGCCACTCCTATGAATAAACTCCTAGAAAAGGATGCTCCATTCATCTTTTCGGATGAATGTATCAAATCTTTTAATATTCTTAAAGAGAAACTCACTAATGCGCCGATCATGATAACTCCAAATTGGAATCTACCATTCGAACTAATGTGCGATGCAAGTGATTTTGCAAAGGGAGCCGTTTTAGGACAAAGGATTGAAAAACGATTTCAACCTATATATTATGCTAGTAAGACGTTACAAGGAGCACAAACGAATTACACAACTACTGAAAAAGAACTCCTTGCTATTGTCTTTGCTTTTGACAAATTTCGTTCATATCTCGTTCTAGCAAAAACGGTGGTCTATACCGACCATTCTGCTCTTAGATACCTATTTTCGAAACAAGATGCTAAACCACGATTAATCCGTTGGATCTTACTCGTACAAGAGTTTGATATTGAAATCCGAGATAAAAAGGGAGCAGAAAATCTCGCCGCTGATCATCTTTCTCGTCTAGAAAATCCCGAATTAGAAGTTCTAAATGAATCGGCCATACAAGACAACTTTCCTGATGAATATCTATTGAAGATAGATTATAATGAAATTCCATGGTTTGCAGACTATGCAAACTACTTAGTATGTGGATTCCTTGAAAAAGGGTTGTCGTACCAAAAACGAAAGAAATTCTTTAGTGATATAAAACACTATTTTTGGAGACGAAGCTAGTCAAATCTTAAACCATTGTCACACAGGACCAACAGGAGGGCATTATGGGCCTCAACTTATAGCAAGAAAAGTTTATGATACTGGATTCTATTTGCCTACAATTTTCAAAGACGCACACCTTCTTTGCAAATCCTGTGATGCTTGTCAAAGGACCGGAAAAATAAGTCAACGTGATAAAATGCCACAAAATGTCATTCAAGTATGTGAAGTATTTGACATTTGGGGTATTGAATTTATGGGTCCATTTCCAAAATCTCATAATAATCTCTACATTCTCGTTGCCATTGATTATGTATCTTAATGGGCGGAAGCACAAGCTCTCCCAACTAACGATGCACGAGTTGTAGTCAACTTTTTAAAACGTCTTTTTGCAAGGTTCGGAACACCAAAAGCTTTAATAAGTGATCGGGGTACTCATTTTTGTAATAATCAACTTGAGAAAGTTCTCAAAAGATATGGAGTAACTCATAAAATCTTCACCGCTTATTATCCACAAACAAGTGGACAAGTTGAAAATACCAACCGAGCTTTAAAACGTATTCTAGAGAAAACCGTAGGATCAAATCCAAAGGAATGGTCCATGAAATTGGAGGATGCACTCTGGGCTTTTAGAACAGCCTACAAAACTCAAATTGGAACCACACCTTTTAGACTCGTTTACGGAAAAGCATGTCATCTTTCAGTAGAAATTGAACACAAAGCATTTTGGGCTTTGAAGACATGTAATCTTGATTTACATGAAGCCGGACGTCTACGATTAAGTCAATTAAACGAATTAGAAGAATTAAGACAAGAAGCATACGAAAATTTGTTGATCTATAAGGAAAGAATGAAGAAATGGCATGATAAAAGAATCAGAAGTTCAAAAGAATTTAAAGAAGGAGACAGAGTTCTTCTTTTCAATTCACGATTCAAGCTATTTCCTGGAAAATTGAAATCAAGATGGTCTGGACCATTCATAGTCAAAAGAGTTTTCCCATATGGAACAATAGAGTTAATAAATTCAAATGGGATTGAATTTAAAGTTAATGGTCACAGAGTTAAACATTACGTACATGATCCGATGGAAGTTGACAATGAATTTAATCACAATTTCAACTAAGTGTGGGGAGGTTCGAATCTTGTTAGGGTAATACATATTTCTGTTAGAGTTAGATTTTCTGTTTTCGTGTAGTTCTCGAAAATGGAATTCGAATGGTCTTTCCCTAGCAGACCCTAAAGAACTAGTCTTCTCCCCCATTCTGAATTTTTATTTTTTTTTAGGTTTTACGAGATGAAGACTTCCTGTGAACTAAACCATGGTCTAATGCTACACGCTTTGATCACTAAACGTAATAATGACACCCTTCCAAGTGAAATAGTATCATTAATCAGAGGTAAATTGGACGGAGTAAGAAAAGAATCCAGGAACGAAAATAATAAGTTACAGTTTGGTAAAGGAAAATCAAAATCCGCAGCGAAAAGAAGAGCACGACACCTTGAAAGATGTCACAAATGCGGAAAATGGTCACACGAAGGAAAATGCTCGACGAATCAGACATATTCCAATACCGAATTTGTTACTTTATGCAGAGACGGACCGTTCATATGTTTAGAAGAAAAAACGTTGAATACTCGAGGTTACGCCTATGTAGCTATGGAAAACCAATTAGTCCGACTATCTTATGAGTGGGATAGAGCATATCACTAAGAAATCTATTTCACAGGTAAGTATGTACAGTTTTCATTTTTATTTTTATTTTTAACCTTTTGATAATAAACGCTAAATTGTTCGCTATAAAGTATTAAATTGGTATTCAATAAAATTAGGTCTTGCGATCGAAATTATTGATATCATACAAAAATTTATTACATCACTGCAAAATTTACCGTTTATTCTTAGGGTATAAATATCTTTAATCAATCAACCCAAAATATTTCAAAAATTCGTCATGAGTTAAACTAGGTTATGAAACCGAAATTACTTTACCGAAAAGAGGGGCGTATATTTTTTATAATATTTGATTGATTAAAGTGGGATAAAAGACCAAAAAGATTTTTAATTTTATTTTTACTTTGTTTTTAAAATTAATATATAAATATTAAATTGATATTTTAAACTTTTTAAAATCAAAAGATTTAAAATTGTAAATATTTGAAAAATTAATATTTTTAATATAAGTTTGTATGTATAAAAACAAAAATATAATTTAAGTTTGGTGTGAATTTTTAATATGAATTTTTAATTTTATGCATTTTAAATTTAAGTTTGGTGTGAATTTAAAAACAAAAATTTACTTTATTTCGCTAAGTTAAATATTGATTTCTAAAAATTCGTTGTGAGTTGAAGACTAGGTAATTGAACCGAAATTGCTCTACCCAAGGGAGGGACGAGAACTTTTATTATCATTATTTTTAATCTTATTGAACTAAAGTATGCAAAAAACATTAAAAAAAACCCAAAAATCTTTACTTTTAAAACCGCGCTTTGAATTGACAAATTTTAAAATTTTGTCGAGGGACGGACTAGGACATCGATCCGAAACGCCCTCATCCTAAAAAGAAACAAATTTTTAAAATTTTATTAATTATATGTTTTATAAGTTTTAAGGTTTATATATATATATATATATATATATATATATATATATATATATATATATATATATATATATATATATAAAACAAAAATTTACTGTACCCGGACCCCCATGCGATCGCATGGGGTTTACACTCCAACCTCATGCGATCGCATGAGGCTGGAAAACAGGCCAGATAGAAAAAGCAGCGAGTTGTTCTGCCTCACTCCACACATACACAATCACACGAATATACACACACAAACCTCTCAAAATTCATCATTTGTTCACCAAAATTCATCAAATTTCTCGCTACAATCTGCTCTAAACATGAATTTGATAAGGAATTTATCAAAAAGGGTAACAATTTCACCCCTAAATCTCTTTAAATTTGATTTTAAGTGTTCTTGAGCTATATTTTTCATAATTTGATTTTGTTAAATTCTAATGTAATTAGAGTTAAATTGTTAATATTTTATGCATGTGTAACCTAGATTGATGCTATTTAACATGATTTGAAGCCAAAAACTTCAAAATTTTTAAAAATCTAGGGTTTGTGTTCTTGAGCAATTTGGGGCTTTTTGATATAAACAGGTTATGACCGATTTTTGCCATGAATTATTGCTAAATTAAGTAGTGTAACATGTTTAGGTAGCTAAATGATCCAAACTTTAATCCTAAACATGATTTTTGAAGATGAAAGTGGACTTTTTTAAGGTGCAAAATTCATGAACTTGATTAATTTGATATAATTGCCAATTGAGACTTGTTTAATTGTTAGTAATGACTATTTTGACATGTTATTTGAGTTAAATGCTTATGAACTTTGTCTACATTTTCATATGTGCTTATTTGAAAAAGTGTAGAATTGTAAAAATTGTGAAAATGTGTATAAGTTTAATTTTGATTTAACATGTTATTGTGATTGTTTTAAGTTGTTATTTTGCTAACACTAATGCATATTTGGATGCACAAATTTTGTGTTTAATATGTTTTGCAGAGAGCCGATACTGGAGGTTCATCATCATCATCATCTAGATGACCTGCTCCAGAACCTGAACCAGAACCTGAACAAGTACCACAACAGAAACAACAACATCAGCCTGATCAACACGTACCTTATTATGATCAGCTATAGTTTGTTAATGAATTCATAGTATTTCCGATGCATCCACCTGTAGAATAGCCAACGATTCCTGAACACACGTTGCATCCTAATCTAAGATTCGATAGACGATGGAGAGATTACCCGGTATATCAAAGTAATAAATTCAAATTAGTAACAAAAGAGGTAGAGGTGCCTAGGGTAATTGATTAGGATCCTTTAAAAAGGGTCCAACTAGCTGACCGTATTAGGGAGCATTTGATACAAAGGTATGGCAGTTCTTCTTTTACTGATTGGGAACGCTTATTCACCATTCGTAGACCTGTATATAAGGAATGGTGTGTTGAGCTGATGAGTACTATAGCGTTAAATGTAGATGTAGATAGATTAGATGATAGAAGTTTTCTTAGGTTTATACTTGGCGGTAGGATGTACAGGATGTCCATGCTGGACATGGCCAGGGCATTACAGATATATACGCCCGCTGAATTACTATTACCCGATTGTATGAATTTGATTTATCGTGGTGAAAGGGTAGATAGGAATTTTGACGCGAACGCCGTCTGGAGGCGTATGTCAGATTATAATGTTTTTGGGCGGGGAGGAACACATACCTACTTACATATTAACAGAGCCGAGCTTCGTATAATTCATAGATTTTTGGCTAACTCGATTACACAGAGAGGTCACAACAAGGAAAAATTGACCTTACATGATTTATTTTACCTAAAGTGTATTCGAGACCCAAGAGGCTTTGTTAATATCCCCTACTGTGTTGGTTTTTATTTATCTAAGATGGTTGAAGGAATACAGGAAGGGGGGATAATTGGAGGAGGTATTTTTGTTACTCTCATTGGAGAGTATTTAGGTGTAGATAAGAACCAAGGGGGTCCACTTTTAGAATGTAGGGAACATGTTGAGCTTTTAGGATTGAGGGTTTATGCGGGTGCTAAGGTATTGAAGAGTAGACGCAACCAGGCAATACCCTATGTAGGTAGTCATCCTCAGGTAGAGAGAGGCTCAGATGAGGAGATGGAGGAAGCGGATGATATTAGGGATGTCATTCGAGAGGCTATGACTGATGTCTACCAGCGTGTAGATGAGGTAGACATGACAAATGCGGAGAGATTTCGTCGGATGGAGCAGTGGCAAGCCCGGAATGATTACGAGCATTCCAGGCAACGACATCATGATAGATGGGACTATCATCAGCGTCAGATTATGAGCCGGCTGTCACCTCAGGATCACTACGTTCCGACCCGACCAGCTTACTATCCTCCACACCAGCCCGAGATGAGACCGCCTTATACTCTCTACGACCCTAACCAGGCATACCAGTACACCTATCACCAACCATGGAACCCGGACGATGACATGAACTGGAACCCCTATGCATGATTGATATAGTTCCTGTTGGTAATTTATATGATTTTTAATTTTTATTATTTCTGTTTATTTATGTTTAAACACATTATATTATGATACTTTTATTGTAATATTTAATATTTTTATTATGTTGTACTAATATTTCATATTTGATTTGAAAGTGGGATTTTAAGTCCCATTTCAAATTATCATGCATGTTTATATTTGTATTGTATGTATATTTTTAATTGTACAAAACAGGGTAAAACAGCGCATTTTCAAAGACTGGCATTAAGTTCAGCAAAAGCTAGTACTTTTGACGACAAAACGAAAAACAAATGTGATGTAACAACAAGACGGAATGAACAAATGATATGCACCATTTATCATTCAGCAAACAAACGCCAATATGTTTGGAAACTTTGGTAAAATTTAATCATTTTTCTACGCTAATCACCCTCAATAATTTAAATTGTTACTGATTTCTTGCAAATGAGGGCATTGCAAGATCTTAAGTGTGGGAAGGGGTTAAATTCTTTCGGATTTTAAAATTTTTTAATTTAAACACTTGGTTACCATTAAAAATACTAGTAAAACAGTAGTTGTATTAGAATCTAGTGCTCTCTGATAATAAAGAACAGCCCTAGTCTTATATACTGACTACCCAATTCTAGTAAAAAAAATTTCAAAAAATTTCAATTAAATGAACTCAAAATCATGTTTATACATATTTATGAACGATAAAACTAGGTGTTAATACCGAAATTATTGTTACCTCGGAAAGGACATAAATTGAGAAACAAACCAAAATGTTAGAATTCATTTAAAATGGAAT